>NW_012102388.1:2093432-2124315 GCF_000951045.1 Mandrillus leucophaeus
GTTGCCCAAGTAGCTGGGATTACGAGCATGTGCCACCATGTCTCGCTATTTTTTTTATTTTTTTATTTTTTGTACAGTTGAGGTCTTACTTGGTTGCCCAGGCTGGTCTCAAACTCCTGGCTTCAAGCGACCTTCCCATCTCAGCCTCCCGAATTGTGGATTGTTTGTTTTCTTACTGTTGAATTTTAAGAGTTTTTGGGTATATTTTGGGTAATAGTCCTTTATCATGTCTTTTGCAAATATTTTCTCCCCATCTGTGGCTTGTCTTTGACAGTGTCTTTCACAGAGCAGACATTTCTAGTTGTAAGGAAGTCCAGCTTGTCAATTATTTCTTTCATGAATTGTGCCTTTGGTGTTGGATCTAATAAACCATCACTAAACCCAAGGTCATCTAGATGTTTTTCCTATGTTATCTTCTAGGGGTTTTATGGTTTTGCATTTTATTTTAGACCTATAGCCCATTTTGAACTAATTTTTATGACAGGTTTAAGATTTTTTTTTTTTTTTGAGATGGTGTTTGGCTCTTGTTGTCCAGGCTGGAGTGCAATGGGGTGATCTCGGCTCACTGCAACCGCTGCCTCCCAGGTTCAAGCAATTCTTCCTGCCTCAGCCTCCTGAGTAGCTGGGATTACAGATGCCTGCCACCATGCCCAGCTAATTTTTTGTATTTTTAGCAGAGACAGGGTTTTGCCATGTTGGCTAGGCTGGTCTCGAACTTCTGACTTCAGGTGATCCACCTGCCTCGGCCTCCCAAAGTGCTGCTGGGGTTACAGGCGTCAGCCACCGCGCCCGGCCAAGATTCTCTCTTTTTTTTTGAATGTGGATATTCAGTTGTTGCAGCACAATTTGTTGAAAAGACTCTGTCTGTTCCATTGTACTGCCTTTTCTCCTTTGTCAAAAATTGGTCGACTGTATTTTTATTGGTCTATCTCTGGGCTGTCTATTCTGTCCCACAGATCTATTCTTCTGTTTTTTTCCAATGCCACACTGTCTTGACTACTGTAACTTTTTACAGTAAATCTTGAAATTGGGTAGTGTTGTTCCTCCAATGTTGTTTCTCTCCTTCAATATTGTATCGGCTATTCTGGCTCTCTTCCTCTCCGTAGTTTATCAATATCCACAAAATAACCTGATGAGATTTTGATTGGGATTGTGTTGAAGATATAGATCAATTTGGGAAGAACTGACATCTTCACAACATTGAGTCTTTCTATCCATGAATATGGAATATCTCTCTGTTTATGTAGTTCTTGTTTAATTTCTTTCATCAGAGTTATATAGTTTTCTTCATATATTGCTTATAAATGTATTGTTAAAATATATGTATTTCTTTTTCCTTTTTTGGCACCAATGACAATGGTAATGTGTTTTTTAATTGTAAATTCGACTTATTTGTTGCTGGCAGATGGAGAGCAATTGACTTGTATATTAACTTTGTAGCCTGTAATCTTGCTATGCTCACTCATTAGTTTCAGCTTTTTTGTTGATTCTTTTGGATTTTCTACATAGACAATCATATCATCTGTGAATAAATATATTTTTATTGCATCCTTCCCAATATGTATATTCTTATTTCCTTTTTTTGCCTTATTGCATTAGTTAGGCCTTTCAGTACAATGTTAAAAAGGAGTGGTAAGAGGGGACATCCTTGCCTTGCTCCCGACCATTTTTTTCTTAACTGAGCTTATGGTCTGATTGGTTGGCTCTTGTGTCCTGGCATTTTTCAAATATTTTAATCACACTTGCTTGTGGGCATTTAAATTTGTAACTACTATGTTAAAATAACAAGGAGTCTCCTTGAACTGCTTTTGGAATTTAGGGCATAGGGATAAAAAGATACTGTCTTTCCTGTGCTCCAAAGGACTGGGGAAAGTCAGGTCTGTGTGATACCTTGTGAGAATCCCGTGCACGGGGAGCTCATTCCCACAGCACTCAGCAGGGCGGTCTTCACTCTTTTCCAGGCCCCTATTGGACTCATGTCCTATTTACATGGAAATCCAAGGAAGGCCTGAAAGTCTACGTCAACGGGACCCTGAACACCTCTGACCCGAGTGGAAAAGTGTCTCGTGACTATGGAGAGTCCAATGTCAACCTCGTGATAGGGTCTGAGCAGGATCAGGCCAAGTGTTATGAGAACGGCGCTTTTGATGAGTTCATCATCTGGGAGCGGGCCCTGACTCCGGATGAGATCGCCATGTACTTCACTGCTGCCATTGGTCAGTGAGTGTGAAGGGCTGGGGCAGATCTGCTGTCTGTTCCCAGGGTATCTGCCTCCTTTCTCCCCACTCTCCTGTTACAGCTATCAGCACTGTAGACATGAGATGTGTCCTAATGAACCTTGTAAACACAGTTGTGTGTTAGAACACCTGTTCCCTGAGACAGACGAGTTAATAATTTACTGGAGATGCTCTGAGATGAATATTGTTTTGTTGATCATCACGGGGTTTCAAGGTATATGTGGCGGAGGATTATAGAAGGCTTTGGATAGCAAATATTCCAGGTCCATTAGTGATTTTGATCAACAAATGTTAGCTGTGTGCCTCCCAGGGGCTATACTCTGATGGGTCCTTGGAAAACCCCCAAGATACCTCTTCCTACTCAACACAGGGCAATTGTTCAGGGCAGGGACCTGTGGGTAGGTGGACTGGAGTTCAAATATTCATTGTGCCATAATGAGCCATGAGATTTTGGGAAGTCATTTTTAAAAATTGAGGTCAAATCCATATAACATAAACATAACCATTTAAACATGAACAATTCAGTAGCACTTGGTACATTCACAGCGCTGTGCAGCTGCCACCTCTACCTGGTTTGGAAACATTTTCATCCTCCCAACAGGAAACCCCGTACCCAGGGAGCACAGTCACTCCCCGTCTTCCCCTCCCCCAGACTCTGGCAACCACTAATCTACTTTCTGTCTTTACCTATTCCGGAGATTCCACATACATGGAAATGTGTAATGTATAACCTTTTGGTCTTAATCTCTCAGCTTTTTTTTGCTCTGTTAAATGGATAAAAATACGACTGCTCCCTCTCTGGGGGTGGTGTTAGGATAATAAAATGAGAAAAGGTCTGTAAGGTCATTAGCACAATGCCTGGCATATGGCAAGAATCCAAGGGCTCCTAGCTGTTTTTAAAATCAATATTCACCTTCCCCCTACAATTCCATTTTCATTTTGTCCACAAGTGAATGCACCATTTTTTCCCCACTGGGTTTCTTTATTTCCACATAAAATAATCTGCTAAAAAATGACAGCCCCCATGTAGGCATTCAGGCACCCAGCACAGCGGGTGTCAGGACCGGAAGAGAAAGGCCTGAGTTCCAGACGCTGCCTGCTCTCGTTCCGCTTCTGACATTGAGTCCCTCAGTTGTTAGGACTCTGTTGATTGTATGAGAGAAAACTCGATTCAAAATAACTTTAGCCAAGAAAGGCATGTGTTTCTTTTTCATTTCTTGCAATGGGAGCTCCAGGGGAAACTCTGGTTCAGAACTGGTTTGGTCCAGGTGCTCACATGATGTCAGTGGCAATCTCTGCGTTTGACCTTGCCCTCTTTTGTGTTAGCCTCCTCCTGGTGCCAAGGTGGCTGTCATGCTTCTAGGGTTGCATCCTCAGCCCTCAGCAGCCTCTGTGGAAAAAAGGGAGCTTTTTTCTCTTATCACCTCCCATGCTGGGGCTGGGCAGGACTCACTTTGGCTCACATTGATCCATGCACCTTCCATGAGTCATTTTCTGCGTCTGGGTGTGCAGAATATGCTGACTGGCTTCGGTCTGGGTGGTAGTCCCCCACCCTCAGCCCCCTTGAAATGACAGTGAGGTCAGCCTTATCCAGAACATGTGGAGGAGAGGGGACTCCCAGGGGACAATCAGGGACGCTGGTCTCAGAAGGAACAGATGCTGTGTGGGCAAAACAGCCTGTGTCCACTACAGCTTTAGACATTTACATCTTCCAGCTTCCACCCAGGAAAACAGAATGCATTCCCTCTCCCAGCACTGACAGAGGGCAAATTATAGTGTCCTTCAGAAGAAAAAAAAGGGATCAATCTACTGCATTTTATTGCCTAGGGTTTAGAGTTGTCACTTTGAAACCAAGTTATCACTTGTATTTATGTTATGAAAAGCCTCAGACAAATCCTGCCCTCCTGACAGTTTACTTGTTTTAGTAACACTGGAAAGAGGGGCCCTTGTTTCTGGTTCTTGTTCTTGTCAGAGCAAACTCTCTTCGCCAGAACCGGAACTGAACCAGACCTGGATCTACCAGAATCCCACCTCACCTGGTGACCTGGTCCTGAAGACAAGGCATATGATGTAAAGCATGTATAGGAAAATGGCTCTTAAAGTCCCTGGAAAGCCTGTGTGGGGCCCAGTGTACCACTGCTCGGTGAGTCCAACACAGCCGAGTTCAGGGCAGCCATGCAGAGTGACAACGGGAACTGAAATCTAGCCTGCTCCCAGCCAGGCCGGGCCTCAGTGGGGACATGGCCACACAAGTAGGTAGAAGTCTTTCTTCACATGAAGATCTGTCTGCATTTGAAGCCGTGCTGGGGCTGTAGGTGCCCAGAGGGGGTCTTTTTCTGAGTGATCTGGCCAGAGGGGACACCCTCCTCTAATCTCATGAGCCAGAGCTGGCACCATTTGTTGACCGGTCTGTCCAGGTGTGGTGGCCTTTCCTGATACAAAGGCACAGTGCTGACCGTCTGTCACCCTGGCCAGGTGTCCCCTCTCCCCCACCACTGGAATGGACAGCAGCTCTTTCTGTAGAGGAGGAAGGAGGTTGTGTTCAGAGCCGTGCAATCTGAAAGCGTGTGTCTTTGGGCCCTGGAAGCACACTCAGCACGTGGGAACTGGGACTGACTGAGGACCTGGCAGATTCTCATTTTCATTCCAGTCTCCGTGGTCATTGCTTGCAAGGGTGGGCAGGATTGCTGGACCGATTTTCACCATCCCTCACTCTGCTTTGTGGGCACACACTAGTTAAATGTGAGTTTGACGTGACTCCTCTGTAACTCATTGGCACCTGAGGAGTGAATGTCACTCTAACTTGGAGAACAGAGTGATGCTGGGGTCCAGTTCTCTCGGCAGCGTCACACCTTCTGCGTTCACCAGCGGCCCAACCCCACCCAAACCCAAGGGCTCAGTCACTCCTGCAGCCAGCCAGGGGTGATGATGTCATTTCCTCAGCTCATCCAAAGCAACTTCAAGAGATTTTCCGAAAATGAAGTAGAATATCTGGTTAAGTCTGTGTTCTCATCAGGAAATAGCAGGATTAGAAATAGTTGGGGGTGAACAGGCAGAGAACAGCAAATCTTGGCTTAGTCTTCAATCTTAAATGTCTTTATTGTTTGTAATTATTCATCATTAACCCCATGCGGGCTGAGTGCAAAGGATAGCTGGAATCCTTGGGCTGGAAGGGGCCCAGGAAGACAGTTTTCCCCACTGCTTTACTGGGGCCTATTCTCACCTCATCGATCTCGGAGGAGGCGCTCTCAGGGCTCCTGTCTGTGCTGGCCCAGCGAGTTGCAGCCCTCCTCATTTTATTTCCAACCAGTCTGGATGCAATTGAAATCTATTTATTTTGGTTCTTTATTTATTTGAAATCGGTAATCCTTGTACAAAATCATCTTTTGATATGCTGACTTGCACGAAGGGTGTTCAAAAGCGATTGAGAATACAAATAGAAAAGTAATGTGACCTGGGAAAATCCATACGGCTGACCCATTCAGCTGATTTCTTAGTCCATAATTTATCTCCAGCAACATTCCGACTCAAAACGTTCTCAGCCTCTCTTCCACGTGTCTGAAGCCGGTGCATTTTTAATGAGGACAGGTCTTCCTTGTGGTAAAAAAAGTGACCATGTTTTAGTCCTTAATCCAGCATTATTTTTTCCAGGAAAGCATGCTTTATTGTCTTCAACGCTGCCAAGCCTCTCCGTGACACCCACAGCAAGCCCCATGGTGAGCAGATGCGTCTTCCTTGGCACCCGCCCCCCCCCCCACCCCCGGCTGACATCCTTCTGCTTGGGCTGTTTGCTGGGAGAGAGAAAATTCCATCAGGTGTCTGGGCTCTTTGTGATCGGCAGTACATTGTCTGGGAAGAAATAACAAATGGAGGCGAAGCCAACTGCAGTACTAATTCTTGGTGCTAAGAGTGACTGAGGGGAAAACTCTCAGTTCCTGCCACCAGGAGCCTCAGGTGCCCAAAAGGAAATGCCGTGGGCGCTGTGGGCCATGGGCTCCATGAGTGGGGAGTGAGGAACCTGCCCCGCTTGGCTTCTCTTTGTGCCCTTTTCGTTTGATGTGAGAGGAAAAGCTTAATTCATAGAGAAAAATTCTTGTCTGGAATTAGTGTTTGTAATCAAAGAACTGTCCTTTCTTGAGAATGTTAATATAATAGTGAGTGCATGACTCTGACCTATCTGCTTGGGTTCAAATCCAAGCTGTACCATTTATTTTTGTGTAAGTCTCTCTGTGCTTAGTTTCATCCATCAAATGGGGACTTATTTCATAAGGTTGTTGTGAGGATGAAATGTTAATACAAGCAAAATATTCACAAAAGTGTGAGGTACATAGTAGAAGCTGTATTACTATCATGGTATAAAAACATTTGACCAGCTGGATGTGGTGACTGCGCCTGTAGTCCCAGCTGCTCAGAAGGCTGAGGCAGGAGAATTGCTTGAGTCCAGCCTGGGCAACATAGTGAAACCCCATCTCTATAAATAAAAAAAGAGGAGCCAGGCACAGTTGCTCATGCCTGTAAGCCCAGCAATTTGGGAGACTGAGACAGGAGGATCACTTGAGATCCGGAGCTCAAGACCAGCCTGGCCAACATGGTGAAACCCTGTCTCTACTAAAAATACAAAAATTTAGCCAGGCATGGTGATGCATGCCTATAGTCTCAGCTACTTGGCAGGCTGAGGCAAGAGAATCGCTTGAACCCAGGAGGCAGAGGCTGCAGTGAGCCGAGATAGGCAGAGGCTGCAGTGAGCCGAGATTGTACCACTGCACTCCAGCCTGGGTAACACAGCAAGACTCCATCTCAAAATAAAAAAAAAAAAAAAAAAAAGCAGGAACTTTTACTTAAAAGTTTGGGTTTCAGGCTTCTCATGAATGACCAGCTGGTGTGGCCCTTCTGGCCAGCTCTGGACAGCTCAGTGGAGCCTCCCTTAGGGGCACTTGAGTCTTTGCTGTGGTTTCCCAATGCCCAACCTGCCTGGTCCCCCCCTGTGCAGCCACCTGGCCCCTGTGGGTGTGTGGGTTGGCGACTCCTAGTCTAAATAAACTCTGCTACCTCCTGGCAACAGGTAAAAGATGGAGGGGCCTCACTGGCAGATCCAGCCATGGGGCGTGGACCACAGCCTGTGCACAGTGGGAATCCCCAAAGCTATCTAAACACTTAGAGAATGCAACATTTATGGCATTAAAATCGATATGCTTTCTCTTTTTACTCCTCCAAATAGTTTCCAGGTGAAGGCAGAGGGTGGATCGTGGGCTCTCGTGGCCTTGCTGTCTTCTGTTTCAGGGCTAGGGCTTATCTTGGTGAATGCAAAGACAGAAGGGGTTTTGAGACTGGCTCACCTTGAAAGCATAGCATATGGGTTAGGAGCAGGGTATATGGAGCCCCACCACCGCATTGACCTTTGATCTGCAGTTACTCTGTGGCCTTGGTCAAGTGACATAACATCTCTGCTTCACTTGGCTCCTCTGAGATGTGGAGGAAATAATGACAGCGCCCACTTCATCAGGGATAAGTGGGTTCCTATGTGCACAGAACAGTGCTGGGTACACTTTTCAAGTGTTCTCAGTTCTTATTGATTTCCTTGCTGAAGTCATACCCAAAGAAGCACATGCAGAGAAATGTGTTCAGGGACTTGAGACATCTTGGAATGGCGGGAGGTTGCCGTCAGCTTTTCTGTCCACATAAGAGAAGTTAGACTTCTTAGATTTCATTCATTCATCATTCATTCATTCATTCATCATCCATTCATTCATTCATTCATAGAACATGCTAGATTCTGGGGATTCAGGATGACCAAGTGCGACTACTCCCTGCTTTCAAGAGGCTCAGGGTTGAGGGAGTGATGGCAGGTCACGGAGTCTGAGAGGGCCTTGAAAGGGAACCACATGGAGCTGCAGGACTCAGCAGTTCTGGAGTCAGAGACCTGACTTTGACCCCAGCTCCACCACTCCCGGCTGTGTGTCCGTGGGCAGGTTATTTAACCTCAGCACACCTGCTTGCCCACTGTGACATGGGGACAATGAGATCACCCACATCTCTCAGGTGCTTCTGGCTGGGAGCTACAGAGCCCTTTGCTTAGCGGACTTGGACTTCAGGCCGTGTACTTGCTTCAGGCAACAGGAAGCCCAGAGGTGGGAATCCTAGGATTCACTCACTCAGTCTTCACTCACTGCAGGGGCTGGATAGGCACCGCTACAATTCTCTCCCCACTCGGCCCCTTTCTCGCCCAGCTGCAGGTCCCCAGCACCCTCGCCTTACCCTAGAACATCCAGAAGGGAAAGAATGAGTCAGAGGACTCCCTACCAGACAGAGGGAAATGTTTCCCATGGTTCCCTTTGCTGAGACCCCCCCTTCAAATCTCACTGGCCAGAGCTGGGCCACATGACCATACCTGGACCAATCACTAACCAAGGGGAGTGTGATTGGCCACTGGCTCAGCCAATCATGAAGGAGCTCTAGGGTGTGGCCAAAGGCTGTCCAGTGTGGGTGCACTTCCGGGCTCTGAAGGGAAGGGTCCTCGGGGTGTTGGGTGGAAAGAGTGGGTGTAGACAAGCTGGAAGGTCCTTATGCATGTACGCACAGGAGCGGGTGTGAGACACCGAGACAGAGCTTGGTATGCAGTAAGTGCTTTATAAATACTAACACTCTTGTTTTTATTGAGATGGGCTACCAGGGGTCACTGTGACAAGCGGTGCCTTCTATGCGGTTAGCACTTAATAAACGCTCACACTTCGGGCACTAGTGCTCTGCCTCTAGCTAAGGTATGCAGTCGGGGCTTAATGCCCACTCTGGGCACCGGCGCCCCCTCCCCTCTTGCCGTGGTACACAGTCAGCGCTCAATAAACACCCACTCTGGGCATGGGCGCCCACCCCTCTGACTAGCCATGGGTACCCTGAAGCATCCTCAGGAACGTGCAGCAGACACTTAGCAGGCTCCCTCTGTGTTTCCGGGTGTCTCGGGAAGGAGGGAGTCCAAGCGAGGATTAATTAATTAGACGAATGTTGATTAAACACCCACTTGTGTGTGGGTTGCTTCATTAATTATAAAATGGATGGCTTAATGAGCCACAGTTGCATTCTCATGAGTGGGTTCACTGATGACTTTATTAATTGAGCACATCGTGCAGCCTCCGCTCTCTGCCAGCTGCTGGGCTTGGTGCTGGGGATGTGTGATGGATATGCCGGGTATTGCCCCTGCCCTCGTGGGGCTTGTGGCCTAGGGCGTGTCCAGTTCTCTGGAAAGCTGCCTGTGGGGTGCTGGTCCTAAAGGTCACCCCTCAGCATCTTGTAGAAGTGTGTGTCCTGCCCTAGGGCAGGCCTGGAGCCACTGTGGCCCACCGCCTGCCTGGCCCTGTGATCTCTTCATCACTGGCTAGAAGGGTCTATCTCACACCTGACACTGTAGTGGCAGCAGTTAACTGTGTCATTGTGGCCCACACCACCCAGCAGGTCACTGAACTGAGTGTGATACAAGTTGCTTTCTTTCTTTCTTTCTTTTTTTTTTTTTTTTTTTTTTTTGAGACAGAGTCTCGCCCTGTCACCCAGATTGGAGTGTAGTGGCATGATCTTGGTTCACTGCAACCTCCGCCTTCTGAGTTCAATCGATTCTCCTGCCTCAGCCTCTCAAGTAGCTAGGACTACAGGCGTGCCCCACTATACCTGACCAATTTTTGTATTTTTAGTTGAGGTGGGGTCTCACTATGTTTCCCAGGCTGGTCTTGAACTCCTGACCTCAAATGATCCACCTGTCTCGGCCTCCCAAAGTGCTGGGATTACAGGTGTGAGCCACTGTACCTGGCCCCATTCTACAAGTTTCTATGGTGTCCTGGCTTCTCACCTGTCCACTAGCAGCTGGACAGGAAAATGGCAAGGAATCATTTCCTGTATTGTACCATGAGGTGCTGATTAGCTACATGTGGCTCGTCCAACTAGAGACGTGCTGTGACTGTAAGATGCACACTGGATTTCTAAAACTTTGTGCAAAGAAAAGGGAAATATCTAATTAGTGATTTCCTATGGATTCTGTATTGAAATGATAATATTTTAGGTTTTTGAGCTAAGTAAAATACATTATTAAAATTAATTTTACCTTTTTTTTCCTACTTCTTAAAAGGTGCTGGCTGCTAGAAAATTTAAAATGGTAAATGTGGCCCATATTATGTTTCTATGTGACAGACTGCTCTGGATCAAGAGTCAGCAGACTATGGCCCTTGAGCCAAATCTGGTCCATTGCTTGCTTTTGTAAATAAAGTTTTATTCATGCATGCCCATTTGTTTGCGTATTGTCTGCGGCTGCTTTTGCACTGCCATGGCAGAGTTGAGTGTTTGTGACACAGGGCATGGCCCTTGAGGCCTGACCTCGTTCCTGTGTGACCCTTTAAGAAGTTTGCTGCCCCTGCTCCAGCTCAGTGAAGACAGGATGGTGGTTATCCCCTACTTCATTAATACTTCAGGCCTTGCACTCTAAGGTCTCAAAAAATATTTATCTCAGAAAGATAAATGAATGAACGATGAGTTTTGATGATGTGTTCTCTAAGTATTTAGCGTCTCAGAGTGTGGAAGAAGGTGAGTATTCTGGAGATGGCGGTTAGCGAAATATGGGAGATTTTGGTCAGCCTCTAAGTTTAATTTTGGCGCTGATAGTTGGAGACACACAGTGAAGAGCGTGTGTGAATAATGCAGATGAGTGGAACGGATGTGAGGGTGTGAGGCAGTGGGGATGGCGGGGTCTGGAGTGGGCTGGGGACACATCTACTAAGGTGGTGCCACTCGGCTGTGGTCAATTATGGTTTTATGGGAATGTGGGCTGGGGGGTGTCCAAGCTTCTGCTTTTTTCAAAAGAAGTAGAAAATCCATGTGTTCTCATTTAAATTGCCTGATTAGGAAGCAGTAGAAATTAATTTCATTGTTTCCTTAGAATAATAGTGAGCTGAACCAAACATGGTTTTAAGGTGACCTGACCAAAGGCCCAAGTAGCTTCTGTTTTCTGGACCAAGTAGGTCATTTTCAGTTAACACAAGTGCTTCCACATCAGTTTGCTTACTCACCCCAAGAAAGGCACGTCCAGTAGGCCATGGTTTTCCCATGCGTCTCTCCACTCCACAGGCTTTCGCCGAGGGCCTGCCATGTCCCCCAGGCGCTGTGCTGGGGCCCCTCCCGCCGCTGAGCAGTGTTCATTTTGATGTTCCAGTGCTGGTCACTGACTTGACAGGGCTGCCACAGGAGCACATAAGAGAACGTCCATAAAAGGGCTTTGTAACATGTCACATGGTCCATGACTCAGCTATTTTTGTTGACTGCTGTGCGTAAAACTGAACTGGTGGTTGATAGCGACGCATTGGAAGGTGTGGGGAAAACTGAGGGTCTTCAAGTTTGTCGCTTAAGGACTGGTGCTGAGCAGTGTCATTTTGTCCACCCTTAGACCTTCTTAAAAGCCGTGGGAGAGGTCCTTCTATTGCCTGGTTGGATTGCTGTGTCAGAGGTAAGAGAAAAGAACATGGCCGGTTGTGGTGGCTCACGCCTGTAATCCCAGCACTTTGGGAGGCCAAGGCGGGTGGATCACTTGAGGTCAGGAGTTCAAGACCAGCCTGGCCAACATGGCAAAACCCTGTCTACTAAAAGTACAAAAATTAGCCGGGCATGGTGGTGGGCACCTGTAGTCCCAACTACTCGGGAGGCTGAGGCCGGAGAATTGCTTGAACCTGGGAGGCGGAGGTTGCAGTGAGCCGAGATTGTGCCCCTGCACTCCAGCCTGGGCAACAGAGTGAGACTGTCTCAAAAAAAAAAAAAAAAAGAGAGAGAGAGAGAAAAGAACATTTTGATCTTCAAAACGTATGTGCCTTGGGAACCATTTTGTCATCCTAGAAGTGGCATAATATGGCCCAGTTCACATCCATAAAAAGAATAATGTGTCTCCCAGTCCTGACATCTGGGATAAAAGAGCTCATTTTGAGTAGATGTGCAACTGATTCAGAATGCTTTGTCCTCTAAGGCAAAAGAAATGCATATGTGTCAGTAATGTGGTAGTGTCCTAAACATGGAAGAAGGATGGAAGAAGGAAATGATGTTTTTTTCCCCCATGAGAAATGTGTATTTGGTTCATCTTGGTCATTTTATATAATATGTACTTTTTTTTTGTACCATCACATCATTCTTGAATGATAATAGCTTTTCATGTTAAAAGCCACTGTATTTAGTAAGAAAAAGGAGAACACGTGACAATATGTACTTCATGATTAAGGTGCCAAAAATGCTTCTCTTGTTCTCGGTACTCAAAATAGCTAGAAAGGAGAATGAAATAATTTTTCCTTTATTTCTTAAAATAACTATTGATTGTACTTATTTAAAAAGAAAACAAGTAAATAGTTGTGGAGAAGTTAGAAAATGCAGATAATAAAAAACATAAAAATCACTTCAAATCCTAAAACTGTGAGATTATTAACACTCTTGTATATTTCCTTATAGTCTAGTTTTCAATTCACTTATAGATATATGTATTCAACAAATATATTGTATGTTTGATTTAATTTGTTTTTCCTTAATTATGTCAATAACACTTTCCAATGATATTAAGTATTCACCTGCAACTTTGTATTAGTCAGGACAGGCCGGGGTGTGCTGCAGTAACAAATAGATCCCCACATCTCAGTGACTCAGCACAGTAGAAATTTACTTCTCCCCCATGCAAAGTCCAGAGTGGGTCAGAGGAGCCTCTTCTCCACCCAGATACTCAGGGATCCTGGCTCCATCTGTCTTCTGGTGCTGGCTTCTCAACATGTGGTTTCCAAGGTTGCCAGGCAGGGCCAGAGAACGCTGAGGAGGACTCTTAACTGTCTTGGCCCAGAAGGGTCCCAGCCACACCACCATGATATTAAAGTGCTCATTCTCCTAAACCCCGATATTATTTAAAAATGTTTGCCAGTTTGAGAGGCAGAAGTGGCATTTTATTCTGTCATTATTAATAAGATTGCGTTAGAGTTTACATTTGATAAACTTTTGTTTGAATAACTTCAAGTGGAATGAGATTAGGTTTAATATTGGCAAAGGGAGAAAAAAAGGCTCAAGAATGTAAGATGGATACAGTCTTACCCAGAAACCAATTCCTTTTTAAAAGGTACTACTGTTTTCATGATTTCAAGGGGACTTTGTGTCCAAAGCTGCAGGCTGGGAACACCCAGAGGACAGCCAACAGAAGATCCAGACAGACGTATTTTGTGCACGATTTTGAATTAACTGCTTTTGAATGCAAAATATGCAAATCTGTTATAAGATGTGAATACCCAGGAAACTGTCCAGACTCAGGCAGGGTCCAGTATGCATTACAGAGAACACGTGAATCGGTCTCTACCCCACATGCATGCCAGAAACTGCATGCCAGAAACACAGACTTCCATGTGCTTAACTGGGCCTGGTGACTGAAATCAGACCATGGGCCTAAAAGCAAATGGCTAAAATTGGCCTCAGCATTCTATTTCCAACTCATGGGGCTCTCCTGGAGTGCATGTTTGTGGGAGAATGCTGAGGACTTAGCAGCATGCAGGTTCTTCCCCAGAAAGGCGGGAAGAAGAGAAGCAGTGAAGGCAGAGCTCAGTGGCCCAGCTCAGCGGGGCTTAAGAGAGGCCTCTCCCTTGGTGACGCGTGTCTGAGGATGCGGGCAGTCAGCCCGAGAGCGGACGCGTGCACTGAGCTTTGAGCACCGGGCCCTGCACTGTCCACAGATTCAGGTGCCCGGGGGGACCCCCTGCTTTCTTGGGGGCAGTGTCTACCAGGATCCTCTGCTCTGCAACTCAGAAAGAAAAGAGGGCTCTTGGAGTAGAAAGCAAGCCCCTGGGAAGTGGAGGCAGCGGGAAGCAGCTTGGGGTGCTGGCACCTCAGAAGCAGCCACCCTTCACGGAGAAGGGGACAGAGCTGCTGGTGTCCCCATGCCAGAGTGGACCTGGGGGGTGATCAGCCCCTCCTTGTGAAGCACAGGGAGGCAGGGGGAGGATCTGGGATGTGCTGAGGGTTCCTCTGTGAGTTCAGGGAGGTGGCAGGACCAGGAGTCGGGTCCCTTCAGTCCCCGTGTCTAAGTGTAGAAACGCAGGAGCCAGCAATGGCTGGGGTGATGGGTCCACCCGGGCTGTGTCCGTGCTCCGTGAGCTCAGTTGGGCGTGTGGCTTCCATGTGGTCCCCTCCTGATCCATGGGAAGGGGCAGTTGTGTGACTTCTTCCTCCCTCGTGGCCGACGTGGGGAAGCTTGATTTTGTGTGCTTGGTGCACCTGCCTGGTCCCCCGGCTGAGTGGGGTGGATTTTCATGGCTCCTGGTTCTTGTGTTGCTGCAGGACAGCGCCGTGGTACTGAGTCTCATCCACACTATTGACACCGTCACGGGCCACATTTCCTACAACCTGCATGCCAGCACGCCCCAGGTCACCATGGAGGGCTCCTCTGCCGTGGCAGGTAGCTGTCGCTTGTAAGGGTGAGCCACATGGCAGGGGCGGGGGCTGGAGGCTGCGGAAAACTGCCTTTTTACACCCTTAGCAGAGAGCCATGCTCTGTCTCCCTGACTGCTCTGTCTCCCGCAAACCACATTTGGAAGGAAAACCCGTGGTCAGATCAGGGCAGGAGTGATCGGCCATGTGCAGACAGGGCTCATAAGCCTTTCCCAGTGACTTGGGAGCCAAGCTCCTGCCCTGGGGTGATGGTCTCAGTTCAGAGCGGGAGGCAGAAGCAGCAGTGCCAGCAAGAGTCTATGGTATGAAAGGGGCGGCCTCAGGTTTCTGGACTTGGCTTGCTCTCAACGGCGCTGCGGGATAATTGTCACAGTTGTCTAATTGTAGAGGCAGAGGTGATGACCTTTCGATTTTAAAAGTCTTCACCTGCAGTGTATTATCGTGCTGATACTTCCCTGCAAGAGCCAAGCTGGGGAACATGCGCTGAAGCTGCCTGGGTTAATTTAGCGGCAGTTTGTCAGCCCAGACCTCTCTCTCTGGGCCATGTTGCCCTCGCCTGCTGCACTTGGGGAGGAGCCGATGTCACGGCATCGCTGAGCACAGCCCATCCTTGCACCGGCCTTGAGAGCCGGGGGCTGTGCCGGGGCGGAGGGCGCCCCAGGTGAGGAGCCGTGCCTGGGCCGGAACACTGAGCCTCTCCGTGGCAATCACTGCCTGGGCTCTTCATTTCTTTTTCCTTTTTTTTTTTTTTTTTTTTTTTGAGGTCATGCTTTCTAAAGGTAATTATACTTTCGGTGGGGAGCTTGTCCTGTCAAAAAAGAAAAGCAGATGGGGTTTTGCAGATGGGGTTTTGCAGTCCGATTTCCTGCAGCCTGTGAGCTCTCTGACGGGACTTCCGCTCTCTCGCTGCTTCCACCGCAGAGTTTTCCGTGGCCAAAGTCCTGCCCAAGACCGTGAATTCCTCGCATTACCGCTTCCCGGCCCACGGGCAGAGCTTCATCCAGATCCCGCACGAGGCCTTCCACAGCCGCGGTGAGTGTGACTGCGCCGGACTCCCTTCCCGGGCGGCTTCCACAAGTCTTTCTGAAGAGTCCCCAGGCTTTGGTGGGTGCCCACCGCGCCAGTGAGCTGCGGGGCTCCCCAGGGCCGCCTGCGGTGCTCCCCCGGACTGCCTGTCCTGTCCTGTCCTGCAGGAGAGGGGCTCTGGTCAGCCGTTCTCAAAGCGTGTCCTCGGGCCACCCTCATGGCCACACTTGAGAGGTTCCTTAGTGATGCTAATGCTCTGCCCTCTCCAGGCCCCTGAACTGGAATTTGGGGTGGGCTCTGGAAGCATCTAAACCTGCTCGCCTGGTGAATCCGGCCCACTGGGAAGTCATCCTCCCTACATCCTCCTAAATTGGCACACGCCTGATGAGCTGAAGAGAAAAAGATGGGGCCACCTCCCCTCCCTGCTCAGGTAGCTGTGGGCCAGGTGAGGGGTTCATCCCTTCAGGAACCTGGGGTTCCACTCCTGTGTGGACCCAAGTTGAGTCACATAATAAAAATTGAGAGGCTCAGGGGACCTCCTGCCTCTGACCAGGGAGCACCGTTGGGAGCCCAGACGGCCCTGGCCATTTTTTGCTACAATGACTGTCACCGTGTCTGGTTCCTGGAAAGCGAATAGGACTCTGCAGACATCTCCTTCCTCTCCTTCCCTCCCTGGGGACCTCAGGCAAACGGGAGAGCCTCGGATTTTTGCCCCTGTCACCCTGGCCAGAGGCCACGCCTCCTTCCCAGGGTTCTGTCTTAGGGGTGGGGACCAGGACAGCCCTGATCAGACACCTCCCTCTGCAGTGGGGAGCCTGCCTCTGCACCTGCCACCATCTTGATTGTCTGTAGGAAAGTTGCCCTGACTGGTTCTGTGCCCTGTCCTCACCTAGCGTGATGTCAGGTGTGCCCTGCTCCTAGGGCAGAGGCAGGGATGTCCCTACCCCAGAAGCCAAGGGAAGGGCCCAGGGACGATGCCACCTTCCACCAGCATCAGCAGGGAGGGCCCAGGGATGGTGCCGACATCCACCAGCATCTCCTGGCCACGTGAGCTGCTGGGAGTGCCCTGATTTCCAATCCTGGCAGAGCCATGGCCGAGCCATGGAGTGAAACAGCAAGAGCACATGTGACTTGCTTCGTGGCTGGATATAATAGAGGGGTGGCCAGGCGAAGGCATACAGGTGTCCCTGTGGCTGCTGCCCCTTGAAAACCTGCATTCTGCCTCACTCAGTGGTCCCCTAAATCCTTCGCGTGCCAAGGGCAGACGGTACACACTTGTGGGGCAAGGCTGGAGGCTGGCACTGCCCCCCGTTGGCTCACAGGGGCCTTCTCCCTGCAGGGGCTCTGAGATCCATGTGATGCCCTGGGTGAGCCTGGCTCTCCTGGGGAGTTTCAGCCTCCGTGTGTCTGGAGCTGGCTCAGGGGATGGAGCAGGGAGCCGCTGTCACGCTGCTGAGTTGCCGCAGTCTTTGTCCTTACAAATTCTGCCCCAGTGTCCTTCACTTCCTTCTCCCCAGAGGGTTCTTGGGAGTGAGGGGCGGCACCACGCACAGCGGGGTGAGGGGCTTTGTGTGTTTCTGCCCGTGGCCTGGAACACTGACGGCGCCTGCCCTTCTGCTCTCTCTGCAGCCTGGACCACCGTCGTGGGTCTGCTGTACCACAGCATGCACTACTACCTGAACAACATCTGGCCCGCCCACACCAAGTGAGTTTCGGGGGTGCCCAGCTCAGGGGCGTGGGTGTGTGTGGGTTTGCGGGGTGCCTGGCCACAGGGATGCCCGCCTCACACACGGTCACACCCATGCACAACACTGCTTGAGAACTCAGGACACGACTGCCGGGCGCTTCACCACTCAGGCAAGGAAACGTGCAGCGTTTTGAAGGCCACACAGGAACTGCAGGCCTGGGGCCTGGGCTGGCCGAGTGGAGGGCAGGAGCACAGGCTAGGAAACTGCAGGCCTGGGCCTGGGCTGGCGGAGTGGAGATCAGAAGCACAGGCTAGCAGACCCTACCCACCCGCCTCGACCAAATGGTGTGACCTTGGGCAAGGGACTTAACCTCTCTGAGCCTCAGTTTCCACTGCTGTGGAATGGAAGACAACAGACCTGCCCGTGTCAGTCATGGGCAAACATGTAGATGGACAAAACCATCTCACACCAGTTTAAGTGGAAGGCCAGGAAACTGAGGGCTCGGGGACTGAGAAGGGAGGAGCAGGTGGGCTTCAGGCATGGCTGGACCCAGGGACCCCAAGGATGCCGTCTAGACCTGCTCTGTCTATCCCCTGCCTCTGCTGTCCTCCAGACAGGCCCCCTCCATAGGAGCAGAGCTCGCTCCTGCAGCATCGGTTCAAGTAGGTTTGGGTCCTGAGAACCCAGAAGGAGAGCAAGGAGGGTGGGGACCGCCAGGGAGACAGGGAGGGTGGGGAGGACGAGGGAAATGAGGAGGGAGGGGAGGGTGTGCCTCTTTCCTGAGGAGTGGAGTCGTAATTTTGTGATCTGGAGGTACACCGTCTTCTGGGTCGGATTTCTCTGGGAAAGCCTGCATGCTCACCAGTTTCCTCCAACGAAAGAAAGTGGGGGACCCGCCACTCTTTATGTGTGATTTCCAAAATTCTTCAGGAAAATGGTCAAAGAAAAATACAATCTAATTTCCTCAAAAAGATGCCATCTCAGTTGTTTGGGAAATCTTTCCAAGACAGTGAATGAAAAGTTGACCCTTGCTTGGGCTCTGCTGCTGAAGTTTCCACCGTGAAACTGGCCTTGCCGTGAAATGTATGAGACACGCATTTGTGAGGCGTTGCTGTGCCTTGTGCGGCCACAGTGAGGACCCGCGTGGGAGAGGAGAGTGGCATCGTGCCACGGCCCACAACTTCACAAAGGCGGGAGGATTGCTTCCAGACGCAGGGTGCACACATTTCGGGGGCAATTCGCTGTGAGCACCAGAATCTGACTCCAGCCAGGTGTCAGCCAGCTCTTTCATGAGGGGCCAGCTTGTAAATTGCCTTGGCTTTCCAGAACTCTGCCCTCGCAGGGTGAAGGCAGCCAGAAACTACGTGGGGGAACGGGGGAGTGGCTGTCTTCCAATACAGCTTTATTTACAAAACCAGGCAGCCAGCCCAAGAGCTGCAGTTTGCAGACCTTTGCCAGACCTTCCATTAGATCAGCGCTGGCAGGGACGGGCAGAGGAGAGGCTGGGGGGCCTGTTCTGGGAGCCCTCAGCGCTGGCAGGGACGGGCAGAGGAGAGGCTAGGGGGCCTGTTCTGGGAGCCCACAGCCTTGAGGATGGAAGACAGTCTGTCTTGCCTGTCCCCAGGGCCTCAGCCTTCACTCCCTCTGCTGTCCTCATGGCCCCAGGTGTCTGCAGAGAGGACACTGGAGCACCAGGATTCAGGCCACTGTGTCCCAGAACAATGCAGCTAACTCTGACTTCCCCCTGCAAGCCGAGGGCCTGGAAATCAGACAGGCAAAGTCATCCCTGGTTCGTCAGCACTGACACCAGCCCCACAAGTTCCATCAGCAGCACATTTGTGTGCTGAAGCCAAAACAGAATTGCCGTGCAGCGATGGAACATGTTTTTCATTTGCAGTCAAGTTGGATCTTCAGCTCAGGTGGAGTTCTCTTCAGCACTTAGTGCAAAGATGCCTTGTCATCAAAATTAACCTGGAAAAAAATCATCCAGGCGGCTCCTCCAGTAAAGTCTCTGTACTTGTTACAATCTATCCGGTGGCAGAAAAGGTGGACGGAAGTGGAGGGGACGAAGAGTTTGGTTCACAGAATAGACTCGGACCCAGACTCCTGCCTCTCCCTCCCGCAGGTGGCCTCCTTAGCTGTGTGACCCTAGGCAAGTAACTTGAGCCTGGAGGCCTGTGTTCTCCTCTTAAAACAGGAGTAATAATATCACTGATTTCTGAGGGTTGCCAGGAGGACTGAATGAGTTAATGGTGTAAGTAGGGCTTGGTATTCTTAAACATGACATACAAGTGCCTGCTTTTGCGATTTTGTAAGCTGATTGGGCATTTGCACCATTTTGCCTTTGAGGTAATTATCAAATCCTAGGCACGATGAGAAGCAGGTTAGTGCAGCCAGCATGCGGGCAGTGTGTGTATGTGCGGGCGTATGCCGGGTTTCTGCCAGCCTGCAGTGGACTTCCCTCCGTCTTTGCCTTTTATTGTGCGCTGTCATCCTCATACGTCCGCAGTGTGTCGTGAGGATGAAAGGATGCTTTGGTGCCGTAGTGTCCTTTAATTTCCTCTCCAGGGACGAGGGTGAGGGTCTAAGTCAGTGTGTGAGTCTCAGTGCACAAAAGGTGGGGCCTAGGCCGGAAGGAACTTCTGTCTCCACAGCCAGCCCCCAGGCAGACCATTCCAGGGCTCGTGTGATGACTGCGGGGACGACATCTGACTACCCACGGCCAGGTGGGGCCTTAGCTGCTTCCTGCCAGGCTAAGCCCCCTAGGCTCCTTTGAGTCTGTGCCCCTAGGCTCCTTTGAGTCTCACTCGCTGCCTGGCCCCGTAATGATGGAGACTGTTCCGCTTTCATGGTGCTGTGGCTGGGCCTGGCCAGCACCCGGACGGCCGGTTCCTCCAGGTGGATGGGGCTGAGACTGGCCTGCTCCCACTCCTCCTGTGAAGATGGAAGCCACAGCCCACAGAGGGAAGGGCCTCTCCCCAGGCTGTGAGAGACTCATAGGTGCTCGAGAAAGATGAGTGGGGGGCGGACCTGGCTCAGTGTGTGTCCTTAGTCACTATAGAGTAACACAGAGCATGGATGGAACCGGTAGGTCACAGTTCTGCAGCCCTCAGTGCAGTAACTGACCCAGGCAGAAGCCATCAGTGGATGTGCACGCCAGCGGGAGCAGAGTTGCGGGGACAGGACCTCACGGACCTGCAGAGTCCTTGCTGTCACCAGGTAGGAGGCTGCCTGGTAATGGGGATGTCTGCCGCACCCCTGCAGCCAGGTGGCCACACTCAACATTATCGATGTGGGACACGTTGTGGGCCCGTGTCTCTTGCTGTCACGTCATAGGGAGACATCCGTGCCTCCTATGGCATACTCCTGTCATGCATGGCCTGACGCCCCTCACGAGGAAGCAGGTAGACACACCTGAACTGAGGGATGTTGTGTGCTGCTGTGGTTTGGATTGCAAGGGAGAAGTTGGGCAGTTCCAGGTTGGGGGAGACGAAAGAGGTTTGAGCCTGAGCTAATGCACGTTCCTGGGTTGAGAGAAGTGGAGTTCTGGAGGACGTGAGTGATGGTGTGGGGTGTGTGCAGTTGACTCTGGGCTGTGCATTAGAGTATCTTGTGGGGTCCTCGTTAAAGTTCTGAGTGTGATCATTGTATGATGGTTATGTAGGAGGCAGTCTCCATTTTTAGGAGACACGTGGTAGAGATGGAGTATGTTGTGATGCCTGCAACAGACCGCTAGTGCTTCAGCAGAAAGGAAACGTGCATGTGTGCATGTATTTGTGTGGTGTGTGTGTGCACACAGATGTATGTGCTTGTGTGGTGTATGTGCGTTATGTGTGCACATATGTGCATGTGTGTTGTGTGTGCTGTGGGCATGCAAATGCGCGTGTATGCATTTGTGTGTTGTATGTGTGTACATGTGAGTGTGTGTGTACATGTGTGGTATGTGTGTATGCCTGCCTGTGTGTGGTGTGTGTGTGTCAAGTGTGAGCGTGACCGTGCCGGATAAAGTGAACATGGCAGATGATAAGAGCTGAGAGTGTAGGTGAAGCATATTCGTTGCACTGTTTTCTGGCAAATTTCCTGCAGGTCTGGCTATTTAACAGTCCATAGCTGTGTGGTTCCTGGCATGGGCAGGAATCGTGGCTGTTGCAGTCCTTTCTGAAAGGCCCTGGCTGCAGTACTGCTCAGAACAGAGAATGTCGTCACCCGGGCAGCATCGGCGCTGAGGAAGTCGCCTGTTACCCTCGGTGCTCTCTCCTTCTGCCGTTTGCGTCAGTCAGGAGCTCAGGTCTCCTTCAATAGTTCACCGTCACCCAAGATCACACTCACAGATGCCGCCATGTGCCGCCTTGTTCGCAAGATTTGGAGTTTCCTTCACACTGTGTTCCCAGGGTGGCGTGGAATTCTCGTGCCGAGGGAGGGTGAGAAGCAGCGTGTGATGGATGGGTGAGGGGACTCCTCGAGCACACACAATCACATGTTATCAAGTAGTTCCTTTACGCTGGAATATGTTCATTTGTGATGTTTGTTCACTCCCCGATGTGACATGGTAACTGTGGGGACTTGATAATTCTCCAAATAACCTAGTAACAGCCCTTTTTCTTACTCCACTTGTTCTGACTTCTTTGGGTTGAGTTCCCGAGCCAGTCTCCTGCACATGCTGGGAAGGCTCTGTGGCTCCTCATAGATTTCAGTGCTCCTCTGAAGCCTCCCATAACTTTAAGTCCCCGCTTTGTGTAACTGAAGGTGGAGCAGCCTTGTGGCTTTGGCTCAGATGTGCTGCACGGGGTGAAGGCCACAGAGCCTGACTGTCAGTGGGGCTCCGTGGGGCCAGCTGGTAACTTGGGGCACATTGAAGGAAGGAGGATTTGCAGAGGTACGATCAGGAGTGGAGAGCTCTGGGGGACAGCACGGTCACGGGCCAGGAGCAAGAATGGGGGCGCACTGCTTCCCCCAGGGCCAGCCAGGCAGGGGAGAGCACCATGCCCGGGCAGAGATGGAGGGGTCCCCGGGCAGTAACTGTGCCCTGGTGGGCTGGGGGAAGTGAGACTCCTGGCCCCACTGTTCACTCTGACGCCCTCTGACCTCCTTCTGGGGCTTCCTTTTTGCTGAGCACATGAAGGCAGAGAGCCCAGAGCCTGGCTGATGGGCATAGGATGGGGCCGGTGGAGACAGGGTATGAGGGGCAGAGGAAGAGCCAGCACCGCCCTGCCCCACCCTGCCCCACCTCACCCCTGCCCCCACCTTTACCAGAGGAAAATGCTCCTAAGGAGGCGTCTGGCTCCATTCTCATCTTGACTTGGCCGATGTCTGGCGTCGCACTGATTACCAAACTGGGCCTGGTGGAGGCGGAGGCCGCGTGTTCTCAGAGCGGAATCCAGGAAACCGCTCCAGATTTGCTTTCATATCATTTGTGTTCATAGAAGGTTCTCACTTAATGTTTTCCTTATGTTTTTCCCAAGAAATTGATCTAGGTCATCGCTCCCTGCCTGTGCGTAGATTCACCCACTCACTCACTCCCTCCCTCACTCACATGTGTGCTGAGCACCCACTGTGTCAGGCGTGGTTCCGGGAGCTGGGGAGAGCAGTGACCCGAATGGGAAAGCGTCCGGGCCCCGAGGGAACTTCTGCTCTGGGAGGGAGATGACGACCCCTGGTTGCACCATCAGGAAATGCCCACGCAGGGAAAGCCGAGGGACGAATCATGCTGCATGTTTAGGGCCCGAAGCCCACAGCTGTGACTTTCTGCTGCTGGCTAATGGCACAGCCCTAAGTGTTGCTAGAAACGTGGTTTTCCCAGTGTGTTTGGTGGAATTGCACACGTGTTGAGTTCATGGAGCTCTGCAGAAAAGGCCGTGAGCATGGAGGCACTGGGCACAGGGAGTGAGAACCAGGCCCCTGGCCGAAGCGAACACACTGCACATCTTGGGGCCGTGGAGTCACACGTGGGACAGGGCCAACATTCTGCTGAGCGAGTCAGGTTCGGCGCCGCGGGGCTCTGCCTTGGTCCCAGCAGCTTCTAGCCCACCCTCACTTTCTGCGGCGGGGACTGAGCCCACGCATGCCCAGTGGTGAATGTTCTCCGAAGGTGAACGTTGTTCCTCCGGGGAAACATCTGAGGTATTACCTGGGTCTGCGGTTCTGCAGAGTGGAATGTTTATGTACGTTCTGTACATAAACACAGCTTGTATCTCTGTGGGACTAACACTTTCTGGGCAAGTTTATTAGTAAAAAAAGTCTAAAAAGCCTCTTCAGAGGGGCTATAATGAAAAAAATGGTTGAGAAACATGGACCTAGGGTGATGCTTTCTTTTCATTTTTTTTTTTTTTTAAAGTTTGTGTTTTATTCCATGTGTGTTATCTGGACTTCGGACTTGGATCAATGACATGGTCACAGAGAGGAATCGCCAGGTGGAGCAGTCGTGCCTGTTGTTACTCACAGGCCTGAGAATCGATGCCCCTGGTTTGCTCCAGACCGTGTGAACTGGTGACGATCTGTAGGAAGCAGCTTCTGTGGGAACGGACAGGGTGTTCATTCTCTGTGGCACCATCTTTGTAAACACTTTGTATTTACAATTCCAGGAATAATTCTGCGTGCTTCTTGGAGGCCTGCTCTTTTTCAGGGATGTGTGTCAGGACACAGTGCAGAGGCTGGGGGTGAGGTAGGGCGTGCTGCTGCTCCGTGAGCCCCACTGCCCATCCCAGGCAGGGTCACTGAACATGGTGTTTGAATCTAGTTAGAAGGAAAAACAAGTTGAGGGAGGAAAAAGATGGTGCCCCCAGCTCCCAGGGCCCTGTGGGATGTCCCAAAGGTGGTTCAGTGGGCATCAAAACAGGGACCTGCAGGTTCCTCAGTCAGTCAGCACTTTGGATGGCAGACAGGGGAGGCACACAGGACCTAGGTGAGGCCCACACAGAAGCAGACGCTGGTGACCGCAGGGGGCCCGGTGACAGCACGTCTCAGGCATCTTTGTGTAGTCACCCCAAATTCAAATTCGTGCAACAGATACTTGGTGACCTGCTGTGTGCCAGGCAGGGCTGGAATCAAATCAGGCAAATGGGCCGAGGGCACAAAATTAAAGGAGCCAGTCACCTTTGGGGGGGTCGTGCCCATTGTGAGCACCTTCTTAAATCTTGCCTTCCAGGTGCCTGGCTTCCCTTACCCTCCTCCTGGCCCTGAATATCTTTTCAAGCTCATAACCCCACGAGACAACCACTGTAGACATCAGTTAGGCTTCTTTAGATTGGGTTGCAAGGGACAGAAAACCCATCTTAAACAGTTGTAGGCAAAAAGTTTATTGGATCACAAAAGCCGAGAGCTCCGCAGGCAACTGGCTTCAAGAGCAGCTTGATCCAGCGTCGCATTGATGTCACTGGGTTCCATCTCTCGGCAGTTCCCTTCTCAGTCTCCCTCCTCATGATTGCAAGCAGCTCCCAGGGCCTCGTGCCTCAGGGCATGAGGAGAAGTCTGGCAGGGAGAATGAGGGTCTTTGAGCCTGCATTCTCCCTCTACCTCGCCTTGTGGCATCTCCTCAGATTTGACTGGATTGAGTGCCATTCCTAAATAGTCCCTGTGGCCTGAGGGCTGCAGTGCTCTGACTGATCCAGACCCAGATACCAGGGCTTCCTTCTGAGCCAAGATAAAGTCAACTCCAGGCTGTGTGTGCTCTGAGCGGGGAAGGGGATGGCCACCTAGAGGGAAATGCAGGTGCTTTGATCAGGAAAGCAATGAATGAATACTGGGTGGGCAAAACAGCAGATGGCCACTGCACCATCTTATAATCAGGGAAATTGACGTTCAGAAAGGGTGAGTTACCTGCCCAAGGTCACAAGCTGATTAAGTGGAATTGCTGAGATTCATGCCCTGTTGTTTTGAGCATTTCTGCTCGTCCACACTTCCTGGGCCATCTCCCTTTTCTTATAAACTTTTTGAGGTCAAGGGCTCTGTCTCACCTCTTGGTCCTGGTATCAGACCTTAAAGAGAGCAGGTACTGAAGACAACAATTCAAGGGCAGAGTCCAAACACAGAATAGTTGAACTCACCTGCAGGTACCAGGTTCACATCTTGAAGGAGAGCAGCTGGAGCTGAACGATAGAAATCAAAGTTCTATCCAAAGAAGATTTCCGTCTCAAGAGTTTCGGGTGGAACGCTGGCTCCCAGCCCGGATTCTAGCTGTGTGCTACTCCCCTGCATTTCCCATTTTGTAATGATTTCCATCTCTTCCCAAGGATCGCGGAGGCCATGCATCACCAGGACTGCCTGCTGTTCGCCACCAGCCACCTGATTTCCCTGGAGTTGACCCCGCCGCCCACCCTCTCTCAGAACCTATCGGGCTCTCCACTCATTACGGTCCACCTCAAGCACAGATTGGTGAGTGGTGGTGCCTTCACCCTTGTCGCCGCCTTTGATCTGGTTTCACGCTGAGGAATGTTGGGTTGTCTGTGTGCTTGCATAAAGAATCTCCAAAAGCCTGGGTGCTGGCCAGAACTGGAGTCTTCCTCTCCTTGGAGCTCCTTTTCTTGGGCCTTCGTGTCTGAGCTGCAGTGGGAAGCCCTCACATAGTGCCTGGGCTGGCTGCGCAGTGTCCATGTTGGGGAAGAGGCCTCGAGGTGGCTCTCCTAGACGTCTGTGGAGCAATCACAGATCTTCCTCATTTATAACAAGTGTCATTACTGGAGGAGGAGGGTACCTAGGCCATCGCAGTTACCATGTGTTAGCCCTCAGCAAGATGCAGCACTGTGTTCTGTTAGAGAGAAACATGCTTCAGAGCTTGGGAAAAACCATTTTTACGCTTCAGGCATTGCATGATAAGCCATTGGTCCTGATGCTTCATAACCGCTCTCCTCTCCACATGTCATTTGTTTTTTGCCAGTGAGTAGGACTGATAGAGACATTGGGGATACCCATGTGCTGCCGTTCTTTAGTCAAAGGCAAAAGATGTATACGATCTGAGGAGAAACCAGAGTATAATGCTGCCGTTCTTTAAAAAATGCATGCACTGTTCCCCACGCCAGGTTCATGTCAGGAGGTAAGGTGCTGATGTGACACTCAAAGCGTGAGATTTTTCAAAGCGTTTATTAAAGAACTCACTGTGTTATTGGTCAGAATTAACACTAAAGGCATTTCCTGGCAGGATTTTCTATTTCATTCTGTTTCGCTCTGCTCTATGGCCAAGGCCGACTCTGTGTGCACACCTGGGTGGGTGCTCCTGCTCTTTCAGGGGTGACTGTGTTTCTGCCCCACCTGGGAGGAGCCCACACGCTTGTGCTGCTGGGTGAGCTGGGGCAGTCAAGAGATGGTACTGGAGATGGAGATGGGAATGGAGATGGAGAGGGGACTGGAGATGGAGATGGAGTTGAAGATGGAGCTGGAGATGGAGACGGGAATCGAGATGGAGAGGGGACTGGAGATGGAGATGGAGAGGGGACTGGAGATGGAGGTGGAGATGGAGATGGAGAGGGGACTGGAGTTGGAGATGGAGGAGATGGAGATGGAGAGGGGACTGGAGATGGAGATGAAGATGGAGAGGGGACTGGAGATGGAGATGGAGATGAAGATGGAGAGGGGACTGGAGATGGAGATGGAGAGGGGACTGGAGTTAGAGATGGAGAAGGAGAGGGGACTGCAGATGGAGGTGGAGATGGAGATGGAGAGGGGACTGGAGTTGGAGATGGAGAGGAAGAGGGGACTGGAGTTGGAGATGGAGATGGAGATGGAGATGGAGATGGAGAGGGGACTGGAGTTGGAGATGGAGATGGAGTTGGAGTTGTAGTTAGAGATGGAGATGGAGATGGAGATGGGAATGGAGATGGAGAGGGGACTGGAGTTGGAGATGGAGATGGAGTTGAAGAGGCGCCTGGAGATGGAGATGGAGATGAAGAGGGGACTGGAGTTGGAGATGGAGATGGAGTCGGAGATGGGGATGGGGATGGAGATGGGGATGGAGATGGAGATGGAGATGAAGAGGGGATTAGAGTTGTAGATGGAGATGGAGTTGTAGATGGAGATAGAGATGGAAATGGGAATGGAGATGGAGAGAGGAATGGAATTGGAGATGGAGATGGGAATGGAGATGGAGATGGAGTTGCAGACGGGGACTGGAGTTGGAGATGGAGATGGAGATGGAGATGGAGTTGGAGATGGAGATGGAGATGGAGCTGGAGCTGGAGATGGGAATGGAGATGGAGAGGGGACTGGAGATGAGACTGGTCACCTCAAGCTCCTTGCCCTTCCTTTCTGCACGTGACCAGCCATGAGCCTGTTTTCAGTGTGTCCCCTGCCTTGCTTCCTCCGCCCCTCCTTGGTGTACCTCTCCTTCCCAGTGCCTTCTCACCTGGACCAGCAGCCTCCTCGTGTTCTGTCTGCTCCATTCTCCCCACAGTTTACAGCTTTATTTTCAAACACACAGATCAGGTGATGCTACTCACCTATTCAAAGACCTTCTGGGACTCAAGGTTCCCGCAGGAGAATTTACACTCTCAGGCTGTTGGCGAATCTGTAGCAGACTCTTCCTGTCCGGCTTTCCATCTGCACCTCTGGCTCTCCTTCCAAGCCCAGCAGGCTGTCATTGCTGGTGCCGTTCCCTGTGCCTGGTTGGCCTCTCCCACACCTCTGCTGTCTGAGTTCACCCATCTCAGGAGGAGCCTTCTCTCCTCCAAGCCCTCTGCGGCCTGCACGGAAGGGAACCTTCCTCCTTGCCGTCTTTGTACTGTATTAGCACAGAGTCTCGGCACCCATGGTATAATCATTTATGCTGATCAGTAATCCCTTAAATGGCCTGCAGCTTCTCAAAGGCTGCCAGATCCAGCACGGAGCCCACTGCCCTTCCCCACCTGCCCGCACCGAGCCTTGGCACTGAGTGGAGGCTCAGGAGACGCTTGCTGAGTGAGTGCTGTGCTGGAGTCAGTGCCCTGTCTTGCAGTTGTGCAGTTGACATTTGTGTCTTCTCTTTGTATGGAGAGAATCCTGGTCCCCTGCACGGGCTGTCCCCTCTGCCATGACGTCAGTGAGGAGGTGCTCCATGGGCTCCGCCCGTGTTTGGAAATGTGGCCGTGCCCTGCAGCAGAGACACTTGGAGCATCTTGGCTTGAGGGTAGGGCGGTGCTGCCCTGAGGTGTGTCAAGCCTGTAGTCAAGAGTCTGTAGCTGGGCGCAGTGGCTCTTGCCTGTAATCCCAGCACTTTGGGAGGCCAAGGTGGGTGGATCACCTGAGGTCAGGAGTTCGAGACCAGCCTGAGCAACATGGTGAATTCCTGTCTCTATTAAAAATACAAAAATCAGCCGGGCAGGGTGGCACGAGCCTGTAATCCCAGCTACTTGGGAGACTGAGGCAGGAGAATCACTTGAACCCGGGAGGCGTAGGTTGCAGTGAGCAGAGCTCACGCCAGTGCATTCCAGCTTGGGCAATAGAGTGAGACTTTGTCTCATTAAAAAAAAAAAGTCTGTAAAGGCAGGAGGCTTGTTCTGAAGGCCTCTGGAACCTCTGTGTGCTCTGAGGTTGAAGCTGTCCTCTTGAGTGAGGTGGGCACTGTGAATCACAGCCGACCACAGGGGCTGGGGGACGTTGAAGAGCAGGAATCACGGATCATCCCAGAAGGTGAGACGAGGGCAAGTGGAGAGGGGAGGGCATGGGCAGAGAGGGGAGGCAGGAGATGAGAGCACAGTTTGAGTGCCAGGGCTGCAGGGGAGCCACACATCCAGTGAGGTTGAACAGGCGCACGTGCATATACATACATGCACATGCACATGCATACACATCCAGTCCACACACAGTCCACACACTTGGTCCACACACACCCAGTCCACACACCCAGTCCTCAGTCCTCACACAGTTCACACACACCCAGTCCACACATACAGTCCACACACATGCAGTCCACGCACAGTCCACACACTCAGTCCACACACACCCAGTCCACACACAGTCCACACAGTCCAAACACATACAGTCCACACACCCAGTCCACACACAGTCAGTCCACACACTCAGTCCACACACACCCAGTCCACACACAGTCCACACACACTCAGTCCACAAACACAGTTCACACAGTCCACACACACTCAGGCCACACTCAGTCCACACACCCAGTCCACACACACCCAGTCCACACACAGTCCACACACCCAGTCCACACAGTCCACACACAGTCCACACACTCAGTCCACATACCCAGCCCACACTCAGTCCACACACACCCAGTCCACACCCAGTCCACTCACACCCAGTCCACACCCGGTCCACACCCAGTCCACACACAGTCCACACACCCAATCCACACACTCAGTCCACATACAGTCCACACACTCAGTCCACAGTCCACACACCCAGCCCACACTCAGTCCACACACACCCAGTCCACTCATCCAGTCCACACACACCCAGTCCACACCCAGTCCACACACCCAGTCCACACACACTCAGTCCACAAACACAGTCCAAACTCACACAGTCCACACACACTCAGTCCACACACAGTCCACACACATTCAGTCCACACACAGTCCACACACCCAGTCCACACATACCCAGTCCACACACAGTCCACACACACTCAGTCCACACACACCCAGTCCACACACACCAAGTCCACATACACCCAGTCCACACACAGTCCACATGCACACAGTCCACACACACACAGTCCACACACATACAGTCTGTAGAGTCCACACACCCAGTCCACACACGCAGTTCACACACATTCCACACACAGTCCACACACACCCAGGCCACACACAGTCCACACAACCAGTCCACACACACCCAGTCCACACAGTTCACACACTTAGTTCTCACACACTCAGCCCACACACCCAGTCCACACACACCCAGTCCACACACACCCTGTCCACACACAGTCCATACACCCAGTCCACACATACCCAGTCCACACACAGTCCACAACCCAGTTCACACACACCCAGTCCACACACAGTCCACACGCACCCAGTCCACATGTAGTCGACACACAGTCCACACAGTCCACACACACAGAGTCCACACCCAGTCCACATACTCAGTCCACACACACCCAGTCCACTCACAGTCCACACACTTAGTCCACACACAATCCACACACTCAGCCCACAGTCCACACACCCAGTCCACACACACTCAGTCCACACCCACTCGCTCCACATACACCCAGTGCACACAGTCCACACACAGTTCACACACACCCCGTCTACACACAGTCCACACACACACAGTCCACACACAGTCTACACACACCCAGTTCACACACACCCAGTCCACATACACAAACCCACACACAGTCCACACACAGTCCACACACACTCAGTCCACATACAGTCCACACACACCCAGTCCACACACAGTCCACACACACACACATCCCACACACACACAGTCCACACACCCAGTCCACACACAGTCCACACACATGGTCCACACACAGTCCACACACTCAGTCCACACACCCAGTCCACACAGTCCACACACACCCAGTCCACACACAGTCCACACACTCAGTCCACACAC
>NW_012102388.1:2126600-2127793 GCF_000951045.1 Mandrillus leucophaeus
CAGAGCGGGTCTCCAGGGTGCCTCACCTAGGGGCCTCACGCCTGTCTGCTCTTCTGCCCAGGCAGCCCCCTCCTCTCCCATCCCTCCAGCTCCCAGGAAGGCAGGGTGGTAGTAAACTGAGTCACAACCATGTGGTTAGATTGCAGGGCTGATGCCCACATTCTCCCCGGTGTCTGCATGTCTGACGCTTCACCCTGGGATGGGGGGCATCGGCTCGGGTTCTGGTTAAATCCCGCCGTGCCCCTGCTGTGGAGGACGCCCCCTGTGGTGCCTGATGAACCTTAGTCTTAGAGATTGGTTCATCCTAGCGGTTTCCCACCAAGAGGGTTCACCAATGAGATGGGACGGAAACCCCACCTCGGGTCAGCCGCCTCGCTCACCGCTTCCCTTGTGCTGCCTCATCATTCACTGACTTCAGGCCACAAGGACCTGCTATGTTAAAACATCCTGCTATTGTATTTTCTTAGGAAGCCAACTTGAGTCAGTTATGACTGGTGCAAAATAACATAGAAAAGAGCCCACCTCCCTGATATGGAGGGGTTTGCCTTTTACACACGAACGGCAAATAAACAGATTCTGCTTAATGCTGTTTAATGGCACCATTGAATCATTTCTGTCAGCAGAGCTGTTGACATCGTACTGGAACTTCTTTCTCAAAGCACAGCCGTTTCATTTCTACCATCCTTTCTCAGTGGCTTCGTCATTTTCTTTCAGGACAGACTCAGGTGTTTGAGAGGGACTCTGCTTTTCACTTCAGGGCTTCCGGGGCCCAAAGCTTATTCTGGTTCTGTGAGGCCCTGCAGGTTGGGGCAGGAGCCCGGGTGAGGCCTGGGGACGTGACAGGCAGCATCTCAGCGAGGCCAGGGCACAGACTCATAGATCTCTGGTTCAGAACAGCCATGGTGGCCCAGCCTGTGCCCGGGTGTGCATGCTTCAGAGCCCCGCACAGACGCCTCTGCAGGATTTTGCTTTTTAACATTGTTTGCTCCCCAAACTATCAAATAATCCAGATTCAGACCCTGACCTTGGGCCGACTCAGCAGTGGTCTCTGGTGGACGGCTCCTGCTGCTCCTCCTTGATCACCCTGACCTCTGGCCACTGTCCCTCCTAGCTTTAGGGGCACCCAGTGGGCTGAGACCTTCTGCAGCTCAGGCTATGCTGTTGGGCAGAGCGGGTCTCCAGGGTGCCTCACC
>NW_012102388.1:2132833-2133414 GCF_000951045.1 Mandrillus leucophaeus
CACAGCCAGCACAGACACACACACACAGTGCACACACACCCAGCGCAGGCACACGCACACTTCAGTACACACACAGCCAGCACAGACACACACACCCCCAGTACACACACCCAGCACAGGCACACACAGTATTCACACAGCTACCGTAGATACATATATCCAGTGCGCACACACCCAGCACAGGCACACACACACTCAGTACACACACAGCCAGCACAAACACATCCAGTGCACACACATCCAGTGCACACACACCCAACACAGGCACACACTCAGTACACACATAGCACAGACACACACACCCAGCGCATACACACCCAGCACAGGCACGCACACTGAGTACACACACAGCCAGCACAGACACACACATCCAGTACACACACACCTAGCACAGGCACACAGTATACACACAGCCAGCACAGACACACACATCCAGTGCACACACACCTAGCACAGGCACACAGTACACACACAGTGCATGTACCTACATCCAGCACCCATATGGGCACATACGTGCACATACCCAGCCTTAGTACGCCACATGTGCACGTGCAGACACACACACACACACACACACACAC
>NW_012102388.1:2134774-2140864 GCF_000951045.1 Mandrillus leucophaeus
CACACACCACCCTGGGATGCCAGGGGTTTTTGACATGACAATTGATCAGAAACTGCAGCGTTTTCTTCAGTCAAAATTGCTCACTGCATTCAATCAAAATCTTAAGTTTTAAATCAACATTGAAATGTCAGTTTCCCTTAGAAGGGAGCAAGGAATGAGCGAAGCAGAGTCTTGGGAAATTTGAGAATTAGAATAAGCACCAAAAATACATATTGCAGAGAGCCCAGTGCTGTCAGTTTGATTGCTGTTGTCAAAAATTTGCTCATCAGATGGCCTGAACTCCACCTGAATGTCAGTCAGTCCTAAAGCCAGGCCATCGCTCAGGCTGTCATAAATTCTGGAAGGGACTGAGTGTAATGAGGGTGCTCGAGGGAGATGTTCCAGGGGCAGGACTCTGAGCTCTGGCCAGGGCAGGGGGTGCTCCAGGGAGATGTTCCAGGGGCAGGACCCCAAGCTCCAGCCAGGGCAGGGCTCTGCCCCTCATGCACGCCTAACAGCACCCCAGGGCTGAGGTCAGGGAAGAGGTTTGGTTCCCTAGGCTCACACACAGTGGGGCACTGGTGATCTGAGGAGGGAAACAGGCACTGGTGGCAAAGGAAGGTCTGTCAGCCGAGTGCCAAGACTCTGAAACGTTGGCCATGCCCACCTGGACATGGGCCGCATCTGAACGAGGCGGTTGCCCGAGCTGTGGATGCCGTCACTTGAAGCCCTGGCTGAGGCTGAACCCTGGACATTGATATGAAGCCCCCAGACCGTGAAGAAGCCCCCAGGCTCTCTCCTTGTGCAGTGCGGGGGACCTGTGTCCTCAGGACTGGGCACCTCCTCAAACTCGGCCCTCCTCTGGGTGCGGCTCTCAGGAGCCAGGCCCGGGGTGGCCAGTGTGAGGAGCAGCCCCGGACACAGGGTGCCTTCGGGCTGGGTTTTGGCCTCCTTGGGGTGTCACCGTCACCACAGCTTGTGACTTTCGAAGAGTAACCCAGAATCTGGGCTTTAAATTATATCCCTGGATTTGTCTTGTTGGCAGCTAATTCAAATTTGTTTCCAACGTTGTCAAAGAAACCCTATGTGTGGGTTGCATTCAGCCAGGAGGTCAACAGTTTACAACCTCAATGTTTTAAGCTTTTTATTCTGAAATGATTTTAAACTTACAGAAAAAAAAGATGGCAAGAATAGTACAGAATTCCCCTGTATGTCTAGAGACATACAGATCATTCACTCATCTTCCCTGATGGTGGTATTTTTAAGTACAATGATTGAAACCAGGAAATTGACACTGATATTAACGACAGACGTTTTTTGAATGGTGTCAGTTTTCTCACTTGCAGCTTTTTTTCAGTCCTGGGATCTCATCTCGGCTGGCACAGAGCATTTAGTTGCCACGTCTCCTAGGTAACTGCAGTCTGTACGGGTTGTCAGCTTCCCTTTGTCTCCCATGACCTTGACACTTCTGCGGCGGCCTGGCCGGTCTTTGTGGAGCATTCCTGGGCACCGTCGGATGCTTCCTCCAGATTAGGCCGAGGCCGTGCGTCTTTGATAAGAATGCCAGGGAAGTGAAACGGTCCTTCCTTATCGCAGCATCAGGCTGTGTGAGTCGGCCTGTGGGCAACCAAGCAACAGACTTTTATTTTCTCATCATTCTAGGGGCTGGAAAGCCAAGGTCAAGGTGTTGGTAGGTTTGGTTTCTCCCAAGGCCTCTCTCCTCGGCTTGCAGACAGCATCTTCTCCCTGTGTCCTCACGTGGTCGTCCCTCGTGCGTGTCTGTGTCCTGATTTTCCTTTTTTCTTTTTTTGGGACAGAGTCTCTCTCTGTTGCCCAGGCTGGAGTGCAGAGGCACAGTCACGGCTCATTGCAGCCCTGATCGCTGGGCTGAAACCGTCCTCCTGCGTCAGCCTCTTGAGTATCTGGGACCTCAGGCATGCATCACAATGCCCCGCTCATTTTTCAGTTATTTGTAGAGATGACATCTCACTATGTTGCTCAGGCTGGTCTTGAACTCCTGGGCTCAGGCAGTTCTGCCTCGGCCTCCCAAAGTGCGGGGGTTACAGGTGTGAGCCACCATGCTCGGCCCTGATCTCTTCTTATAAGGATACCGGTCTCATTGGATTAGGGCCTACCCTAATGACCTCATTTTATCATAATCATCCCTTCAAAGGAATCATCCCTGACTCCAAACACTGTCACATTCTGAGGTACTGGGGGTTAGGGCTTCAACAGGTGACTTTAGGGGGAACAATTCGGCTCCCGCACAGCAAGTATGGAACGTGAATGTTCATTGTTGCCGGTAATGCTCACTCAGATGGTGTGGGTGAGGTGGTGTCTGCCAGGTGAACCCACTGTAAAGGGATGGTTTTCCCCTTTGCCTAGAATAAATCTCTCTCACCACGTGTACCACGAAACTACACAGCCCTCCTTCAGCTCATCCTTCTCCATGAATTTCTACGTCCATTGATGGCTCTTGCCTGCAAACATTTTGACTGTCATGTTTGCCTAATGATGACTTTCTATTTCCATCATTCCTTCTGCATTTATTAATTGGAATTCTATGATAAGAACAAACCATGATTTATTTATTCCGTTGCTTATGTTGCTGTGACTCAGGGATACTGTTTCATCCCACAGGGCACCGTCCGGCTCTATCATTACGGATTCTGTTGCTCCCCTTGTTCCAGCTGTGACCAGTGGGAGCTTTGTCCAGTTGGCTTCTGCTTCCTTTGATGCCTCCCTCAGTTTTCGAGTCTCTCCTTACATTCAGACATTAAAGATATGCTGGGCTCATGGAATCGGCTCTTTCCCCGAGGAGCCCTGGTGCGTTTGGTTGGAGAATGGCATTTAGAAAGCACGGTCGGGGCAGGTGTGCTTATTTCTGCCGGAGCGTCACTGTTCTCAGTCCTCTCTCTCGGTGGACAGAGCCAGGGAATCTGTGTGTGTGTGTGTTCTCAGAAGCACATGCATGCACCTGCATCCTCCTGCATTTATCTCTGTGTGTGTGTGCGTGTGTGTGTGCGTGTGTTCTCAGAAGCACATGCATGCACCTGCATCCTCCTGCATTTATCTCTGTGTGTGTGTGTGTGTGTGTGTATGTGTGTGTTGCAAACTATGGATTGCATTCTGATACCTGTTTCTGGTCTAAGCCTGCGGGATTCATTTAGCCTTTCCTTGTATGTTCATCTTTCTCCCAAAGTAGGAAACTTGTCTCTCATCATTCTCAATAATTTTGTGTAAACGTGCTGCACACACAGGTTCAGAATTGCTAACCACACCCTTGTGGGAAACGTATGTACTGATGAGGGGACAGTGTGTGTTCACATCCTCTCTGCTTTTAGCCTTACACCCTATAGTTAAGATACCGTTCCTCTGTGTTCCATAGCTGCCTCCTTTCTTCTGCCTCCCTTACTGTTGCGTCACTGAGAATACAGCCAGGTTCATCTGCTGTCGTTGGGACTGTCTTTTGGGTCCCCACAGGTTGGTTCATTTTCAGTGTTGAGGTATTTGAGGAGTATGTGAACCACACTGTGGCAGATCTAAAGGCAGATCCACAGCAAGGCATCCTCCGCGGCGCGGCCCACCCCTGCTCTGTCTCCATCCTCCATTCCCTGCACCCTGTTCCCACCCACTTCCCCAGGTAAGCAGGTCCCATTGTTTTTTTTTTTTTTTAATTTCTTTTGTGCCGAATGAACAGATACATGTACTTTTTCAATAGTCCCTTCTGTCTCCTGTGAAGGCCGGTACACCACAGAAACTCTTTGGTACTCAGTTTATCCTGGAAGTCACTCCAAACCCGTCCGCAGAGGCCTTCCAGCTTCTCAGCTGCACAGCGCCCCACTGTGTGGGTTTACTCAGCCATCACCGGCTTATTCAGCTCATCTCCTACTCACGGTCATTTATGTTGTTACCTATATTTTGTATAAACAACTTGTTGCAGCAAATGACCCTGTGAACCTGCGTATTCCTGCAGGGAGCAGCCCGGCCCCTGTTCTGGAAACCCGGAAAGTTTCTATTCACCTGCAGATGGACCACCTTCTCTCCCTTATGTTGAGCCTTGGGCAGTGTTGAGGGGCAATGAAGGGACAAACAGCAGGGAGAAGACGACCAGTCTCTGCACATAGATAACTCAGAATGGCCCCCAGCTGGCCGCCTTCTGCTCCTGACCCTGGTGTGTGGATTTAAGTCATTTCTGAAGATTCAGCCTGATGAGCTGTCGACCACAGATGAAGACAGAACGGATCTGAGAGACGAATGGTGTCTCTGGGGTTAGCATCTGGATGATCCAAGTAATGGTTTTGGGAGTGGCATAGCCTAGAATCAGCCACCCCCGAGGGATAGTGCTTTGTGTCCCTGGCAGAGCGGCCTGGGGGGAGCTGTGCAGGAAGCAGGTGCAGGCAGCCTCGCTGGCCAGGTCACTGGTGTTCTCTGTGACGTCAGGGTCAGAGAGGCCCACACGGAGGGCTGGAGCCTGGTGCTGGTGCCTGATGGCTAGCTCAGTGTGCTGGCTCTCCTGGCAGAGGGGAGGTCGAGCATGGCTTCTAGTGGTCCCTAAAGCCACCAGGGTTTCCAGTGTGGCTGGTGCTGCAGCAGACCCAGTCGAGCATTCTGCGTGTTTTGGAAACATTCGGTCGTGTTCTGGTGAGTGATAGGTTGCATATACCCCAGTGGTCCCATCAGACTGTAAGACCAGATTTTCCCTGTACCTTGTCTATGTGTTGATGGGTTTCGATGCACAGATTCTTCCCATTGTGTTACAGCCGCCGGCCGTGTTCAGTACAGTAGTGGGCACAGTTTGTAGCCTGGAAGCAATAGGCTACTCCATACAGCCGGGTGTGTAGTGGGCTATGCCGTCTAGCTTTGTGTACGTCCCTCTGTGACGTTCAGAGCACGATGAAATCGCCTAAGGATGCGTTTTCACAATGCGTCCTTGTGATTAAGTGATGCAAGACTCTACTTTTCTTTGCGGCACCATTCAGCCCTCCCAGACACGAGAAGGGAGCCATGCAGCAGGCGTCTGTGTGTGAGAAGCTCGAGCAGGGCTCTCTGGGCCATTTTCTCACTGGTCCTGAGGCCTGCTGGCCATGGCCCGAGGGCGGGGACAGCCTGGTGGCCTGGGGAGGCCGTCTCTACAGGCACTTCCAGTGAATTACAGGCCCCGGGGGGCTTGATGGCGTGGATGAAAGTTTTGTAGAAGGCCATGTTTGTGTCTTCTGTGAAGTACGAAAGGTGCCAGTTTGAAAACCAGAGAAAAAGAAAGGGTGGATTAAAATGCAGTCCCCGTTTTAATGGTTGGTTACTGTAGTTATTTTTAAGAAAAGAAAGTGTTTGAATAAGGAATCTTGTCTTGAAGAGAGGTGGAGAGGAATTTTTATCATACCAAAAGAGGATGGTAATTAAGGCTTGTCTTAGCCAAGCGTTCTCTAGGGTTTTGGGGTTTTTCTTTTGAAGGTTGCTTTTATACTTCGGAGGATGTTCCGGGGGCCTGCTCTTCTGAGTTAAAGCAATTTGTCTGATGGGAGGATCTCCCCTGGCGGCACTCTCTCACAGGCCGTGAGGAGGACGTGAACTCGGAAGAGAGTCACAGGTTTGTCCCCCACGTTGTTGTCAGGGAACGGTGACATGGAGGCTATAGGAATTTTTTCCCAACATGGGCTGAGGTCTTGAGGCCCGAGGCCAAGACACTTTCTGTCCTTTCTTATTTTATTTCATTTTATTTTTTTTGATACAGAGTCTTGCTCTGTCATCCAGGCTGGAGTGCAATGGCACGATCTCGGCTTACTGCAACTTCCACCTCCCGGGTTCAAGCAATTCTCCAGCCTCAGCCTCCTGAGTAGCTGGGATTACAGGCGTGCTCCCTGCTAATTTTTGTAATTTTAGTAGCAACAGGGTTTCACCATGTTGTTCAGGCTGGTCTCGAACTCCTGGCCTCAAGTGATCCATCCACCTCAGCCTCCCAAACTGCTAGGATTACAGGCGTGGGCCACTGTGCCTGGCCTGAGATACCTTCTTTTGCTGGCACAGAATGGGGTGCAAGCTCCCCAGGGTGTGAGGGACGGAGTTGCAGGCCCATCCTGGAGGCTCTGAGGGGGCACCTGGTAAAGCCTG
>NW_012102388.1:2142599-2144531 GCF_000951045.1 Mandrillus leucophaeus
ACATTCAGACATTAAAGATATGCTGGGCTCATGGAATCGGCTCTTTCCCCGAGGAGCCCTGGTGCGTTTGGTTGGAGAATGGCATTTAGAAAGCATGGTCGGGGCAGGTGCTCATTTCTGCTGGAGCGTCACTGTTCTCAGTCCTCTCTCTCGGAGGACAGAGCCAGGGAATCTGTGTGTGTGTGTGTTCTCAGAAGCACATGCATGCACCTGCATCCTCCTGCATTTATCTCTGTGTGTGTGTGTGTGTGTGTGTGTGTCTGTGTATGTGTGTGTTGCAAACTATGGATTGCATTCTGATACCTGTTTCTGGTCTAAGCCTGCGGGATTCATTTAGCCTTTCCTTGTATGTTCATCTTTCTCCCAAAGTAGGAAACTTGTCTCTCATCATTCTCAATAATTTTGTGTAAACGTGCTGCACACACAGGTTCAGAATTGCTAACCACACCCTTGTGGGAAACGTATGTACTGATGAGGGGACAGTGTGTGTTCACATCCTCTCTGCTTTTAGCCTTACACCCTATAGTTAAGATACCGTTCCTCTGCGTTCCATAGCTGCCTCCTTTCTTCTGCCTCCCTTACTGTTGCGTCACTGAGAATACAGCCAGGTTCATCTACTGTCGTTGGGACTGTCTTTTGGGTCCCCACAGGTTGGTTCATTTTCAGTGTTGAGGTATTTGAGGAGTATGTGAACCACACGGTGGCAGATCTAAAGGCAGATCTACAGCAAGGCATCCTCCGCGGCGCGGCCCACCCCTGCTCTGTCTCCATCCTCCATTCCCTGCACCCTGTTCCCACCCACTTCCCCAGGTAAGCAGGTCCCATTGTTTTTTTTTTTTTTTAATTTCTTTTGTGCCGAATGAACAGATACATGTACTTTTTCAATAGTCCCTTCTGTCTCCTGTGAAGGCCGGTACACCACAGAAACTCTTTGGTACTCAGTTTATCCTGGAAGTCACTCCAAACCCGTCCGCAGAGGCCTTCCAGCTTCTCAGCTGCACAGTGCCCCACTGTGTGGGTTTACTCAGCCATCACCGGCTTATTCAGCTCATCTCCTACTCACGGGCATTTATGTTGTTACCTATATTTTGTATAAACAACTTGTTGCAGCAAATGACCCTGTGAACCTGCGTATTCCTGCAGGGAGCAGCCCGGCCCCTGTTCTGGAAACCCGGAAAGTTTCTATTCACCTGCAGATGGACCACCTTCTCTCCCTTATGTTGAGCCTTGGGCAGTGTTGAGGGGCAATGAAGGGACAAACAGCAGGGAGAAGACGACCAGTCTCTGCACATAGATAACTCAGAATGGCCCCCAGCTGGCCGCCTTCTGCTCCTGACCCTGGTGTGTGGATTTAAGTCATTTCTGAAGATTCAGCCTGATGAGCTGTCGACCACAGATGAAGACAGAACGGATCTGAGAGACGAATGGTGTCTCTGGGGTTAGCATCTGGATGATCCAAGTAATGGTTTTGGGAGTGGCATAGCCTAGAATCAGCCACCCCCGAGGGATAGTGCTTTGTGTCCCTGGCAGAGCGGCCTGGGGGGAGCTGTGCAGGAAGCAGGTGCAGGCAGCCTCGCTGGCCAGGTCACTGGTGTTCTCTGTGACGTCAGGGTCAGAGAGGCCCACACGGAGGGCTGGAGCCTGGTGCTGGTGCCTGATGGCTAGCTCAGTGTGCTGGCTCTCCTGGCAGAGGGGAGGTCGAGCATGGCTTCTAGTGGTCCCTAAAGCCACCAGGGTTTCCAGTGTGGCTGGTGCTGCAGCAGACCCAGTCGAGCATTCTGCGTGTTTTGGAAACATTCGGTCGTGTTCTGGTGAGTGATAGGTTGCATATACCCCAGTGGTCCCATCAGACTGTAAGACCAGATTTTCCCTGTACCTTGTCTATGTGTTGATGGGTTTCGATGCACAGATTCTTCCCATTGTGTTACAGCC
>NW_012102388.1:2147256-2151212 GCF_000951045.1 Mandrillus leucophaeus
AACTTCCACCTCCCGGGTTCAAGCAATTCTCCAGCCTCAGCCTCCTGAGTAGCTGGGATTACAGGCATGCTCCCTGCTAATTTTTGTAATTTTAGTAGCAACAGGGTTTCACCATGTTGTTCAGGCTGGTCTCGAACTCCTGGCCTCAAGTGATCCATCCACCTCAGCCTCCCAAACTGCTAGGATTACAGGCGTGGGCCACTGTGCCTGGCCTGAGATACCTTCTTTTGCTGGCACAGAATGGGGTGCAAGCTCCCCAGGGTGTGAGGGACGGAGTTGCAGGCCCATCCTGGAGGCTCTGAGGGGGCACCTGGTAAAGCCTGGGGGTGAGGCTGGGCACTCCGCATGCCTCAGGGCTGCACCACAGAAGCCCACGGATGCCCTGGGACACGTGACCGTGTCACTGTGCCCGGTTCATGTCAAATGTACCAGTGCCATCAGTGTGTCTGGGCCTTCGGGCTGCAGAGGGCAGGTGGGAATGGACGGTGAGGCACCATCTGTGCGTCTCTCCTCCTGTGGAGCCTGCACTCTACAGACAGACGGGGCAGCCGTGGGCGTGGCTGGGCCACAGACTGTGTCTCAGTGGACGGTATCTCAGGGCACAGACCTTGCTTCCGGCCTTTCCCGGTGCCCTCCAGAGGTCCAGGTGGCCTCATTACACCTGCCCTTCTGAGCTGGATGGAATCCCTTCTTCTCCTTAAGGGCTCATTTTAATGTTTTGGGGGGTCCTTTGCCACTCACGTCAGGAATTGTCTGTCCGATCTCTCAGGGCATTGGAAGGGAGTGAGCTCCAGAGCCCTCCCAACCATGGGGAGCTCCAGCGTCCAGGTCGCCCCTGAACAGAGGATGTTCCCAGGCATAGAGTGGAATCCAGACTTTGGCCTTTTGAAGTCGACTTGTGTTTCTGGGGCTGAATCTCCCAAGGGAACTGGTTCTGGTGTGTTGAGATGCATTGGTGTGGGGGCACTGTGGCTGTGGGGCTGGCCTGGGCATTGCAGGGTGGGTGTGGAGCAGCATCCCTGACCTCTACCCATTGATGCCAGCAGCCCCTCCCCAGGTGTGACAACTAGATACGTCTCTAGGCATCGCCAGTATCCCCTGGGAGACTCCCAGGTGAGAGTCCCAAGTGGATGCTATTGCAGTATTCACGCCGGATGCTACGCGTCGCTATTCCATCTTCCATTATGTGAACAGACCACAGCTGACTTGTCCTGGTAGCCGTAATTTGGCTGTTTCCAGTTGCAGACTATTAAACACAGTCACTTTCCTGTGCTTCTCAGATTATCATATTCAGAAACATATTTGAGGCAGATGCAAGCAGGCGGGCAGCTTCTCTTGGAGGCAGGAACTTTCTGGTAGGGATTGTGGCACACAACTGTTGTTTCTCTAGGATTTGCTGTGAATGAGGGAAAAACAGTTGACTGTGAATAAAGCAAGGTTCATTTTCTTCCCATGGTCATTCCTTGGTGCACTGTAGACCCAGGATATTCCTACTCTGCAGGCTGTTTAAATAACACACACACACACACGCACACACACGTAGCCAAACATCATTTGAAATCCCATCCCCCAGAGATGACCGGTGTCAACATTGTGGTGACTTCTTTTGGGGGCTTCTCTAGGTGTGTGTGTGCACACATGATTTTATATAAATGGGGTTCTGCTATCTGCGCTATTTTGCAGCTTCCGTTTTTAAATCTACCATGTCTATATTTCCATGCCAGTAGCTCAGACTGTATCATCATTTTCACGGCTGCTTAATAGTCTACATTTGTCATCCTGCTGGTGTGCGTCTGGCATCGGGTTTGCATTCTCACAGTGCCGTAATGAGTCTTCCGTGTTCTCGCTCGGTTATCTCTGTAGGATGAATTCTTAGAGGTAGAATTGCTCTGTTAAATGTCTACACATTTTTTTCTCATTTTAAAATTTATTTTGGGTGTTTAAGCCAGATCTGTATTTATTTACCGAGGGACCAGGAAGAATTGTAGACTCATAGGCGCAAAAAAATTAGAGCTAGGGGGACTCAGGTTACTTGGACCAAACTTCTCATCACCCTGCATCCCACCACCAGCCGTGTTTTAAAAGCCAACGTGTTATTGGAGTATAAGCATGCTTGCAGAAAAGCATGTGCATATGTGTACGGTTTGACAGTTTTCCCAAAGTGAACATACCCGAGAAATCACCCCTCAGATCAAGAAGCAGCACATGGCCGGCACCACGGAATGCCCTTCTAGACGCCAGAGGAACAGAGCTGCCGGACGTTCTAGTGAGCGCATTTCTGCTGGTGAACCTGACTGGACTGTGCCCTTCCTTGTGGGATCTGCCCAGGATGGCGTCGCTGGGTCGAGGGGCATGTTCAGAATGCAAGTGGTGCCTGGTGCCTTTTCCAGAGTGGGCACTGGTTCACTCTCCCCTTGGCAGAGCGCGAGACCCCAGCGTCCAGCGTTGGGTGTGGCCCGTCTTTTGTCTCATTCTGTTTTGTTTTGCTTTTCCTGAATGACGTTGGTGACCTTTTTATGTTTATTGGACATCAATATCCTTTTACAAAAATCTACTCAAGTCTTCTGCTCATTTTTCTGTTGTGCCGTCTGCTTTTCTTTCTTATTGATTTTTAAAGTAGTTTTTGTGTATTTTGAATATGAGTCATTTGTTTGATATATGTATTGCAAATCTCTCTTCCACTGGACCTTGCCTTTTAACTCTGATGGTGTCTGCTGGTGGACAGCCGTTTTTAGTGCCAGCGCCATCCGGTTTATCAAGCTGTTCTGTGTCCCGTGCTTTTGTACCTGGTTAAGGAATCCTGCCTAACCCGAGGCCACGAAAGTAGTCTCCTGTGTTACCTGAAACAATTGTTGTTTTCGCTTTCGTGTTTGGGCCTGTGGTCCTTCTCTACTTGTTTCTGTGTCTGCAGTGCAGTAGGGTTGAGACTGACCATTTTCCCAGACGGATATGTCATTTACCCAGCTCCACGTGTGGGAAGACCAACCTCCCCCAGTGCTGCGGTGCCACCTTTGCCGTCAGTCACGGGAGGGGCGGCGTGGCTCTTTCTGGACTCTGCTCTGTCCGTCATCCCATTTGCATGCCGGTACGATTGCAACTGCCGCGTTCTATGCCAAGGCCTGAGATCGGCTCGTGTAAACCCTCCAGCTTGTTATTCCAGGCGGCCTCGGCTATTTTTGGTGAGATACGCATTTAAACCTTTGATGCACATCGTGAAACTGCCCTTCAGAAAGGTCGTAGCCATTTATCCAGCCACGGGCAGGCCTCGGCACTGCCGCCTCTCCCATGCCATTGCAGACTCTGATGCGCAGGAAGTCACACCTGGTTGTCATTAGAAGCTGCGTTGCTTTGTCATGGGTGAGGCTTCCTAAGTGAATTGGCCATCTGCATTTTTCTTTTATGTCGTACACCTGCTTCTTTCCTGATTTCTCCAGTGGAGTGTTTGTTTCGTTAGTGACTTCTGAGAGCTCTTGATATAGTTCTGACGTTAACTCATTGCCTGCTGCTGCAATCTCCCAGGCTTATTTTTTATATTGACTATTATAGCCAGTGCAGATGAATGCTTGAACCTGTAGCGAGAATCTGTTCCTCTAACTCCGGTCTCCGTCCCTCCCCTTCCTCTGCTCCTGCCTCCCTTTGTCAAGACCCTTGGGATCACACTGGACACGTGTGGCTAACCCAGGATCACCTCCCACCTCCAGACGTTTAATTTACCCACACCGGAAAGGTCTGTTTTGCTATGTAAAGTGACATTCCCAGGCTCTGGGGTTAGGTTGTGAGCCTCTCGTACGGTGACATTTCCAGGCTCTGAGGTTAGGTTGTGGACCCCGTCGTATGGTGACATTTCCAGGCTGTGGTGGAGGTTGTGGGCCCCTCGTACGGTGACATGCTGGCGGAGGTTGTGGACCCCGTCGTATGGTGACATTTCCAGGCTGTGGTGGAGGTTGTGGGCCCCT
>NW_012102388.1:2151404-2165211 GCF_000951045.1 Mandrillus leucophaeus
GTAGCCATTTATCCAGCCACGGGCAGGCCTCGGCACTGCCGCCTCTCCCATGCCATTGCAGACTCTGATGCGCAGGAAGTCACACCTGGTTGTCATTAGAAGCTGCGTTGCTTTGTCATGGGTGAGGCTTCCTAAGTGAATTGGCCATCTGCATTTTTCTTTTATGTCGTACACCTGCTTCTTTCCTGATTTCTCCAGTGGAGTGTTTGCTTCGTTAGTGACTTCTGAGAGCTCTTGATATAGTTCCGACGTTAACTCATTGCCTGCTGCTGCAATCTCCCAGGCTTATTTTTTATATTGACTATTATAGCCAGTGCAGATGAATGCTTGAACCTGTAGCGAGAATCTGTTCCTCTAACTCCGGTCTCCGTCCCTCCCCCTCCTCTGCTCCTGCCTGCCTTTGTCAAGACCCTTGGGATCACACTGGACACATGTGGCTAACCCAGGATCACCTCCCACCTCCAGATGTTTAATTTACCCACACCAGAAAGGTCCCTTTTGCTATGTAAAGTGACATTCCCAGGCTCTGGGGTTAGGTTGTGGACCCCGTCATATGGTGACATTTCCAGGCTGTGGTGGAGGTTGTGGGCCCCTCGTACGGTGACATGCTGGTGGAGGTTGTGGACCCTGTCGTATGGTGACATTTCCAGGCTGTGGTGGAGGTTGTGGGCCCCTCGTACGGTGACATGCTGGCAGAGGTTGTGGGCCCCGTCGTACGGTGACATGCTGGCAGAGGTTGTGGACCTCTCTGGCGGAGGGTGGGCATCATGTTTTGTCTACTGCAGAGGGTAGAATCTGTAGGAAGCCCTTCCAGACCGCACTGATGCAATTCTTGGGGCAGCGGCTGGATCTCCAAGAATGCAGCTAGATCTCAGAGTGCATCCCCAGTGTTGCAGCATGTGCAGGTCCTTCCTCCTGAGGGCACCCACTTTGGTGAATGGGATTTTCTGTATCCTGATGTCTCTGCTCCAGTTGACGTGACAGACACAGGGTCAGACAGAAGCTTGCTGGACATCATGCTTCCCCCGAGGCCAAGGCCGGACGAGGGGTCTCTTCAGCTGCACATCGGGCAGGTGAGGGGTGTCAGCCACGTCCCGGGGAACAATAGCCTGCCCGCCTCAGCGGAATGGCAAACTCACTTTCCCGTGGCCTTTGGCATCTGTCGTGTGGATGCCACGGAGTGTGGCAAGTGACACCTGCGGTGTGGCACACTGAGACCGTAAAGAGCGGAAGACACCAGTACTTGACCCCATGGCTGAGGGCTCATCACTTTGAATATGCCGGGGTGTGCGGAGCACAGGACAGCTATTGTGTGGGGCAGACACTGAGCGTGGCCTCTGCAGCCTGTTGTTCTGGGGTGGCCTTGGTTATGGCCACCTCTGTCACAGTGCGCCGTGCGTCGGAGCCTCCTTCCAGAGGAGCGCTCGCCCACAGTCAGGGCTCCACCGAGGGCCACTCTTTTCACCAGGGTTTCTGAACGGGCCGCATGGGAGCCCGGAACACAGGAAGGGCAACACCTCATCTCAACCCACCACACTGGGTCCCGGGGACCCTGGGGCGGGGTGGTCCCAACTCTGAGCTCCACTGCCAGTAGCTCTGCTGCCTTGGGGGGTCCTGTCGAAGCTACTCCCCGCCTCCCACCCTCCCCTCTGCACCATGTTGTTTGTTGGGGGCTCTGACAGTGGAGCCCCCTCATGTCTGGGGCAGCCTTGGGTACCGGGTGCCACCCCCGTGCGGCTCAACACTGGACGGTGGTCTTCATCCCTTTAGGCCTGACTTAGCCTCTCCCAGGTCTGAGCCCAGGTGCGGTAGGATTTGGGGAGACCGTGGGCATGACTGGAACGGGGCTGTGTTCTGACATGTTACTGGGATGATCATTTCCACAGCTCGAGACATAAATGCAGTCCCTCACCCATGCGATTCTGTCGACAAGTCCCCCATTGCTCACACTTCTCAGATGCGCATTTGTCGTTTTCTCAAGGATTAGCAAACACAGCCCCCCACCCTTCCTTCAGGCCTGGTCTTAAACCAGGTCACCCACCTGCCCTCCCCGAGGCTGCCGGAGTTGTGGGGCCCCTCTCCACCATCCCACTGTACTGGGCCCCCAGGGCCACCTCCACGGATCTCTGTCTTTGATTCTTGTGCCCCCAAGGTTGGGCCTGGGTGTCAACACCTTGTCTCCCGAAAACCTCAGGAAGTGACTTGGCTTCTCCCCAGGGGACAGCTCTGCATACCAAATATCCAGGTCACTTCTGCCAGCGCTCAGAAACCCTGAGAGGGGTCATTGCCCCCTCCTGCCACGTGCCAGGTGTCTACCTGCCTTCCCTGTGGGAAGCCGGGGAGCCATTTGTGTGTGTTTGCTGTTTGGTGAATTACTGCTCCGGAAGGGAGGCGTTCAGATGACCCAGTCTGACTTCTCTCCTATCACAGACTCCACACTGGGCCCTGGGGTTCCTGCTGCTGTGCCCCACAGACAGACTGGGTGACATTGCTTTCCAAAATGCAGCCCTTAGCCCTTAGACACAGCCCAAATGTCCTCCTCAAAGTGTCAGGCACCAGCTCCAACCCTGTCCCCCGCAAGGGGCACACAGGGCCCCCCCAGTCTCTACTGAAGCCCCCTCCTGGGCTACACAGGCATTCAGTAGGCGGCAGACCTTCCCTCTCCACCCTGGCGGTGGAGGCAGAGCTCACAAAATAGCTCTATTCAAAGACAGCCTCACAGATTCACAGCTTATTGTTCCACTTGCGAGCCCGCTTGGATCCTCCATGTGCGTGAATCATCTCAGGGTTGTGACGCCTGCTTTGAAAATTCAGCGTAGTGGGAGGTTTCTCAACCCACTTTGGTACCTGGAAGTACGTTTGATGCCTCCGCTGACGCCTCCGCCACCGCCGTGTTGCCTTTTCCCTGAGTGTTCTCGCGGCAGGCCCCGGCGCCAGCGCCTGCACACGAACTTTCGGCTGCCCTCTTAGGACAGCAGTGAGCAGAGAGGGCTCTGCAGCTCCACATGGCCACTCACTGCGCTTCCTCCAGGGCCCCTCTGCTTCCTCTCCATACGGTGGGGCAGTGACGATTATGCTTGTTAGAGAAATCGCCTCCCTGTCACAGGGATGACGTTTATTAGAGAAATCTCCACCTCGTCACAGAGATGACGTTTATTAGAGAAATCTCCACCTCATCACAGAGATGACGTTTATTAGAGAAATCTCCTCCTCATCGCAGAGATGACGTTTGTTAAAGAAATCTCCTCCCCATCATAGAGATGATGTTTATTAAAGAAATCGCCACCTCATCGCAGAAATGATGTTTGTTAAAGAAATCGCCTCCCCATCACAGAGATGACGTTTGTTAGAGAAATCTCCACCTCATCGCAGAGATGACGTTTGTTAGAGAAATCGCCACGACGTCACAGGGATGACGTTTGTTACAGAAATCGCCTCCCGGTCACAGAGGCCACTCCATTTGCAGCTTCCTCTCCTCCCCACCTAAGTGCACATGACGAGCTCCACCCTGCCCTCCAGGACATGTGTGGCTTGTGCAGGGCAGTGCCCTGGGTCTGCTGCATGCCCACCCTCCATGTGCAGACCAGGCTGGCCCTGCCCGAGCTCTTTTTGTGTGTGGGCGGGGCTGTTGGGTGGGCCGCCTGTAGCCGTGTCCCGATGGGATTGTCTTGTTTTGTGTGGCTGGGGCGGGGTGGGGTGGGAAGGCAGGACTTCCAGGACGCAGGGGTTCCCATTCCCAGAGCTGGTCATTGCTGGGGCCAGGGTGCTCTTCCATCATGCACCCCACAAGCAAAGTACTGCCCCAGCACCACATCTGTGCCCAGCGCCACCAGAGCCCTGGAGGCACAGTGAGCAGGACAGGCGTCCGCACGCGGCCTTCGTTTCCGCTCAGAGAGCGGCATGCAGGGTTGGGTTCCTTATGTCTTTTCGGAGGCCCCCTGAACTCAGGGAATTCTCGTCTTCTGCCGGGCTGGGCTGCCCAGGTGTGCAGTGACGGAGGCAGCCAGGCGGGTTCTCAGTGAAGAGGGGAGTGTGTGTCCCTCTTGCCTTAGCTGACAGGGCTGGGGTCCCAGTGGAGTGGACTGGAGCCGGCCCTGGAGGGGCTGACCGTGGGTCTGGGTGGCCACAGGGCTTGCAGGGGCACAGGAGGTGGTGGTTGCCAGGTACCTGCAGCAGGTGCCCAACCAGGCTGCACAGCTGTGTGTCCTCTGTGGTCATTTCCACGGCTGCTGTGTCTGCCGGGGGGAAGTAGCCTCCCTGGGCGGTGTGGGTGAAGGCTGGGGACACGTGGTATCCGCAGGACCTGGGTGTGAGCATCTGTGCATTTTCACGGCGCTCCTGGCAGAACAGAGTTCCACCCTCTGACAGGCCCCCCAGGGGATGCCGGCTCCACCTGCAGCTCACACGTCCCATTTCCACTGGTACCCATCGTCACCATCACCAGGCTTGCCCCCCGCTTCACTGTCTCCCCCGGACGACAGCGCCGGCCTCCCAGCCACCCCCACTGCACACAGCAGCCGGAGGAATATTCGACATGCCCTCAGGTGGTGTCACCCAGTGCTTGAACCCTCTCCAGGCTTCCTCTGCATTTCGAGTAAGATCTCCATGCCCTTGTTTCCCTCCCCGCCCCTTCCACTCTGCTCCCGCCACTGCGTCTGCCTTGCTCTGTGCCATGTCAAGTGCATTCCCACCCCAGGGCCTTTGCACGCCTGTCCTTTTGAATGGAATGCTCTTCCCCTGGGTCCCCGCATGGTTGACACCTTCCCAGAGTCGCCACTGCAGACCTGACTGTCCTCCATGGCCCAGCCCAGCCTCACCAGCCGCTCCTCACATCAGCTGCCTCCATTTCTTCCCAGGAAGGTGGCACTGTCTTACTTCTATGTTTGCTTATTCTTTCTTCTTTGTCTCCTTCACTAGAAAGTAAACTCCATGGGGTGGAGGAAGGAAGGGAGGGAGGAAGAGAGAGGGACAGACAGAGAGGAAGAGCGGGAGAGAGGGAGTTGGGGAAGAGAGGCTGTTATGTTTATTGCTGTTTCCTGAGTCTAGAACAGACCCTGGCATATGATAGGGTCTCCACAAACATGTTCGTTGCATGACTGAGGCTAGGACACGGTGGTGCCCCCTCGCTGGGCAGGGTGGGCTTGCCATGTGTCCCCCAGCTCCGGAGAAGATGGCTCTACCTGAGGCTCCCTCCTTCACCAACCTGGTCACGTCACCTCGGAAATGTCACTGCACCAGCTTCCGCTCCCCAGCCTTCACCCTGAACACAGAGCCGCTCTTGCCTGGGGCCTGCAGGGCTTCCTCACTGGTCCCCTACTCCTACAGCTGCTCCTCCGCCCCCTCCAGCCTCCCCTCCACAACAGGACGAGCGCCCTTTAAAGAAGCAAATCTGGTCACCTCCCTCCTCTGCTGTGGACTCTTCTGGGCCCCTGTCAGTCAGTGGAGACAGACCCTGACCTGTGACTCACAGCCCTGTGTGGTCAGCCCAGCCTTATCTTGAACCTCTGTCCTCCTCTGTCCGTGCCCTCGCCTCCGGGCCTTTGCACACGCTGTCCCCTCTGCCCAGAGCACTCTCCTCTACCCCTTCCTGGTCGCTCCTGGTCGTCCTCCTGTCTCAGCTCTGCTGCCTCTCCTGGGGCCCTTCCCCAGTGCTCCTGGACCGGGTGGGCTCACCACGGCTGTGTCCTGTTCCTGTGGCTGTTGAGGGCACAATTGCCTTTCCCATCAGGTGGTGTGCGCCACGCGTTATACTTGTCCTGAAATGCACGGCCTGTGCCACACAGTAGGGCCCTTTGCCAACAAGGAAGCTGAGCTTAGAAGCACCTGAGCTGCTCCAGGTGACACAGCTGGGCAGTCATGCCCCAAGGGGGGCTGGAGTTCTGACTGCAAATGCAGCCTCAGTAGCGTCTGTTTTCTCCATAGAATAAATTCAGACTTCAGTCTGCACCTTCAGACCTCTTCTGCATTCTATGCTTCAAGAAGGAAATCCACTGAGCCGAGACACAGCTTTTCTCTGCTTAATTGATGACGGGGTGTTCGCAGCTGCCCCCACACGTGATGTCTGGTTGCCTGTTTGAAAATAGAAACAGGGCAGCAGTCAATCACTTATGTAGTATGAAGTTGTTATTATTTATCGAAGAAACCATATTATAACAATATTAGTAGAGGCTAAATCAAAAGGAGAAAAATGGACCCATTTTCCTATAGACCCGTTATGCCTTATGCACACAGACATGAACATTTTATAAGTGGAAATTATAATGTAGATAAAAATGTTATTCTCCCAGTTAATTATTTTCAATGTATCTGTAAAAGGCAAGATGATTGCTTGAAGATTTATTCACACCCAAGCCAAAACCGAGTCACATTACATCACTACTAAGGCTCTCCTGTTCTCCTTTTCATTTACCTACTTTAAAAACAACAAAGCTTATTTGGGTTTAAAAATAAAAAGAAATTAACTTTGGTGAGGCTGTTCCTGTTCCCAGCCCGTTTATGTCAGGCCCCTGGAGAGGCATGGGGGCAGCAGAGCTCAGCCTTGCAGTGAGTCTTACTCACTGGAGGGGGTTGTACTCACTGAAGGGGGGGGTCTCACTCACTGGAGGGGGGGTCTCATTCACTGGAGGGGGTCTTACTCACTGCACCAGGTCTCACTGCACTGGGCCTCACTCACTGCACCAGGTCTCACTCACTGCACCGGGCCTCACTGCACTGGGCCTCACTCACTGCACCGGGCCTCACTAACTGCACCGGGGTCTCACTCACTGCACTGGGCCTCACTCACTGCACCGGGGCCTCACTCACTGCACCGGGGTCTCACTCACTGCACCAGGGCCTCACTCACTGCACCGGGTCTCACTCACTGCACCGGGCCTCACTCACTGCACCAGGTCTCACTGCACCGGGCCTCACTCACCGCACCGGGCCTCACTCACCGCACGGGGTCTCACTCACCGCACCGGGCCTCACTCACCGCACAGGGCCTCACTCACTGCACCGGGTCTCACTCTGCACCGGGTCTCACTCACTGCATCATTAGAGGGTTTGACCTCTTTCTGCTGATGTTTGCTCTGACTGTTGAGACGTGTGGGGACCATCAGCAGGCCCCTGTGGAGGGATTCAGATGACCCAGCAGTCTGGAAGCCCTGGACTTCCCCCATCCACATAGCCCAGTGTCTGCACAGTGCCGGGAGGGCCTGTGCGCTGAGCCCAGGACAGGTGGCAGGCGGCGCAGGGCAGCCATGTGTTAGACTTCCTCTCAACCTTCAAACCTCTCTCTCGCCTGCCTGCTGCCTCTGAGTTGTTAGGCATCCACTCTGATTTGGTATTGCAGAGCCAACACTCCTCCCACAAGGGAACGAGCCATGCTTATTCCCACTCAGGACCATCCAGCCGTGAGCGTCTTTCTTCTCTGTGACTGGGGCCAGACAACAGAGGGGCTGATACTACAGTTGGAGGGCAGACGTGGCAGGTGGAAATGCCCCCAGGCTCAGCCACGGGAGTGGCCCAGGGTGTGGGGTGGGTGGGCACTCATCATCATGGGCTGTTTCCTCCTGGCTGGAGGCAGAGGTGATGGAGGGGCCACCTGCCTCCAACTCTGCCACGAGAGCATAGCTGGGGCGCAGGCCAGGGGGACGGCAGTGACAGGTAGGCTGACCTTTGACCTCAGGGTCAGAAGCAAACCTGATGTGATGGGTCCCCCGGTGACAGGGTGGCTGTGGGGGCAGACCCATCCTGTCCCCCAGCCTGCTGATTTTCCCAGAAAAGCTGTTTGCCTGAGACTTCTCCTGATTTTTTTTTTTTTTTTTTTTGAGACGGAGTCTCGCTCTGTCGCCCAGGCTGGAGTGCAGTGGCCGGATCTCAGCTCACTGCAAGCTCCGCCTCCCGGGTTCACGCCTTTCTCCGGCCTCAGCCTCCCGAGTAGCTGGGACTACAGGCGCCCGCCACCTCGCCCGGCTAGTTTTTTGTATTTCTTAATAGAGACGGGGTTTCACCGTGTTAGCCAGGATGGTCTCGATCTCCTGACCTTGTGATCCGCCCGTCTCGGCCTCCCAAAGTGCTGGGATTACAGGCTTGAGCCACCGCGCCCGGCCTCTCCTGATTTTTAAATGTTTGCAACACACAAAAGGGAAGAGACTAGGTCGCTGGCTGACACCTGGGGTAGATGGAGCAGGGTGGTTACAGCCTTGAGTGGAGGAGGGAGCAGGGCTGTCCCCTGGGGAGGACAAAGCCTATGGCCGTCTCCCCAGAGCCTCTCCAGGCCGAGCTCAGAGGGAACTGCCTGCGGGAGAGTCCAGGAAACTGCTGAGTCCAGTCCCTGCTGAGCCGGGACGGTGTGGAGAGAGTCCTGTGCTCCCAGCCCCTGCAGACTCCAGCTCAGCCCCCAGTGCTACCAGGACCCTCATGCGGTGACCAACGCCAGGGAAATGGGGGAAAAGCCAGCTCAGCCTGAGAGGAGGGTTTCGGTAAAAACAGATTTCCTGGTCTAGACCATCTTCAGTCATTATCCAGAAAGCTGTGAAAAAATCACAGAGTTCACGACGGCCGCGCCTAAGATGGAAAGATAAAGACACGCGAGTCCTGTTCCCCGCAGGGAGCTCTGACAAGGGACAGCTCTGAACATCTGGCCCTGGAGGCTGACTGTGTGGACTCCGAGGCGGTCACTGGTTTGTCGAAGGCTTTCCTCTCTGAGTGCTTTGCCATTTCAAACACAGGGCACACCCACCCGAACCCAGCCCTGGGGCGTCTTGGCTTGGACTCAGCTGGGCCCAAACAGGGCTTTCTGCTTTAAAATAATGAATGTCATGCAGACATTTCAAAGCTGGGAGATGCCACATAAAAACCTGGAGTTCTATGTTCCCTTGGCAAATGGAGGATCTGAGAAGGGGCCGCTGGCCAGCCGCGCTGGTGGCCCTGCCGGCGGCCCGTGAGGCTGGCGCAGACAGGATCGTTCTGTCCCTGTTTTAATGAACAAGATGGACACCGAGGGCCGCAAGGGGACGTGGCTGCTCTGTTTCCAGAGCCCTACCCCACCAGCGGCACCCTCAGGCATGGCCTCCCTGGCCCCTGTAGGAGCCTGAGTTTGAGACCCGTGAAGTGACTCCTGCCCCCAGGGGCCGCGTTACTGTGTCTCCGAGGCTTTTCCCAGGAGTCTGGAGGCGAGGAATGGGGTTTGTCATTAACAGGACAGGGATTTGAGGTGTTCTGTCAACCAGACATGCACCTGGTGCAGAGAAGGCAGTGGCTTCCTCCTCTCGCTCCTGCTCTTCATCCTCCCTTTCTTCTCCTTATTCAGAAGGAGCTGACATTTGCTTATTAAAAAGAACACGTGGCGAAGCATGGTTTTGATGTGTGGTTATATATGTTTAGATTGTACATTAAAGTAAATGTATATTATTTCTTAAGGTAAGGGCAAAGTCGTAAGCAGCAATCTCCATAAAATCATGTGTTTGGCACACCCTTTTAAAAACGCATTAAATACGTAAATATTAAACAAAATGCTCACGTGCTTCTCATACTTGCAGGGACCTAGAGTCATCCTGTGAGCACCACAGTGGGCAGCCTGCCCCTTGAGCCAGGGCAGGGAACTAACAGAGGCCTGGGCCGGGCAGCTCAGAAACAGCCCCAGGTGCACACCTGGGTGAACTGTGAGTTTTGGGTAAACCACCCGCCCTCCAGAGCTGCCTTGTTATCTGTGAGGCAGGGATAGGACGATGCCGTGTGTGCCAGCCTCGGGCTGCTGGCTGCCAGGGATAGAACAATGCCGTGTGTGCCAGCCTTGGGCTGCTGGCTGCCAGATCGTGTGGGACGGTCTTGTGGGAAACGGCAGGCTTGCTCGCTCTTGGACCGAAGCCTGCCAGGCAGCGGCCTCTGCACCGTTCAGCCTGCAGGTGACCCAAATGCTGTTTCAGTTTCAAGACAGTGGCCAATATTTACATCAGAGGATTCTTACCTTAGCATCAGAATTGCTAGCTTCTGTCCTGAAACCTGAACTTCTGGCTGTGCAGGTCTGACCTGCTGCGTGGCAGGACAGGGGGGCTGAATGGTGGAATGGTGGCCCCCCGGGAGTTTGCCATCATCCCCACCTGGACAGTCCCTGAGGACGTCTGAGTTGTGACCTCTGATGATGCTGCTGCCGTTTCTCTGATGCCCTCGCTTGTCCTGGGGTGAATGCTTCAATGCTGTTAGCAGGAACGGGTAACAGGGACTTCATTGAGCACAGAAAATCGGGGGTCCTGGTGCTGGCCACTGGCACAGAGAGTGTGGGGAGGCGCCCAGAAGGATCCTCCAGGGACTGGTTCATGGACGATCTTGTGGAGCTGGAGGGTGTGGGTGGGGGATGTGGGTGGAAAGGAGCTGCAGAGGATACCAGCCCTGGAAGGAGGAAGTTGTCCGGGGAGAAGAGCAGGTGTGGACGGGGCAGTGGTCCGCACTTCCCCCATCCAGTGGAAAGCCTCACTGGGGAGCCGACCCAGCCGCCTGAAGTGGCTTTTGCCTCCCACCCCACCCTTGAGGGTATGACTGGTGACCTTGGCAAGGAGACTGAAATGGAGACCACTTTGTGACCTTGGCAGGGAGACTGAGACCGTGGGGGCCAGGACAGCATGTATTCCGAATCAGAGAAATGGAAAAACAAACATCCAGTTACAGCTGGAGAGGCAGGTGTGCAGCTTAATGAGACTTGCAGAGACCCAGGGCCTGGCCATTCACTCAGGGACACCAGGTGCCAGAGTGGACATTTCATGCATTAATCAGGGACCAGTTCCTGGGAACACACCGCACGCCGTTGCCTCAGACTCCCCCTGCCTGGGGCCTCTGCACCTGTGCCCGCCTGGGAAGCACATTCTCGCTCTTTTGGGGTCTTTGGCCACGTCACATTCCCTCCCCACGGTCCTCTTTTCCTGGGTTATTTTTCTAGATGCCACTGCAGACGTCGACATGACCTAGGGTTCCCTTCGCAGTCTGGTTTGTTATCCGAGTGCCCGAGGAGAAGGCGCCATGTGTCCTTGGGCGTTTTATTATCTGCTGTGCCCCAGGCACCTCCATGGGGCAGTTGCCCAGCAGGCGAGGGAAGGGGGCCACTACGTCCCAGCTGCCACTTGCCCACAGGAATGTTTTTTACAGAACTGGAGATCCAGATTTTTTTTTATACCGTTGTGAACTGTCCCGATTTTAAAAATATTAGCAAGTGATTCAAAACATCTTAAGTGCTAAACAGGCCAAACCCAGCCCTTCTGTGGGGCCACATCCTGGACCTCCCGGAGCCCTTGGTTGGCCTCATCCCGAGAAGCCTCCCACTTCCCCATGAGCCTCAGGTTCCGGAGCCTGCTCAGTGCTACCCCCGCCCCCCAGAGCCATGTTCTTGCTGCCCCGACATTGAGGAGCCAAGAGGAATGTTCTGGAAACAGCCTTATGGTACACAGTAAATACTTGTTGGATGAATGAATGAATGAAGTAGACAGAAATAACATGTGAGTTAAAGACAATTCAGCAGACACAGCTCCTGACTTCATGTTTATACGTCCTCCACTTGAAAACCTTGAGGACTCGTCACTCTCCCAACTCGGATGTTTGGTTTCTAAAGGAAACTCCCACCGGCTAGCAGCCTTGCCGCGGGCTTCTCCCAGCTCCGTGTTTGGTCCTGGTGGGGTCACGGGCGCTGGGGCTCTGTCTGCAGTAGACCAGGTGAGCCAGGAGTGGGACACTGACCTCCAGCCCCGGCGTGGCGTCTACAACACAAAGGCTCTTCCTCCTGAGTGTGTGGGAGCAGCATTTGAGGCAGAGTTTGAAATTGATGGCTTTAGGCCAGAAGAATAATTTGATTTAGCTAGCAACAGTTAAGAACTGGTTGATTTCACATGAAATCTGGACTAGGGCCTGCGGGCACAGCCAGGCACATTCCTCAGTGGGAACTGTTGGATTGTCTGCAGCTGAGGATCTGCCCATAGGAGGCTGCGGCCCTCCCCACCTGTGCTCTCCTGGGCAGCGCCCAGCCTGGCCCCTGTGGGCAGGTGAGTTGTTGGCCCTGCTTTCAGCTGGGAGCCTGCAGACCTCAAGTGCATCAACCCAAAGCAGAGCAAAGAGCAAAGTGCGGGGTGGGGTTGGGAGTGAGACAGGCCAGGGTTCCGTGTGCCCTGGAGCAGCCAGCCTGGGGGTGAGCATGCCGCACATTTTCGCAGACAGCCTCCTGTCCGGGTTCATTGCTTCCTCCCACAGCTCTGTGAGGGAGCTGGGGAGAGGCCTTATACTTTTGTGCAGATGAGGAAACTGAGGCTTGCGGAGATCCCATGGGTCCAGACCTGCCACTAAGCACTGGAAATGGGAGTAGGACCTGCATCTTTGGGCCCCTGGACTGACAGGGGTGAAAACCATCCCTTTGGGTGCATACCATCTCTGGGCTCCTCCACCACCCACGCTCACTGCCCTGGCAAAACATGACTTGGCTGTGGATGTGTGGAACTCACGGCTTTGTCCTTGCAGACACCACGCAGGCCTCTCCCCTGCAGGCTGCATGTGGGCAGGAGGCTGGCTCTCTGTCTCTGCACCCTTTAGTGAGGGAGACAATGCTGCCTGAGGGCCATGGGGTGCCCAGCACTGGACAGAGGAAGCCGCGAACACTCGGGTCCCGGGATGGAGGGCCCTGCACATCCACACGGGGGGCCACATGGGGATGCACGCAGGGCAGAGTGTACCTACAGGGCTGGGGAATGGGCTCGTAGGGCTGGGGAGCAGGTTCGTAGTGACCGGAGAGCGTAGTGACTGGAGGGCATAGTGACTGGAGGGCGCAGTGACCGGAGGGCGCAGTGACCGGAGGGTGTAGTGACTGCAGAGCATAGTGACTGACTGGAGAGCAGTGACTGACTGGAGGGTGTAGTGACTGGAGGGCCTGGAGGGCGTAGTGACTGGAGGGCAGGATGCCCTGGTTCCCTCGGGAGGATGTGAGTGGCTTCCTGGATAATTCTGCAGGTGGGTGGGACTGGAACCCGCCATCCTGGGATGAGCAGGAAGTGCGCCTGGTCCCCATGAGGAGGGGGGTCTTTTAGGGACCTTATTCTGAGGAGCAGAGTTGGGAGGGAAGCCTTTGGCGGGGCCACTAGAGGCTCCCTGGTTCTACCAGCTGTCAGGACAGCATGGAAGACTGGGTGTTAGCTTCAGACCTGACACCATGTAGGAACTCCATCAGCAAGAAATAGAGGTTCTAATTGGGTTTCCATAAAGTGAACTGAATCTCTACACACCTCTGTGAGGACTTAGAACAGGTTCTGATAAAGCATCGCTTTCTCACCGGCAGCTGTGAAGTCCTAGCTATGTGGGAAGTGGTGTGAGGATCATTTAATGATCGCTGAGCCTTGTTAAAAGGATGAAGCGGCCATCCTCACGTGGGTGCCATTGTGTCCTGTGTGCACAAAAGCATCTGGGCGGAGGAGGCCATGCTGTGTCTGAGCGTGTTGCCATCCGGCTCCCAGGAATGCGTCCACCCGCGGGTTCCCCCCCTTGAGAGGAGAGGCAGATGCACATGGGGCTGAGGGGACTGGTCCTGGGTGGGGTCACAAGAGACTCGCAGCCCCTGGTCTCGGAGGACTGGCTGTGCACCCTTTTACTTGTAAAAGTGGCCCACTTAAAATATTTATTTGTAATTATGTAAACATAATTACATCTCCATTAAGAACCTGAAACATTACAAATGCAGGCAGTGTCCTTTACACTACTGAGAGGTGACAATGTGCTAGCAGCCCTCACTCTCAGCGCCTCCTCGGCCTCAGCGTCCACTCTGGTGGCGCTTGAGGAGCCTTTCAGCCCGCCACGG
>NW_012102388.1:2165791-2197357 GCF_000951045.1 Mandrillus leucophaeus
TCCCCCCTCCTCCTCTCTTCTCCCTCCCCCCTCTCTCCCCCACCGTGGTGGGCTACGGCACGGCCTGAGCCTCCCTGACAGGTGCCGCCCCCTGCTCAGTGGCGCCCAGTCCCATGGACAGCCCAAGGGCTGAGGAGTGCAGGCATGGCCCGAGACTGGCAGGCAGCTCCGCCTGCAGCCCTGGTGCAGGATCCACTGGATGAAGCCAGCTGGGCTCCTGAACAGGATGGGGACTTGGAGAACTTTTATATCTAGCAGGAGGATTGTATGTGCACCAATCAGCACTCTGTATCCAGCTAACCTAGTGGGGACTTGGAGAACTTTTCCATCTAGCACTCTGTGTCTAGCTCAGGGTTTGTAAATACACCAGTGAGCACCCTGTGTCTAGCTCAGGGTTTGTGAATATACCAATTGGTACTCTGTATGTAGCTAACCTAGTGCAGACTTGGAGGACTAGCACTCTGTGACTCTGTCTAGCTCAAGGATTGTAAATGCACCAATAGCACTCTGTCAAAATGGACCAGTCAGCGCTCTGTGAAATGGACCAATCAGCGCTCTGTAAAATGGACCAATCAACAGGATGTGGGTGGGGCCAGATAGGGGAATAAAAGCAGGCTGCCCATGTCAGCCAGCAGCAACCCGCTTGGGTTGCCTTCCGCACTGTGGAAGCTTTATTCTTTCGCTCTTTGCAGTAAATCTTGCTGCTGCTCACTCGTTGGGTCCATGCTGCCTTTACGAGCTGTAACACTCACCGCTCTGCAGCTTCACTCCTGAAGCCAGCGAGACCACAAACCCACCGGGAAGGAGGAAGAAGGAACAAACTCCAGACACACCGTCTTTAAGAACTGTAACACTCACTGCCAGGGTCCGTGGCTTCATTCTTAAAGTCAGCGAGACCAAAAACCCACCAATTCTGGACACACCACGATTCCCAGGCCTGGTTTATCTTCCCCTCTCCAGAGCCCCCCTCTACCTTCCCTTCCACGGCTGTCCTTACAAATTTCCCCTTGTGTTTAGATTTGCACCCATTGGAAACCTCTGGGTGTGCGAGTTTCTCTTTACACACACACGACGGCATCTCGCTGCCAGTGTGGTTCTGAGCTGCAGTGGTGCTCTGGGAGACTTCCTTCCAGCACACCCAGCTACTTCGTTAGAGGACAAAACTGAAACCAAAAGCCAAAGCACGCCTGCCTCGCGCCCTGTTCCACCGCGTGGCTGCGCCATGGTTCGTGTGGCTGGTCTCTGCAGGGCTGCTCTGTTGCTGATGTTAATGCTTCGCCCTCTTGTTCCTCGTGCGTGGTGCTTGGGAGCGCCTTCTCTGTAGGCCCTGGTGCGCGTGCCTGTGGGTTTCTGCGGCGTGTGCTGTGCAGTGGTGTTGCAGCGCCAGGAGTGGATCCAAATGCAAATGACTGCTGTCCAGGGGGCCGCCAGGCAGGCACACACCGCCCACACCACCTGCGGGCGTGTTGGGCATGCTGAAATCCGGGAGAGCATGGATGAGCCTGGCCCTCATCCCTCAGTCCCCAGGGCAGCCTGCAGGACCTGTGGGTCTCCGGGTCGCAGCGGTCAAGCAGGCTGAGCTCTCCTTCCAGCACTGCTTCATGTGGACCCTGTAGGCAGGACAGTGTTCGGGAGGCAGGGATCTCGTCTTCTCCCGAACTCTGGTGCCATCATGTTGGTGCATCAGCCCCAGGCAGGAAGGGTGACAGGAGGATCCTGAAACTGTGTACACAAGGGGCTTCAGGAGGAGAAGAGCGGGGCAGCCTCTGTCAGCGCACGCCGAGGAGCTGCGGCAGGGCAGTGCTGTGCAGGGACCCCCCCCCACCCCGCCCCTCCCTGCCCGGGCACATCTGGTGCACAGGCCAGCCTTGCTCAGCGTGTGGCTGTTCCTGGATCACACCCATGCCCACCCGGTTCCTTCTTACAACAGCTGAGAGGGATATGGGGATTTACAGTTGGAGAAACTGAGGCTCAGGGAAGTCACCATGCTGCCCAAGTCCACAGTGGAGTTAGGATTAGAGTTGAGTCTCATTCCGAAGATCATGCTTTCTCCTTGGGGGACAAAGCACCACAGCTGCCAGCACCAGGTGGCCAGTGAGGGAGCTGCCCTGTGGTCCTCAGGGTGGGCACAGGTTGAGAGATGTGAACAAGGTGATAGCACTCTGTCCTGGCCAGTGTGTCCCCGGTCAGTGCTCCCTCCCTTGCCCATATCCTTCTTGGTAGTGCTCCCACCCTGGGTGATGGTCCCTCCCTGGTCAGTGCTCCTCCCTGGGGAATTCTCCTTCCCTGGGGAGTACTCCCTACGTGCTCAGTGTCCTCCCTGCTCAATGTCCTCCCTGGTCAGTGCTTCTCCCCAGTCAGTGTCCTCGCTGGTCAATGCTCCCTCCCTGGTCAATGTCCACCCTGGTCAGTGTCCTCCCTGGTCAGTGTCCTCCCTAATCACTGCTCCCTCCCTGGTCAGTGCTCCTCCCTGGTCAGTGCTCCCTCTAGTCAGTGTCCTCCCTGGTCAGTGTCCTCCCTAATCAGCATTCCTTTCTTGGTCAGTGTCCTCCCTGGTCAGTCTCTGAGGCAGGAAGGACGGAGCCCATTGAGGGCAGGGGGAGGAGCTCCTGTGAGGAGCTCCAGCCCTGGGTGTGGCCAGTTTCTGTCCTTGTGTGCCGGCCTGAGGGAGGGGAGTCAGGTGACCCATGGCCGGGAGACGCTATGGTTTGGAGACTGTTCCACGGCCCAGCTCTGGTGCCCTCTGCATCTGGAGCCTGGACGATGGGGTGATGGCTCTGGGGAAGATGGGTGGAGCATTCCAGGAGTAGGCAGCCCCCTGCCCCCTTTTGCACCCCCTCCCCAGGCATGCAGGGAGGCCCCTGTCGGGAAGAGAGGTGCAGATGTAGGGTCAGGTCAGCGGCCTGGTGAGAGAAGCCACAGAGGCAGTGACATACTGTGTGATATGAGGACAGTTGCACCACCCTGTGAGCTCACATGGGGACACTTCCTCTGCCAGGCTGGGGCTGGGACTCTCCTCCATGGCCGTGGCCATTCCAGACAAGGGTTAGCCAGCCAGTGTCAGCGTCAGGGACATCACGATCGTGCGTGGTTCTAGGGGTTGGGTGAGGCCATAAATTCTCCACCTCAGCATTTCTTGGAAGACTGAGTCAGTGGAAGGAGGCTTGACTCTGTGTAAAGACATCGTCACCAACAGCCATCCCCAAAGAATGACAGCCCTGCTTCTCCCTCAAGTGAGGGTCTGAGATGAACATCTGATACTTGCAGGACCAGGCCCTGTGGACCTGGCCCCCACTTTCAGCCCCTTCTCCTCCAAGCCCAGAATGGGGCTCTGCTGGTCACCTCCGTGTCCCATGTCACGGGGGTGGGGTTGGGGTGGCAGAGGCAGACTGTCAGCTCCCCTGAAGGGGGCTGGGGGCTCCACATGTGCCCCTGATCTCTCACCAGCCGGGCTTGCTTGGTGGTCAAAGGCCCTTCAACCCTGAAACAGGGAGAGCAGACGCTTGTCGATCACAGAGCTCTCTCTGGCCCCGCCCCGGCACCTGGGGCTGGTGCAGGCAGTGTGCTAAGTGGAAGGCTAAGGGCTCAGGGTCAGCCGGGGCCAGCAGCACTTCTGACACTGTGAATCCAGCAGTGGACGGCACGGTGGGTGGGCCGCCCTGCACCGTCTGTGAGTCTCACACTCCCCACGGAGCACATTTCCTTTCACACATCCTGCAGCTGGCCAGGGGTGCACCCATGTCTGTCGTGGAGAGCTGGAAGCAGCCGCCCATCCTCGGGTGTCTTCCTGCACCCCCGCTGCTACAGCTGTGGGGTGACCCAGCTGTGGAGAGGGGCCTGCCCGTCTTTCCCGGGTTTGAGCCCACAGCCTACGGGAAGCATTGAGATGGGTGTGTGGCATGTGGGGCGTGGCTGTCGAGGGAGTCTCTGGTGATCCGGGGTTCCGTGGATTTGCGGGGCGGACGGCCCAGCCGGGCAGCCTCCCAGCTGACGTGCAGATCAGTAATTTCTTCCACAGTGATAATAGGTTGTCGATCCAGTAGCTTTTTATAGTCACAGAAAGACTCTGGCCTTCTGAGAAACCAGTCTCCATTTGTGGGCAGGGCAGGCATCATTTTCAGATGTTGGTGTGGCCGTCCTGCGCACCACGGGGCTAAACCCACATTCCAGGAGCCAGGTTCCTCCTGAAGGAGAAGAGGGGGCCTGCTGCCCCCGCTCCGAGACTGTGCGGGGAAAGGGCCTCTGGGGGGTGGGGAGGCAGCCTGCTTAGCTTCCTGACACTCAGGGCATGAGGAGGGGTCTGAGAAGGAAGAAGGGAGAAAGGAAGCACCAGGAGAATGGGTTTTAAGGGACGGAAGAGAGCGAGCGTGAGAATGGGTTTTAAGGAACGGGAGAGAGGGCGAGGCCAAAGGCCAAGGAAGGGAGTTTGGAAAAGCAGATGATACTTCATAATGCCGTACGTCGTGAGCACTCTGGAGCTGGACCCTCGGGCTCAGGTGCCTGCTTCTTCATGGATTTGCTGTGTGACTTTGACCGAGTCCCTGGGGTCTCTGGTCTCAGCTTCCTGCCTTATCAAGCAGGGCCTTGGATACTGTCTGAGCCCAGGGCTGGCACAAGGGCTGCACGCCGCGCATATGGCGGAACCTGGCCTTGGGAGCAGGTTGTGAGCCCTGCACTGCCAGGCATGGCCCCGAGGCCTGTCCTCTGCTCCACTCACTCCCGCCCCACCTGCGTGCCCCCTGCACACTCGTGCCCCGTGCATTTCCTCCACGTGGAGAAACGTCTTTTCGACCTCCATGCATGCTTTTCCCTCACTCTAAGCCATCATAGCCAGAGATTCTGGAAACAGAATGTTGACTATGTCACTTCCTAATCTGCCTTAGAATGCACGTGTCACTAAAATAAAGTGCTCATCCGTGCATCACCCAGAGTGACCTTGTCGATCAGCAGTGACCTCACGACCTGTCTCCCGGCGAGCCCTGGTTAATGGGATTGCTGGCCCCTCTGGCTGCCCCACAGGACATAACCATGTGCTTTCAAGTGTGTGCTGCTGGCTGGGGTGCCAGCAGGGGTGGCCATGTAGGCTACAGAGTGAGGGGAGGCTCGGGGCTGGCCAGTGGGGCTGCCTTTAGGAATGGCTTTCCTGGGCCGAGGGAGAGCATGGGCCCAGCCATCCAGCAGGACCAGCTGTGCCTGTGAGTGGGGTCCGTGGGGGACTCGGAGCCACTCCCAGTCAAGGTCTCTGGCTGGAGAGGGAGTCGGGGGAGACACAGCAGGAAAAGATGTGAACCAAGCATCTAAAACCTGGACAAGCAGGACAGTTGTTTGTGGCTTGCAGATGTCATCCTGGTGGTCCAGGAAGAGTCCTTCCTCTGCCTGGGCTTGGCCCTGTCCCTGGGAAACTGGGCACGAATGCTTCCCTTGCATAGTGCTTGGCACATAGATCAGATACACGGGGGTCCAGGAATGCGTGTGCAGGCAGCTGGGAATTCAGTGTGTCCTGCTAGGCCAGCACGAACCTCACCGCCTGTTGGTGGCCTGTTACATAACAGATGTTCCTGTCTCAAGCTGAAATCACCATCGTCATGGTCATCATCATCATCATCAGTGAGATTCTCAGTGGGGACATCCGGTGCTGTTCGTGGCCAGGACGCGCTGTTAGTTGGGCAGGTCAAGTACTCTGGAGTTGCTTGAACTAAAATTTGACTTGTGCTTTTCTAGCCCAAATTTCCCAGATCATGAGCCACTCTGTGTGTTGTCCTGTGCGTTAGTCTGTTCATTGCTGTAAGAAATACCTGAGGCTGGGTAATTTATTTATTTTTTTTTAAAAAAAGAGGCTTAATTGCCTCACGGTTCTGCGGCGGAGCGGGAAGCGTGGTGCTGACATCTGCTGGGCTTCTGGGAAGGCCTCAGGGAGCGACAGTCGTGGCAGAAGGTGATGGGAACCAAGCCCGTCTTACATGGGCAGAGCAAGAGAGGTGGGGAGGTGCCACACACTTTCGAACGACCAGATCCAAGAGAACTCGAGATCGTGAGGATGGTGCCGAGAGGGGTGGTGTTAAGCCAGTGGCCCCCAGGCGTTTTGGCACCAGGGACAGGTTTCGTGGAAGAAATTTTTGCACAGGTGGGGTGGGGGGATGGTTTCCGGATGAAACTGTTTCCCTCAGGTCATCAGGCACTAGGTCATCGCAAGGAGCTTGAAACCCAGATACCCCACAAGTGGAGTTCCTGGTCGGGTTTGCATTCTTAGGAGAACCAAACAGCCGGCTGATCAGATAGGAAGGGAGCTCAGGTGGGAGCGCCTGCTCGCCCACAGCTCACCTTCTGCTGTGCACCCGGTTCCTAACAGGCCACAGGCTGGTCCCACTTCATGGCCCCCGTGTTGGGAACCCCTGTGTTAAACCATTCGTGAGAACGCTGCCTGCATGATCCAATCACCTCCCAGCAGGCCCTGCCTACAACATTGGGGGTTACAGTTCGACATGAGATTTGGTGGGGACACAGATCCAAACCATGTCATCCTGCTTCAGACGGGCACTGTCCTGTCCGGCTGGGGGAGGAAGATGCACAAAGTCTCGCCCATGTCCCCAGAGCACTCGTGCTTGTGGGAAGTTCAGGATTATGCTGCCCCAGGAACGATTCCTTGTTTCTTTTGATTGACATCAACAATAGCCAATGGCCTACTTCATTTCCCTTCTTTTCTGCTATTTGATTTGAAACAGAACTTGGGTGTTTGTATTCAAATGGTAATTGTCCATACAAATTCCTGTTTAAATAAATTGGGAATCTCAGCAACAACATATAATGTTCTGGAGGAGAAGATCCTTGGGAGAGCAGTGGATATTTGTCTTCCTCCCTCCCGCCCTCCCTCCTTCTTTTCCTTCTTTCCTTCTTCTCTTCTTCTCCTCTCTTCTCCTCTCTTCTCTTCTCTTCTCTTTCTTGCCAAAGTCTCCCAGGCTGGAGTGCAGTGGCAATATCTCGGCTCACTGCAACCTCCACCTCCTGGGTTCAAGCTATTCTCGTCCTTCAGCCTCCTGAGTAGCTGGGATTACAGGTGTCTGCTACCACGCCAGGCTAATTTTTTTTGCATATTTAGTAGAGACGGGGTTTTACCATGTTGGCCAGGCTGGTCTCGAACTCCTGACCTCAGGCAATCCACCTGCCTTGGCCTCCCAAAGTGCTGGGATTACAGGTGTGAGCTACTGCGCCCAGGCGATATCTGGCGATATCTGTTTTCCTAACACTTTCTTAGCATTTCTCTACCAGTAGGCGATTGTTTAAAGAAGGAGAAAACCTTCTGTTTCCAGGGTGGTGGAGACAATGAATTGAAACATACATATGGAGAGGCTCAAGCTTGCTTCAAAGGATGTTTCCAAACTCGCATCTCCCTGCTCTGCATTTCTTAATTAAATGGTTGATGTTGAGATCTCCTCCTGCTTCAGAAATCCCATCTTTCATAATCTTGCATGGCGGGCTCTGATCAGAAAACTTCCAGCTCCTCCTGGGGTCTGCGCGGGACCCTCCTTTATTACCCTAGGAAGGACAGCCGACCTGGAGAGAAGGGCTTGCAGGAGCCGAGCTTGCAGGCTGGTGATGGCCTGGGCCCTCTGCTCTCTGCTTCCACCTCCCTGCCCCGTTTCCTGTGCTGTGAACGTTTGCACCCTGCCTTCTTCACACATATGTGCCGTGGCATGTTGTCAATGTTTTATTTTCTTGGAAACCTGTCTTCATTTGATCGAGGCTGCTTAATTCTGCTGAAGTGCTCTGCTGAATCAGGAAAATGTGTATCTTTTAAGTAAAGGGTTTTCTGTAGAAGCAAACAGTGATTTAGAGAGGACCTGACATGATTTTTGTGGCCTGGGAATGACAGGTGATCATTTCAGAAGTAATCGGCCATCACCCCACAGTAACCCCACAAACACGGCTGTTTTTAAGAATTTTAGACTTTCCGTAACATCAGTCAAAGTCAATGAACCAGAATGTTGCTAATCAACATGGATAAATCTCAAGAAAGTCAACCCAAAGACAAACATCCAAAATGGGAGGGCGGTAGCGTGCCACGACAACCCCACCATGACTCAGCCGTTACTCTGCTGATAGCTGCTCATGTCGTTTACTTGGGGGGTGTCCTGGGGAATGGGGTCACGTGGTGAGAAGCATTTCAGTGTTGCTGATTTTTGCCAAATTTCTGTCCAGAGCAGCACTGAGAGCCCACCAGTGTAGTACACTTAAGGTCTTGCCACCCTCACTGGTGTGAAACAGGATCTCACTGAAGACGTAATTTGTATTGCTCTGATTACCTGTGAGTGTGAGCATCTCACACCTGGTTATAGCCCGTCCCATTTACTGTCTCCCTCCCAGCTTCTGCTTCCCCTCACCTTGGGTTTCAACCCCTCACCATGAGAACCCAAACCTGTATCAGAGTCCCCAGACCTGGAGCTGCTTCACCTGCACAATTACAAACAACAGAAAAACAGAAACACACTTATTGAGGTGTAACTGGCAAAAAACAACTGCACATGTGTAAAGTGTCCAATGCATATACCCATGAAACCATCACCCTGGTGAAGACGATGAACATGTGCATCACCCCGAAATTTCCCTGGGTCCCCTTTGTAATCCCTTCCTGTCCCCTCCCTGTCCCTTGCCACCTCCGTCCCCTGTCCCAAGGCAACCGCTAATTCTTGTTCCTTCGCCATAGATTAGTCTGCATTTTCTAGAACTTTGTATAATGGAATTGTATAGTATGTACTCTTTTCTGGCCTGGCGTTTTCCACTCAGCATTATTGTTTTGCTAAGCCATTAGTGTCAAGCTAAGTCCAGTTTGGTCACTGGACTAGCGAGCCAAGACCCTTCTGAGCACTCCACCCAGTGTCCTAGAAGTTCCAAGGTTTCCAGGCCAGTGGGTGTGGACTCAGGTTATTCCTGGCCCTGTGTGAGCTCCAGTTCAGTTCCCTGTAATCTGCTTGGGTGGTTCTTTCCCTGTTCTGGGGGCTTCCTCCCTGCACGTGCCAGTCCCTGCTATGCTGAGAACTCGAGGGGCCCTCCGCTCCGTGCAGCTCTCTCCTCTCCCGTCACCGACCTTGGATATCTGAGCACCAGGGTCTCTGCCGGGTCTTGCCTAGGTTCCCCTCGCTGCTGCAGCATCTAGGAACTGTCCCAAGGCTGAGCTCCAGGGCAGTCATAGAGCTCGCTTCTGCGCTGTTTCCTGGGGCTCATGCACCGCTCGCCTTCACTGCCTGATGGATGCCCAGTGCTGTGAAAAGCACAAATTCATAAACTTGCCTTAGGTTTCAGTTGGTGCCGATGGGTGGGTGAGTTCGGTCTTATTACACTGTCTTGGGCACAAGTCTCGACTGACCTCGTTACTTTATGTTTCTATCTCGCTTCTGGTGCGTGGAAATTTCATTTAATTTTTGAACTTGGCCATATCTTTTTAGTTTGGAAAGTTAGATTTTAAGAAATACACTTAATTTGTGGAGGGAAGAATTATGGAAGACTTTGAAATGGAACAAAAAGATTGCTGAATGCGCTTCATGGGAAGTGGGCGTTATGTGGGTCATCTGATTCTCAGGAGTCTGTGCTCCCCCCGTGTCCCTGAACCACCTCACAACCCTGTGAGTGACGGCGTGCCAACAGGTTCACGTGAGCCTTGGCCACGGACATGTCGGTCTCCTCTGGTTGATTCAGTTGATTCTTCTCCCTGGACATCGAGTTCTGCGTTTTGTGTGTAGTAAGCACACTGACTTCAGCATTCGGGATGGGCTCATGTATGTATAGTTCTTTGAATTTCCCTTTGAAGTGACGGTCACATCTCACAGCTTTCCTCATCCATTAACACATTAAATAATATCTTTGATGTGCATTCATTTTATCTCTGTATGAGAGTCATGATTTACCTTGTTGAAAGTTATCCTTTAATATGTGGGGGAGAATTTCAAGGGGAAGGCTTTCTATGTTGTTGACTTCAGAAAAGAGTTCTTGTGCGTGTGTGTGCTCAAGGCCTGGGAAAACCTGGTTTAAACTGTTTTATTTGTGAACTTACAAAATAGCATAGCAAATAAGGGAAAATGTGAGACAAAGCAGACGAACAGAAATATGAACCAGCACAGACTCTGGGGAGAGCCACAGAGCTTCACAGAGCACATCTCTCCTTAGATGGTTCTAGATGCAAACTGTGGGCTGTCAGATTCCCCCATTCTTTTCTAAGTAAAACCGCTCATCTTCCATGGAAAATAACATCATTTTTGATGTGGCATATTAGAGGACTCAGGACCACAAACATGACCGGCTATTATTAACAGCCACAGAGCTAGGCTGTAAAATAGATCAGAATTTTACAACCTTTGAAACCCGTACCATTATTTTCACAGGATTGAGGATTACACCCCTGGGAGATCCTGATATGGTCCCCTGGGGGCAAACCTATGATGGAAATTTTCCCATCATCTGAAATCTTCCACCCTGAAGGAATATATTGAGAGTCCTGTTTTGTAGATTGTGTTATGAAAATATTATTTTTTTCCTCTCGGTTGAGATCACTGATATACATAGAGGCAGTGTTAACTTGTTCTAATTGTAAATGCTTTTTCAGACACACATTAGAGGTTGTACTTTACAATCCAGGAGGAAAGTTTGCCGGCTGTAGGGAAAAATCCCAAGTCGTGGCATTGGAAACGGGAACCAGTGAGGATGATCAATGCAGGGACCACTGCCCGTTCTTTTGATCTTTACGAAGAATGTTCTCCTAAAGCTGAGGCCTAGCCACATTGGGGCCCTGACTCTGTCAAAACTCGGGGACAAGAAACCAAGGTGGAGGATTCCTCTGGAAAACATAGAGCCCATCATTGCTGAGGCTGTATTTTAAGCTGGGCTTCTCTTTTCTTCTTCTGATACCGTACTATATCACAGCGCAGATAGCATTAACGTGAAGTTGTGGAGAACTTGGCAAGATTCTAACCAAGCCTCTGGAGAAAAACAATTTATAACATGAATATTCCATGAGCAAGAGGCACCTGAGAAGAAAAATAGTCTGGAAAGAGACCTAGAGGCAGAGCCAGCACCTTTGATGTGGGTGGACCATGGAACCTGACACGGGGCGGAAGGCCGGGGATGGGCCCCACGTGGGATAATCACTTCCCTTGGTTCTAGCCTGGACCACACAAGAGATCCTTGGGTTAGAAAGAGAAAACAAAGCACACGCTTCCGGATGCAAGCAGGTGTTAATACAGCTTCCAGGGCCCCAGGACTAGGAAGGAAGCCATGTCGCCTGGGGAGAACTGAAGACACCCACGTCCCAGAAGCCGGTTGTGGAGGCGTTGATTGTGCTGTGGGTCTTGGACTCACATGTGTTGACATTCGACAAATAGATGAAATTTAGGATGCTGGGAAGGAGGGGGAGGATAATTACTAATTATGGTAGCATTGTCCACAATGATTAGAGTAATGGGAGAAAATTTAGAGAGATGATTTTGTGGCAACGACATGGGTATAATTTTCAAAGCAGAGGAAATTGTTGCAGGAAATAATCACAGACTACACCCGCTGTGATCAAACAGGTTTGAAGAACTGCATGGAACGCCGCCTGGCGAGTGCCTGCTGGTGTTCGAGAGAAGCTCTGTGCTTCACCCATGAAGCTGGGTTGGACGGCATCAGTGTTTCCTAATGTGTTGAGAAATGCCGCGGACCAACGAACGCTTGGAAGGGGAACGGTTGAGAAAAGGGGCCAGATGGCAGTGGAGCCGAGTCTGCGCTGCTGTGGCCATTTCCTAGGGCCACCATGACAAATGGCTATGCCCTAGTGGCTTTAAACAACAGAAACCCATTCTCCTGCGGTTCTTGGGTCCACGAGTCTGAGACAAAGGCGTTGGCAGAGCTGGTTCATTCTGGAGGCTCGGTGGGAAGTCCACCCCTGCCTGTCTCCTAGTGACAGCCTGGCCTGTGACAGCCAACTCCAGTCTCCGCCCCATCTCCCCACGGCCTCCTCTTCCACGTGTCGTTGTCCTCTCCTGCAGTGTACAGGGACACTCTGATGGGACTGGGGGCTTGTCTCAGTCCAGCACAATCTCATCTTCAACCCTGCATTAATGACACCTGCAAGGATCCCATTTCCAAATAAGGTCACATTCTGAGCATTCTGGGGAGACATGGATTTTGTGGGGAAACTGTTCAACCCACAGCACAGGTGGAGCTGGGATGAGACAGAAAATGGGTCTCCATGTCTGTCTTCACTGGTATCTCCCTAGTCAAGGACCCCACACTGCTTTCCTAGAGGATTAACTGCAGCCACCTTCCTGCTCATCTTGCTTCTTTCTTGTTCATGTTTTTCCTTCTCTATGCACCAGGGAGAATGAGCTTCTGTTATTTTAACCTTTGTAACTTTATTGGGAAATAAAAAGTATTAAGAGAAGCAGATAGCAACTTCTTAGATCCAGAAGTTTAGAGCAAGAGGGGCTTCAGAGGTTACTCTTTTGATACTTTTCATTTCTGACAATATTTTTTTCGTGGATTCTGGCCTTGCCCTCCCCGTGAGACTAGAAGTTCTTTGACAGCAGAGTCTGGGGTTTGTATTTCATAGCATCCCTCCAGAGGGCTCAGATTCCAGACCCTACACAGCACATTTTCAGTAGCTGTATCTGTTGCTTGCTGGATTCTAGGGAAGCATCTTGAGAGTCCTGGGTCAGTGGAGTTCCTCAAGAGGATGTGCCCCAGGGCAGGTCGGCTTCTCAGCCCAACAGAAACCTCCATGCCCTTGCAGTGCTCTGTTTGGAATGTGCTGGGTTTGAGTTGCTGAGCAAAGTACCATTGTACACATTTGCAGGCTGGGACTATATTTTTATTTTCCACTGATCTTTCTTCACACCTGATGTTTCAAGATTCCTTCTTTTATCATTTCCTTTCCATTTCCAGAAATGTACTTTAGACATTTTTTATGACTGGGCTGTTGGCATCAAATTCTCTGTTTTCCTTTGAGAATGTTCTTGTTTCTTCTTCATCCCTGAAGGGTATTTTTGCTGGACAAAGAACGCAGGGTGCACAGTTCATTTCCTCCAGCTCTTGACAGAGGCCACTCCCTTCCATCCTCAGCAGTTCCTGATGGGAAATCCACGCCGTTCTAATTGTCTGACCCTGTAGGTGAGGTGTCCTTTCTCTCTCCCTGCTTTCGACAATTTATTTTCTTTGTCTGGTTTTCGGAAGTCTGATTATGATGTGTCTGGCAGTGATTTGTTTAGGTTTTCCGGTTTGAGTTTGCTCAGCTGCTTGAATCTTTGTGTTTATATGTTTTGCCAAATTTAAGAAATTTTGGCCATTGGACTGTTTTTCCAACCCCACTCCCTTTCTCTTCTCTTTATGGGGCTGTAGCGACATGGATATTACATCTTTCGTTGTTGTCCCACAGCTTCCCAAGGCTCTGTTAATTTTTAAAAATCTATTTTATCTCTGTTGTTCAGATTGGGTAATTTGTTGTTTTTTCTTCAAATTATCCTTCCGTCCACTACTCTTTCCTCTGTCCTCTCTATTTTTATTTTTGCTGTTGAGCCATCCATTGAGGTTTTTTGTTTTTTTTTTTTTTTTGGTTTGTTTTTGTTTTTGTTTTTTTTGAGACAGGATCTCACTCTGTCACCCAGGCTGGAGTGTAGCGACACCATCCCGGCTCACTGCAACCAGCCCCCCGGGTTCCAGTGATTCTTGTGCCTCAGCCTCCCAAGTAGTTGGTACTACAGGCACGCTAATAGACACCATGCCTGGCTAATTTTTTGTATTTTTAGTAGAGATGGGGTTTCACCATGTTGGCCAGACTGGTCTTGAACTCTTAACTTTAAATGATCTGCCCCCCTCAGCCTCCCAAATTGCTGGGATTACAGACGTTAGCTACCATGCCCAGCCCATCCACTGAGATTTTGATTTCAGTTATTCTATTTTTCACTTCTAAATTTTCCATTTGGTTCTCCTTTATACAGGTTGAGGATCTCTAATCTGAAAACCTGAAATCTGAAATGCTCCAAAACTCCAAATTTGCTGAGTGCTGACATGATGCTCAAAGGAAATGCTCATTGGAGCACTTCAGATTTTGGATTTTCAGCTTAGGCATGCTCAGCCGGGTACGTATAATGTAGAAATGTCAAAATCTGAAAAAGTCCAAAATTGGAAGCACTTCTGATTCTTTGCTGAGACTGTATCTTTTTCATTTGTTTCGAGAATGTCTGTACCTATGGAAGCATTTTTATGATTTTAGGCTGTTTTAAAAATCCTTGTCAGTTAATTTCACTGTCTGCATCCTTTAATGTTGGTGTGTGTTGATTTTCTTTTCTCATTCAAGTTGAGGTGCTTCTGGCTCTCAGACAAATGATTTTCAGCTGCATCCTGGACACTTTGGTTATTATGTTATGAAACTCCGGATCTTATTTAAATCTGTTTTAGCAGTCCCCCTCTGATGCCCACCTGGGAAGGGCCGTGCCTCAGTACCGCGGCGTGGGGGTGAAAGTCTGAGTGCCTGCTCCATGCCCCTTGGTGTCCTGGTGAGGGCTGGGTGCTGCGTGGCTGCTTGGTTCCCCCAGGGCTCTGCTGATGCCCTGTGTTGCTTCTCCCCATGGCTCCATACTTGGCCTTCTCCAATGCCACCTCTCTGGGGATCCTTGGGGCATCTGCCACAGCCCTGTGACCCACTCAGCCTTTGCTCATAGAGGCTGGGTGGGGCCACACTTCCTCCCATGGTATTTGGAGAAGCTACTTACTACCTGTCTGTGTGGTCCCTTTCCTGGTCCTCTGTGGTTACTGGACATATCAGATCAAATAGCTCAGGAGGCAAATAATCCACGCAGGCAGCGACAGCAGGGGTCGTGTTCAGAAGACCCAGCAGCATGGACACTGCTCTGTCAGAGCGATGCTGGCTGGTAGCTGCTGACTGAGCCACACCATGCAGAGACTGGCCAGGTCAGTCCTGGGTGACAGAGGCCATGGCCACAGGAGCCTTACGGCACCAGCAGCCTCTCTGGGTGCATCAGCAGCTGTGCCACTAAACCAGAGGAGATGGATTCTGGTTCTTACTGTTTGTCCAACAACATCAGAGTCAATTACCCCTGACTGTGAAACTTGATGTTCCCTGAAAAGAACTGTTCTTCCTTCTTTCCTCATGTACGATAGCTACCCCTGGTTTCTTTTGATCACAAACTTTGGGATGCGGAATGTAAAATCACTTACGATCTCACTGCCTGGAGATCTCACTGCCTGGAGATCTCACTGCCTGGATTCTCCTTCTTCTTGACCCTTGGGCAGTCCTTCTTCTCCTTGACCCTTGGGCCAAGCTCATGGGCTGTGGTAATTCTGGCCTCCCAGGGGCTCAGTCCACCCCGTCTGTTACCTGGATGGAGGACAGAGTGGACAGAGTCCTGAAGGTCCCTCCTCCTGGGGTGCATTTTACCTAACAGTGTTCAGAGCTGGAGACCGGTAAGACTCATCCCTGGTAATGAGCTCAGGATCATGCAGGGCATCATATTCTGCCTCCTCCAGCCCCCACTGCAGGCCTCAGAACAAATCCTGCAGGTCAGCAATATAAGTATAATGAGGCTTGTAACATCAGCACTTCCGGTGAGGAGCCCCCTTCAGCTTCTCAGGGTGATTCCCGTGGCCCCCAAAAGTCCCTGGGGTTCCCACCCCCAGTGGCTCAGGCTGGGATTATGCCTTGATGGCAGAGGGGGAGGGACCACAACCCATCCGACCTGGCTCTGTGAGAATTTTAGTCATGGGTCCTCTTGGGATCAATAGCCAGCTATCACCTGCCATCCCCTTCACAGGCTTACCACCGACTTCTGTGTTGCTGTGCAGAACTCAGCAAATCAAAACGAGACGTAAATATTCAAGTCTCTGGCTTAATAGTAGGGTCCTCTTTTCGCCTGCCCATGCTTGTGTTTCCTTCAGCTAGAAATCTGGACTCATTTGTAGTTGATTTGATGTTGATTTAACTTTTTTTTTACACTTCTATTTTGGAATAATGATAGATTCATAGGAAGTTGCAAAAATAATTACAAAGAGGTCCTGTGCACTCTTCATCCAGTTTCCCCCATTGATTACAAATGAGAGAAATACAGTGCAGTGTCCAACCAGGAAACTAACATTAGTGCCATGTATGTTTATAGTTCTGTTATTTTAACACAGGTGTAGATTCATGGAACCACCACTGAAATGAAGATACAGACCGTTTTACCAGCCAGCAGATCTCCTCGTTTCTATCCCTCCTTCCTTCTACCATCCCTAACTCCTGACAACCAGTGTTCTCTTCTCTGTGTTTATGATTTTGTCTTGATGACAGTGGTCTGTAAATAGAATCATACAGTAAGTGGCCTTTTGAGATGGACTTTTCCACTCAGCGGAATGCTCATGGTTGTGTAGGCCAGTTGTTTATACTTTTTCATTGCTTAGTGTGGTATTTCATGGAATGGAGGAACCACAGTTTGATTTTTTTGTTTTTTTGAGATGGAGTCTCACTCTGTGGCCCAGGCTGGAGTGAGATGGTGCAATTTCAGCTCACTGCAACCTCCGCCTCCCAGATTCAAGCAATTCTCCTGCCTCGGCCTCCCAAATAGCTGGGATTACAGGCGCCCACCACCGTGCCCGGCTAATTTTTATATTTTTCACTGTTGGCCAGGCTGGTCTCGAACTCCTGACCTCGTGATCTGCCTGCCTCAGCCTCCCACAGTGCTGGGATTAGAGGCGTGAGCCGCCGCGCCTGGCTGAACCACAGTTTGTTTAACCATTTGTCCACTGAAGGACGTTTTGATTGTTCCCAGCTTTTGACTGTTACTCATAAAGCTGCTGTGAACAATTGTGGATGGGATTTTGGGTGGACATAAGTTTGCGTTTCTGTGGGACAAATGCCCAGGAGTATTATTACAGGGCTGATATGGTTTGACTGTGTCCCCACCCAAATCTCACCTTGAACTAATCCCCACGTGTCAAGGGTGGGGCCAGGTGGTGATAATTAAATCACGGGAGTGCTTTCCCCGATCCTGTTCTCATGGTAGTGAATGAGTCTCATGAAATCTGATGGTTTTATAAAGGGGAGTTGCTCTGCGAAAGCTCTCTCTTACCTACTGCCATGTAAGATCGGACTTTGCTCCTCATTCACCTTCTGCCATGATTGTGAGGCCTCCCTAGCCATGTGGAACTGCGAGTCCATTAAACCTGTTTCCTTTATAAATTATCTAGTCTCCGATACGTCTTTATTAGCTAGGTGAAAATGAACTAATACAAGGGTCATGTGGTAAATATATTTAATATTAAAAAAATCTTCCAAACTATTTTCCAGAATGTCTGTACCTTTTTACATTTCCATGAGCAAATGTATGAGTGATTTAGTGTCTTTGCCAGAGTTTGGTATAGTTACTATTTTTTATTTTAGTTGTTCTCATCATGGTCTTAATTTGAATTTTCCCAATGGTTAGTGATGTTGAAAATTTTTTCCTGTGCTTACTTGTCATCTGAATATCCTCTTCAATAAAATGTCTCTTAGTATCTTTTGCCCATTTTCCAATTGGATTCTTTTTGTGTTTTATCATTGAATTTTAAGAATTCTTTCTATATTATTGATATGAATTATAGATATAATCTGTAGATATTATAGATAGATATGAGTTATGGATCTGGATTATTATAGATATGAATCCTATGTCACCTACATGGCTTGTAAATATTTTCTCCTCATCTGTAGCTTATCTTTTTATGCTTTTAACAAGAGTTTTTCACAAAGCTGAAGTTTCTAAATTTTGTAGTCCAATTTATTGATTTCCTCATTCTGTGGATCATATTTTTGGTGTCATCACTAAGAACTCTTCATCAAACTCTCGGTCCCAAAGATTTTCTCCTTTATTTTTATCTAAAAGTGTTACGGTTTTATTTTTTACACTTAATCTATGATCCATTTTGAATTAATTTTTTTTTGTATGAGGTGCTATTTCAGCACTGTTTGTTGATGGGGGGAAAACTCTCCTTCCTTCACTGATTGCTGTTCTTTGTCAAAAATCAGGTGGCTGTACTTGTGTGGGGCTGTTCCCGGGTTCTTGGTTCTGTCTCATTGATCTATTTGCCTGTCCCTGTTCCAGTCCCACATATTCTTGATTACTGTAGCTGTGTAGTAGGTTTTGAAATCAGGTAGAGTGAAATTAGTTTGAGCACATGATTCATATCACATTCTTCTTCTTTTACAAAATCGTTTTAGCTTTTCTAGTTCCTTTGCCTTTAAAGATGAACTTTAGAGTAAGCTTTTCTATGTCTACAAAAATTCTTGCTGGGATGAATAGGAATTACATTAAGACTGTATATTAATTTTGGGAGAATTTATATCTTTGTTGTGTTGAGTGTTCCAATCCATTAACATGGCATATCTCTCCATTTATTTAAAATCTTCTTTGGTTTTCTTCATCCATATTTTGTAGTTTTTGGCATACAGGTCCTATGCATGTTTTGTTAAATTTACACCTAAATATACATTTTTTGAGTGACTATGAACTCACTTAATTGTAGGAGTTTCTTTCTAGATTCCTTGAAATCATTGACATAAATGCTCATACCATCTGCAAATAGGGACAGTTTTACTTCTTCCTTTTGATCTGTGTGCTTTTTCTTCCTTGCTGTGCTGGCTGGAATCCTCAGTACTATTTGAACAACAGTAATGAGACAAGACATCTTTGCTTATTCCCTATATTAGGAAGAAACCATTCTGTCTTCAACTAATCAGTTAGCTCTAGGTTTTTTACAGGTGTTCTTTATTCGACTGAGGAAGTTTCCCTTTATTCTTAGTTTCGAGAGTTCTAATCATGAGTAGGTATTGGATTTTGTTGTTTTTTTAGTATCAATTGATGTGATCGTGTGATTTTTCTTTAGTCTGATAATATGGTGAATTACACTAACTAATTTTCAAATGTTGAGCCAGCCTTGTATTCCACAGCATTTCAATTGAAGACTGGGACTATATTTATATAGTACATTTTCTTTCTAAATCTTCATCCTGTGTATTAGGAGAATACTATCATCTTATGCTTCACGGGGCATGTGAATGTATGGGCACATAATTTATGAAACACTATAAGGAAAAGTGTTGGCACTTGGTCTCTTTAAGGAGCACACTTTCTAAATGGAGGAAATGACTCAATTGAGGATCCCATGTCTTCTATAGAAAAGACCCTTTCGCTACTCGAGTGAGTTTATCTCAATTCAGACAAACCTTAATGTTTTTCCCACTCTCATATGTTGTTTTAGAAAGCAAAGGGAAAGGAGAGTTTTCTTTGGGAACCAGTGAATCCTCAAGTGCTGAGATGCTCCTTTTGGGTACACTGGTCTGGGTGAGCTCTCCTGCATAGATGCACATATGTGTAAATTAATTTCATCAAAATGCCCAGCTCTTGGGTTAGTGGTCCAGACCTACTGAGCAGGATGAGCAGCGCCAGGCAGGCTGTTATCTCAGCCCTCATTCATCCCTCAGATTCTGCCTGTCCTCTCTCTTTGTATGCATTTACTACCTTCTACTCCCTTCCCCACTCTCAGAAATCCTTTTCAAATAAATCTTTCCTTGGCTCTTGTAGAAGCATGTGGCCATCCCATTCCCCACACTGATGCCATAAATATCTGCTCTGCAAATCTTAAATGGTGCTGGGGTTCAGGGTTGACTTTTTTCTGCACCAGGTGAGTGGCTCAGTAGAGGTGAGAGAAGACAGAGTGACAGGGTGGCTTGGGAAGTGATTGACCAGAGTGAAGACACACCTGTTGGTGTTGCTCGTGCCAGGTTTGATTTCTGAACGAGAGTGAACCTTGTCTGAAAAGCAAACCATCATGAGAAGGCTCAGGCATGGACTCTCGGCTCTGTCTGCTGGAGCCACTGGCCAAGGCTGGTGTGCGGTGCCAGAAGCAGCTCCCTCCGGAGACAGAACTGGAGTCACTCCCGTCCTGTGGGGGGAGGCATCAGACACAGGCCCTTGCCTGTCACTGTCTGTGTTTCCTGACACGGATCTGTCCTGGGTTGGGCAGCTTCCCTTGTACAGATCTCAGGTGAGAGGCATCCAGGCTCTGGGTCCCTTTTGAGACCAGGCTGGAGTCTGTGATGGGAGGGAGGGGGTCAGAGTGAATGGAAGGCCCCTGCCGGAGGCCAGGTGTGTTTAAAGATGTGGTTCCCTGGCTGTTTGTGTGTGTGTGAGGGAGAGGGGGCATTTTTATCGGTAGATGAGGGAGAGGTTTGCCTCTGTCTTCCCCAAATAAGGTAGGATAAAAGTTGTGACTTGATTACCACAGACTCTGAATTTCTGTTCCCGGCTGGAAGTCCCCCAGGTTAGGGCTCTCTATGGGGGTGGAGGAAGAGACCTGACTCAGCCCCGGTCTTTGGGCCTCCCAGGAATGTTGGGGACCTTTTGAGCTGCCCAGTCCCTGGGGAGTTTCTGGGGACACCTGATGTCTCTGTGGTGAACTCTGGCAGGAGTGAGGCTGAGGTTAAACCTTAGAGCTCCAGGGCCAGGCCAGGGGCCTTTAGTCCATTTGAGCCAAACCGGAAGCAAATTTGTGGGGCAACTCCAGACTCATGAACAGGCAGTAAAGAAATAAAACCCTGGGTCCAGCAGTCATAGGATTGTGGCTCACCACAAGATTTGAATTTTTTTTTAAACACAAGAATCCTAGCTGCTCATCCCCTGCTATGGGGAGGGGCAGAGGATGTAATCATGCATCTGCAAGCACCACAGGCTTTGGTTCCCTAGGGTTTCCCGCCGAAGCATCTGCACCTGCTGCTCACTCCGAGGGCTGACTCCATCAGGATGTTTAGGGCTCGGGTGGCCTGTCAGCACGTTCCAGGCTGTGGGGCGGTGGCCCTGTCGGTTCACTCCCAACAGGGACGCCTGGCTGGGCCATTGTCCTCGACCCCCTGTACCCTCCCTCCTGCAGGCCGCCTTGCATGGGTTCATCCCACCGGAGTTCACAGAGTGCCCCTGTGTGCCTGCACCCGTTCAGGCTTTAAGGGAGAGGACAGAGCCAGAGAGACCGAATCCTGCCCTGTGCTGGGGACCTGGGGAGGTGACAGGCAGGCAGACAGACAGGCAGTGACAGGTACACGCAAGATCAGATCCCAGGGAGCAGCAGGTGGGAAGCCTGCGGGCAGGAGCCTGTGGGAGGCTGCCCTAAGGAGTGGCCACGTGGATGGGGGATCGTGGGGGCGTCTGGGGAGAGGCATCACACACCCTGGCGGGGGCACACCTTCGTGTCTGAGGAGTGGCCAGGAGGCCAGGGGACTGGAGGAGGCAGGTCAGAGGCCACGGGCAGATCTTCCCAGGCCTGGGCGCAACTTTAAGGGCCTTGGCTTTCCCCTGAGTAAGGTGGATGCCCCCGGAGGGTCTGAGCAGAGGGACGAAGCGATGGACTTGGGCTTTCACAAACCCTGTACAGGGCAGGGTGAGCAGGTAGACAGGCCGTCGCCGGGAGCCCTGCTCAGGATAGGAGTGGAGGATGTTAGCTTCAGGTCTGCTATCAGGGCTTGCTAACAGGGTCAAGGATTTGGGGGCTCAAAAAGTTGAAGGACAGAGTGGCTGCTGACTGACAAGGGCATGACTCTGGGACAGTCCAGGGCTGGGAGTGAGGTCAGGAGGGAGGTTTGGACATGCTCCATTTGGGAGGCCTGTGGGCGCCCAGGTGGGGAAGTTGCATTGGTGGTGGTGGAGCTGGAGCTGGAATGGAGGACAGAGATGCAGATTTTGCAGTTTTCTAGCTGGGCACGTTGCCACCCTGAGCAAAGCTACTTCTGTTAGTGAGAAAGAACCGGAGAAGGACTACTGGTCAGGCATCATCAAGGTCAGCCCAGGCCCTGGAGGAGGTGTGCCTGGCTCTGTCAGACCTCTCTGGGCCTCCTCCAGACCTGGCTTCTGAGCAGGGGCCGCCCTCCACCTCCTATATGTCTGATCGCTGTGCACCTAATCCTTCTGGAGGGAGATTTCAGAGAAGTCCCACCAAGCCCTAAAGACCTCAGCCACTTTGCTGAGGCCACCAGATTGGTCACCATGGGGACCTGGGGCTGGTTCCAGAACCCCATGGAAACTTGGAGCCCCGGACAGGCAGAGGTCTGGGGCCGAGTGGGCTGAGTGACTGCACACCGCAGCCTGCTCTGTTCTGGAAAACCGTGTTGCTGGGTTTGATGACGCCTGCTTGTGTCTCATGCGTGGGGCTTGAACGGTCAACTCCGGGCATTTGGGTCTTTTCTCTGCCTCTGGCCCAACATTAGACAGAACAGAATCTCAGATATTCTACTAGGAATGACAGAATGTTCATCTTACCCACCAGATGGGGTGGGGAGGGAAGGCGTGGAGTGGGATGAGCTTGGCCACTCTAGGCCTTGGTACCATGATGACTTTTCCAACGTGAGGAGGGTCCAGGTGGCTGAGGCTGTTTGACTCCGCACTGATTTTGACAAGATTCCACATACAGGCCTCTTTGAACCCCTGACTGTTCTCATGTAAAAAGCCACAGCATATCTGCTTCTCCTGAAAGTTTAAAGACACTCTGGCATTAGCAATGCTTTCCTCTTGTTTCTGTAAGTCATCCAAAATGCTTCTTGGATAGAGGCCAGCTATAACCGAATAAATAAAAGGATAATGAATGGATTGGATCTTTTGATGGAAACCATTTGGCCAACTTCATGACAAGCAGAAGAAAGGGAAGAAAAAAAAGAAAACCTTTAAATTCTAGCTGGGATTTCAAGTAGCCATGGCCCAGGAGCTAAATTGAAAAGCTGTAGCACTTTTATAGACGTCTGTAGGTTTTGCTTTTCTGAACTGACTGCAGCACTGAGGTTAGGGAAGAGTGCCTTTCAGCAGGCAAAGTTGTTCATTCCAAGCACAGCAGCTGTATAGATTTTCTGTTCTGCCTCTTTTTTTACTCCTGAAAAATGCCGTTAGATGGAATTTGGATGCTCTGGGGCCATGGCCTTCCATGTTCTGGGAGGCACATGGATTCCTGTGGATCGTCCCCCCCACCCCGAGGCTCCTGGAGCCGACAGAGCCGGGGGACCCAGCAGGCCCATCCTCCATCTCTGACGTCACAGGCATCTGAAGGCCGGGCCATGCACTACAAGTCCATGATGTACCAGGCCGGGGGAGCCAGCGGCCATTCTGGGAAAATTCCATCCCCAGGGCATGAAGAGACAGATAAAGATCAGGTGTAACTCACCTGTGCTGAGTGACATGGTGGGTCAGGGTGGGGCTCTGGAACCAGGAGGTCTTGACCTGAGTCCTGAATTGGCCACTTCCCAGCTCCGTCACTTGCCGCGAGTCCTCCAACCACCATGTGGCTTCGTGGCTTCATTTGTAAAGTGGGGCAAGAGTGTGCGCAGCTGGCAAAGGCTGAGCAATTGAATGACTTCACTTATGTAAAACAGCAGGACCAGGCGCAGGGCAGGTGCTTGGAAAAGGTTAACTATTGACATCATTAGGAACCATTAAGGGGCTCACACACATGATCTCAGTGGAGGCTTCTAGCAGCCTGTGAGGGGGTGCTAGAGATGTCTGGATGTCAGCAACAGATGCTGACTCTGGTTCTCCTGAGCAGAAAGGTAGTTTATTGGAAGGATAAGGGGAACACAATGTATCAGAGTGAAGTCATGAAAACAAGACAAAATCCAAGGTCTTAGAAAACATCTTATATCACATTATTATATTATTTTTGTATTCGGCACAAAAAGACCAAAAATAAGCCCTAATGAGACAACTGTATAAAAACGTTTTGAGTAGCCTAATGAGCGAAAATTGTTTAAAACGTGTTAATTATTATTGCATGTATGAAAGAATAAAGATTGCCTTGTTGCAATAGAAATGCCAAAATCCCTTGCTTTCCAATAACATGAGCCTAAGACAATTCAGTGTCACTCATCCCCGACGATCCAGTGTGGACATTTCTATTCCCACAGAGATGAAGCCACAAGCAAAGGCCTGTTCGTGTGCAGGTCTGTTCTGAGCATGAACATCCTGTCCCAGAGACAAAATGCGCCCTCTGGGAAGAGCCTCTCTGGGCACCACCTGCGTCCTTGGAGCCCTTTTGGGCCACGCCTCTGCTTAGCGTTGGGGGACCTGTCACACCCGAGTGGGATGACCACAGGCTCGCGACCTGTAGGAGGCCAGACTCCAGCATTCTAGGGGGTGACAGCAAAACCAGGCCCTCAGCAGAGACCGCCTCCTTCCAGAGCCTTCTGTGGCTGGGCAGGGGTCTCCAGGCAGCTCCGCAGCCCCCGAGAATACCCCCTGGTGCTGAGTCCGCTTATACAGACAGAGACGAAGGGCAGCGACGCCGTTTTTCTTTTCTGAAATGGGGGGGAGGGTCGTGTGTCCGCAGCTCAGGAGGAAGAGGGGGTGCAGGCTTTGCCGGTGGGTAGGAGTTTGGTTTGGACTCGGAGGCTGGGCTTTCTGCAGGGAGAGGCGGTCTGAGCCACGCTTTAGAAGTTGACCTGCTGCTCTGCGGGGACTCGGTGCGGGGGACAGGGGTGGAAGCTGCTGCATCATCCAGGTGAGAGGAGAGCCAGGTGCGCAGTGAGCCGAGGTGGGAGGAAAGCTGGTTGCCAGGGAGACGAGGGCGTGTCCGTCACCACAAGGCTCCACCCACAGCACTATCCTGGGCAGAACCTTCCTGGCCCCACCCACAGCCTTAGTTGATTGGCTTTTGGAGCACATGTGACTTCAAGCCATGTCCTTATAGGTTGGCTGGCCTCTCGTGCCCTGCCCATGTGGCCTGGAGTGTCTGAAGGGGACGTACTGGAGAGTCAGGGGTGAGTCTGCCTTCCAGGATGGTGGGGAAAAGTCCTGGGGTCAGGGTGGGCCTGAGAAGGGGCTGTGGGCTTCACCATCAGGGAAATGTAAGATAGGCTGGAGCCACTTGATAGAGGGTGGGGCTAAGTGAAAGGAGGTGGGGCTAAGTGAAAGGAGGTGGAGCCATGTGCAAGGAAGGTGGGGCTAAGTGAGTGGGGCGAGGCCACTGGGATAAGAGGGGCCCTGTGAGTGGGAAGGGGGTCATGTGAGGGGGCGGAGTTAAGGGGGCAGAGTCTCCGTGGTTAATTCTCCAGTTTGTCTCTGGAGCTTCTTCCTCCTGGCTCCCGGGACGCTCAGTACCTCTTTCCCAAGGATAGAACCTCTCCACACGCACCTTGGCCACAGTGCAGGTGACCCCAGTGCTGCTGGGTCATAGAGGGCAACTTGTGCATGCACTGGCAGTTCCTGCGTGTCCAGGAGGCCTGAGGAAGGAGAGGGTGGAGGCCCAGATACCAGGTTCAAGACTCACCAGGGATGCGGGCATCAGGGTGCTCCCTCCCCAGCCTCTGGCTGACAACACTGAACTCAGTCGCCTCGTCTGGCTTCTGGTGGCTTCCGGTCCACACTCTACCCTCCTCTGTGGGCTCAGTCTCTGCAGGGTTCTCGGAGACACTGCAGGTCCTAAATGCCAAATGCAGAACCTGGGCTGTGGGTCCTGGCCTGGCTTCGTGTGCCGAGCTTTCCACTGAGCGCCGCATGACTGGGTGCTACTTGGGGCGAGGGGGTGATGCGAAAACACTTTCTGTTCAGTTTCGAAGCAAGCTGCCCTAACTCCAGATCCCCATGCAATTTTGGAGTTCTTTCTTTTTTTCTTTGTGTTTTGAAACAGCAACGCGGTTTCCTCTCTGTGTGCCTCTCCGGCTTGCAGGCTGGCACCTACCTACCTGCGCATAAACCGAGCATGAGAATCAGGTGTCTGCGAGCCCCTTTCTTCTCAAACGGGACTCCTGAGGTTTCGCAGAGGAGACAGGGACTTGGGGACCTCGGAGGGAGGGATACAGTTTAGAGTTCAGTTCACACTGGAGGGCGGGTTTGTTACCAGACCAGCGTCCCACATTGGCGATGAACAGACGGGAAACTGAAGCTTCTTGGTCTTTGGCAAACATTTCCTGCCTGGGATCTTCTGAAGTAGGGGGCATCGGTGGGTCTCTCTGACCCTGATGCGTCCCAGGTGGCCATGGGCTGTGCTTGTCTGCACAAGGCTGCCCCTCTGCCCGTGTCTCTTGGCTGACCTCAGTTGCCTTTGAAGAGGGAAACAGTAGGTTGTGAGGTTGGGGAGGCTGCTCTCTAGGATTGAGATCTGGCCCCACGATCTCAAAATAAGACACGCGTATGTCAGCACCATGTGTGTGGGGGGTGGCGCCTGCATTCTGTGGTCAGGACTTGTTCCATTGAAAGGACAGACCCCTTCAAGCTGCCTTAACGCCTAAGAGGTCTCTGCAGGCTCTTGGGAGGCCTGGAGACAGAAGACTCGGGGTGCCGTGTTCCAGGGTCTCTGCTGTTGTCCTCAGATGGCTTGATCACATGTTGGAAGAAGGGTGCCTCTGGTTTCTGAAGGAGCCTGGGCTGAGTGGGATGTCCTAAGTGTCTGAGCGCAGCATCTGTGGGTGTCCTTGGTGCCCCAAGGTACTGCTCACCTCTGCCCAGGAGCCAGCACTGGGGAGAGCGACTTAACCAGACAGATCCACATGCAGATGGCACCAGTGGGGGGAAGGCAGAATAGTAAATCCTCACCATGAGCCCCTGCTCCACTGGGCCATCTGTCCCAGGGTCTCACCTGGCCTAACCTTTCCCTCCCAGCACTGGGGTGGCCCAGCTCATCAACCTGTCCTGAAATGCCCGGATCAGGGTCCTGCCCACCTCCCACCTTTTTCTTCCTGTGCTGGAACCAGGCTCTGAAAGTCCTGTCTTAGCCTCTGTCAGGCTGTGGATGCCTCAACCATGCTGGATTGTCTTATGACTCTTTGAAAGCAAGAAACATCAGAAAGCACCAAGAGATAGAGGCTGGTTCAAGGTTTTTCCTTGGCATATCTCTCCCATTACTTCTGTTATCCTTGATTTCCCAAAAGGTGGGACATTTCAAGCATTCAAAACCCTGAACCCTGATTAGTTGTGAGATGGGCTGGAGAGAGGGTGGCATAGAGGGCTGCCCCGTGCTTTCCACTGAGCTCCACCTACATCTGACCCACTGCTCTGGGATCAGTATTTCGGCTCCTTATATTGCTTTACTTACCATCAGATTTAAGGACCACAGTGCCATCTCTCTTTTGCTTAGGACAATGATGGACAAATAGCTCCCCAACTTATTTACAGGTAAAACTGTGCACCTAGTCCATTTTCTGTTGTTATTACAGAATATCTGAGACTGAGTAATTTATAAAGGAAAGAAGTTTATTTTGGCTCACAGTTCTGGAGGCTGTGAAGTCCAAGTTCGGGCAGCCGTGTCTGGTGAGCACCTTGTGCTGCTTCATCTCTTGGTGGAAAAGGGAAAGGGGAAGCCAGCATGAGTGAAAGAGACTGCAAGAGCGAGTTGAGCTTGCTTTTTGCATCAATCTAATGTCATGAGAACAAATTCACTCCTGCAACAACTAACTTGCTCCCATAACAGTGACATTAATCCATTCCCAAGGGCTCAGCCCGCATGACTGAGCTGCCACCTAAAGACCCCATCTCCCAACACTGCTGCATTGGGAATTAAGGTTCCAACACATGAGCTTTTGGGGGACACAGTCAAACCATAGCAATACTTACATAAAAGCCAGCACATTTCTGAACAATGGGCATTAACAGGCTATCATGAGAATCAAATTTTTCTCTGCTCTCTGCTTGCATCTCCTAGAAGGAGACACTTTGGTGTACCTTGCTCGTGAACAGTAGGCAATAAACAAGCAGTTGATTAATCCCGTTTGCTTCTCCCAGACTGGAAAGATCATGATGGTTGTTGGAGGGAGTCTCAGATCCTGTGGGAGATATTCCTGAGGGCTCACAGAGCACTCTCCATTAGACATACCCCAGTGAAGTGTGTCTAGTGGGAAATTAGGTTACTTGCAGTGGAGCCGGCCCTGTGAGGAGGCCTGCACTTCTGTCCAGCAGAGCTCAGCAGCCCCTGGCTTGAAGTTTCAGGAGGATGCTCAGGTGAATGCGGCTGTCCCCCAACACCGTTGAAGGCTCCAGCGGGAGGGAGCACCTCATTCCCAATCCCCAGCCACCTGGTGATGAACTGAACTGGCTTCTGTGCCTCTCCCAGGTCTCAGGGAGGCTGGTGGGCTGTGGGCACCTCCCACATTTCTGCATGAGATGCAGCCTGTACGCAGATGACTCACATTCTGGCAGCACCACACTCCTGTGTCAAAAACACACCCACCCCACGTCACACCCCTGGGAGCCCTGGAGGCCCCCTTTTCTGGAGACTTGCTGAGAGCGTTTGTTCCCGGTCAGTGCGGAACTCCACACACATGAATGAAGAGTCAATTTGCTTTTCCCATCCCAGGAGTGGAGGCTGTGATGGAGCCTCTGATGATGGAGGGAGTTTCCCCATTTCAGGGTGTGATCTTGGCTGCAGATCCAAGAGAAAGCTAGCTGCCTTCCCACCCTCCGACCACACACATGCTTGGCTTGTTGCAGTGGTGGCTGTTTTCTACATTTCCTTTGAAGAGTGATTTAGATTTGAAGTCAGAGTGTCAGGACTTCCAGAGGCCACTGCAGCCTATGCTCCCTCGGGGGCTGTGCTTCCACACCCAGGGCAGAGGGGGGAGCCGGCGCTGGGTGAGGAGGTGATGGGAAGAGGCGCATGGCCTCCCTCCTGAGGAGTCCTTGCCTCGAGTTGATGTGTATGGGTCTGGTTGCTTTCTTCCCCAGGTCACCAACTTATTTTTTAAATTTCCTTTAAATTACTCAAGTAACACACAAATACGCCTCCTTGTTAAAAAATTACATATAATGCTATCTGCTGGAGGCTTTGGCTCTGGTGTAGCCTGGGGCCAAGGAAGCCTCATTACACCCCTCTGAGAACCAGGCTATGGCCACCGGGTTTTTGTTCGTCTTTTCTATTATGTGGGGTTGGTGCTGCAGTTTCCCTGCTGATGCCCCTCTGTGGTCCAGGTGGCTGCAGGACACAGGGCCCTCTGTTGTCTGTGCAAGAGTTCACAGCGGGCTGTGGCTTTGGGAAGACAGAGGAGAAGATGTCTTTTCCAGGCAGTTTTAAGAGACCCTGTGATGGATTAAAATTAACCCTAAGATATGGGGCGACGGGGGTGGGGGACAAAGCAAAAAGAGTAAACATTCCATTTTGCCAAAACATTAGTAATAGAGCGCTAGGATAATTGGGTTGAGGCTAGAGGAGCTGTCAGACAGATGCTGCAATGGGAGCCCTGTGAGCGCTTTGATTCTGCAGTGGGGTCCAAGGTGCCTGTCAGGGGCACCAGAGCTGCCGCTTCCTGGGAAAGGAGGGGCTTTTGGTAGAGGCCAGGATGGCGTTCCTGAGGGGGGCTGCCCTCCTGCTCTGTCCTGCACAAGTCAGTGCCTTCCTGAGAGCTGGTCACCCTGAAACGGGGGAAGGGTCTCATTGGAGCAATGATGGCTCAGGAATGGGTCACAGAACAGAGCAGGCATCGGACAAATAAGAGATGCTTGACTTGACTGACTGGGAATCCATCAGACACCATTTATCCTGGAGCCATGCCGCCTCTGAGCAGCGCTGGGTCCTGGTGGAGTTGCTGGTCTCCTGTGCCTCCAACTATGGCTCCTGAAGGAGTCTATGCCTTTCATTTAGGGTAGAGCCATAGCTGCAGAGTCCTCTGAGCTGGCACCCAGGAGCAGCCCAGGAGAGAACGCCCGTCTTCAGAACAAGGTGCTCTCATGGACCTGTTCACTGATTCTTTTGTTCATTCATTGAACAAATATTTAGTAAGCACCTGCTGTATGCCAGATGCCCTCTAGGTCCTGGGGTTGCAGCCATGAATGAGACAGAAGCTCTGTCCTTTCTGTAGCTGACATTGTAGAGGGGAAGGTAGCAAACACACACACAGTGGACAGAGGATATGTAACATGCCACATGGTGATCAGGACAATGAAAACATCAGTGAGTGGAATGGAGCTAGAGCAGGCAGGGGGCTGGTGCTGTTCAGAACAGGTAGGGAAGGGAAGATCTCTCTGAGGAGCTCCTTCATGCAGAGGCCTGGCGTGGAGTGGGGAGGGAGCCTGTGGCTGCCTGGCGTGGAGTGGGGAGGGAACCTGTGGCTGCCTGGCGAGGAGTGGGGAGGGAGCCTGTGGCTGCCTGGCGGGGAGTGGGGAGGGAGCCTGTGGCTGCCTGGCGGGGAGTGGGGAGGGAGCCTGTGGCTACCTGGCGGGGAGCATCCTATGGGGAGGCATGTCGTAGGGGGAGGAGTGTCCCAGAGGGAGGACCCGGCACCTGCCAGGGCACTCAGGTGGGTTGGAGAGAGCAGAGCAGAGGGCAGCATGACCTGGGCCGGGTGACGTGGGACCACACCCACGATGGATGGAGATGGACATCGGTGGCTGTGCCTGTCCCTGCCCGAGGTCGCCCAGCCGTGAGAGTCTCGCTGTCATGTCAGTGCTGAGAACCAGGGGCCTCTTCAGCAGCGTCATGCATCGTGTTTGTTTTCTTTCATTTCAGACACGTAAGCAGCACAGTGAGGCCACCAACAGCAGCAACCGAGTCTTCGTGTACTGCGCCTTCCTGGACTTCAGGTACCCTCTGCACAGGGGAGAGTAGGTGGGCACGAGGTGTCCAAGCCCAGACCCGCCCCATGCCAGCCCAGGGGAGGATCTGGGTCACCCATTTCCGCAGCTGACATGGTTGCATCACACGAAAACGCTGGAAATGCTGCAGACATGGGTGGGGCCTGGCAGCAGTGCTGGGTCGAGGCCTCCCCTCCAGACCATGTGAGGAGGGGCCTGCTGTTGCACGATGTGTCTGGACAAAGCCTCTGAATGCCCAGGGTGACTTTCAAGCCAGTGCAGCAGATGCTTGGGGGAGCTGGAGGATGCCGCCCGTTGGGGCAGGCCCTACGGCCCTGGCTGTCCCCCTCAGGGGTCTTGGAGCGGCTGAGGAAGGGGGTTGGGGGAGTGGCTTCTGACTGGCCACTTTGGCATTTTCCTGTTTGAAACCTTGCCGGCTCCCCTGGAGCATGCTGGCCATCAGGCGTGCCTAAGACTCTGAGGCTTCAGTCTCTGCCACTTGGGCCCCGACTGGGACGTCCTCCCCAGCGTCTCCCATGTCCACCCGTCACACCTGTCTCATGCAGTCTCTTCCTGCCCTCCTAGCCGCCCCCGCCCCCAGCTCGCCTCCACAGCTCACCTGCCCGATGTCCGGGGGGTCTCCCACCATCACTCTGATCACAATTCTCCTCCAGACGTGAGCCCACCGTGAGTGGCTCCGCAGTCAGAGCGGTGTTGAAAACTCAGCTCCCCGCAGGGCCAGGGAGTGGAGGGAGGGTCGGGCCTTCCGGATCCTCAGCTGCTGCTCAGCGGTGGTCCCCGGGGCTTGTTCCATGTGGGATGCAGGTCGCAGATCCTGTGTTGTCAGGTCATGAGTTTTCATGGCTGGAGTTTGTTTTCGTTTTTTTTTTTAAGACACGGTCTCACTCTGTCACCCAGGCTGGAGTGCAGTGGTGTGATCTTAGCTCACTGTAGTCTCAAACTCCTGGACTCAAGCGCTCCTTCGGGCCTCAGCCTCTCAAAGTGCGGGGACTACAGGTGTGAGCCACTGTGACTGGCTGTGGCT
>NW_012102388.1:2197567-2201275 GCF_000951045.1 Mandrillus leucophaeus
GAGATGGAGTCTTGCTCTGTTGCCCAGGCTGCAGTGCAGTGGCACTATCTCAGCTCACTGCAAGCTCTGCCTCCCAGGTTCATGCCATTCTCCTGCCTCAGCCTCTGTAGCTGGGACAACAGACGCCCGCCACCACGCCCAGCTAATTTTTTTTTTTTGTATTTTTAGTAGAGATGGGGTTTCACCGTGTTAGCCAGGATGGTCTGGATCTCCTGACCTCATGATCCGCCCGCCTTGGCCTCCCAACGTCCTGGGATTACAGGCGTGAGCCAGCGTGCCCCGCCTGTTGCTGGATTATTATATGAACTTTCCCAATGTTTTAAACACTGCACAGGTGGCTGGAACACATCTGGGACATCCAGTTCATACCCTGCCTAGTGGCCCATCACCCTACATGTTGTCAGCCTCCCCGACACCTGGGCATCTTCCTGTGCCTGGACTCACTTCCCCAGCTCCCTCCTCCTGCTGCTTCAGGGCAGGATCCACACAGGCTGTGCCACCGATGCTGGTACAGCCCCATCAGAGAAAGCTTCTCTGCTCCCTGCACCCAGAGGGCCAGGAGATTACAGGACGCTGAGCTGGGGGTGCAGCAGTGGGTTGGCGTAATCCCCTTTTATCTCTGTTCTGTGAACAGTGAGGAAAATACAGCCCAAATCCTGTCACCTCCAGCAAACACTGCTTACATTTTTGTCCCCTGGGATGCCTCGCTCTGGCTATGGCCGTCGGCATCATGACTGTTGGCGTCATGCCTCTGCAGTGTGGATGGATTTAATTTACTTCCTTCAGCTTTCATTGAGTTTAATTTGCTCTTCATTTTAAAAGTTCTTAAAGTGTAGGTTTAGGTTATTGCTATGAAGTTTTATTATTTTCTAATATAAACATTTAATGCTGTATTTTTTTTCTGTAATTTCAGTGATTTTGCCCTGGTCAGGCTCAGCAGGTTGCAGCTCTTTTTCCTTTATTTGCAAATTGTGAAAATTTGGAAGCATGTGCTCCTAGAAATAGTTATCCCAATTTTGGAGCACTATCCCAATTTTGGAGTCATAAAAAATTATGACTAGAAAACGGGATGGGGTTTGGTAAGAACTAAATTGGCATGTTGGTTTTTATTTTTGAAGGAATTTTAAGAACAGAGAAAAGTAAGGAGAATAATATAACAAATGCAGGTACCCATTGCCCCAAATTTATAGTTACTAGCATGTTTATATTTTTGTATTTTTAAGAATGAAACAACTAAAACATTGCAGATGATAGTAACAAACCCTCCACCTCCTTCTGTTCTTTTTCCTCAATTCCCAGAGGCAGCCACCATCATGAACATAGTATCTGTATCCTTCCTGTCCATTGTGCAATTATTACTTATATAATATTCAGAAAAATTCACACTTGTAGATGATTGTACAGTTCTGTGAGTTTTGACAAATGAACACAGTTGTGCAACCACTGTAATCAGGATGAGAACAATGCATCACCCTCGGAGATGCCCCCGTGTGTGTTTGCAGTCATCCCTTCCTCTCACATCCAGGTCCTGCAAGCACTGATCTGTCTTCTGTTCCTATACAGTTTTACTTCTGCCAGAGTGTGCATAAATGATATCACGGCATAGGCAGCCTTTTGGAGTCCAGTCTCTTTAATGTTGCGTAATGTGTTGAGCATCAACCACATATGTATTGTTGCACGTATCAACACCTCATTTTCACATTTCACTGCTGAAGGATATTCCATTACATAGATGTACCACAGTTTATTTATCTTCTCCCAAGTAGAGGAACATCTGGGTTGTTTTCAGAGTGGGATCATTATGATTAAAGCTGCAAGTTTTACCAGCTTTGCTTTCCTGGGGTAAACCACACTTAACCATGATGTATTATCTTTTTGTATACTGCTAAATCGAATTGGCTACAGTAGTTGAGAATTTTTGTGTCTACGTGCATTTTCGGATATTGATCTGCAGTTTTCTTTTTTTTTGTAATGTCTTTGTTTTTATATCGAGGTAATGATACCTTCATAAAAGTTACATTTTGGAATGCACTTTGGAATAGTTTGTATAGAATTGATATCATTTCTTCCATTTTAGTAGAGTTCACCATGAAGTCATCTGAGCCTTCGTTTTCAATGTTGGCAGGTTTTCAACTACATATTCAGTTTCTTTTATGGATGCAGAACTATGTAGGTCATCTACTTCTTTTTAAATAAGTTTTAGCTATTTATGTTTTTTTGATATATTCATCAATTTCATCAAAGTTGTTTAATTTATAGGCACAGAGTTTTTGTGGTATTCCCTTATTAGCCTTTTTCTTGCTTGAAGGGTCTGTGGTGATGTTCCCATTTCACTTTTTATGTCTATAATCTGTTTCTTCTTTTTTCTGAGTCACTCTTACTATAGGTTTATTAATTTTATTGATTTTTTTCCAAAGATACAACTTTTGGCTTCATTGATTTTTCTCTCTTGTGTTGCTGTTGTCAATTTCATTGACTTATCCTCTTTGTCTTTAATTTACTTCCTTCAGCTTTCATTGAGTTTAATTTGCTCTTCATTTTAAAAGTTCTTGAAGTGTAGGTTTAGGTTATTGCTATGAAGTTTTATTATTTTCTAATATAAACATTTAATGCTGTATTTTTTCTGTAAGCATTGATTTAGCTGCATCCCACACATTTTGATATGTTGTTTTTATTTTGGTTAAATTTAAAATATTTTCTAATTTTCCTTGTGACTTCCTCTTCAACCTGTGTGTTATTTTGAAGCATGTAGTTTAGTTCCAAATAGTTGGAAATTTTCCAGAGAGCTTTCTGCTATTGATTTGTAAACAGTTTCTTTTATGATCAGAAAATATTCTTTCTATAATTTTAGTTCTTTTAAATTTGTTAAAAGTTTTTATGAGACCCCGTATATGTTCAGTCTTTGATGAACGTCCCATGTGCACTTGAAAAAAAGTGTATTCTTGGTAGAGTGTTCTATAAATGTCAATTACACCCAGCTGATTGATGGTTATGATTATGTCTTCTATATTCTTACTACATTTCTGTCAACTTGTTCTGTCAATTAAAGAGAGAAGAGTGTGAATTCTCCAATTTTAGTGATAGATTTATCTGTCTCCTTCTAGTTTTATGAATTTTTCTTTAATGAATTTTGAAGTTCTGTTATTAGGTACATGTATGTTTAGAATTGTTATGTCTTCTTGGAAAATTAGCCCTTTTATCGTTACGTAATGTCCCTCTTTACCCTGGGAAATATGTGTTACTCTGAAGTTGACTTAGTCTAATTTGAGTAAAACTACTCTAGCTTTGTTGATTAGTGTTTGAGTGCTATATCTTTTCCCATAATTTAACTTTTATCTTATTTATATATTTATATTTAAAGTGGGTTTCTTTTAGACTCCATATAGCTGGGTCTCGTCTTTTCTTTAATCCAGTCCTCAAATTTCTGTTTTTAATTGACGTGTTTAGACAATTTACATTTCATGTAATCATTGGTGTGGTTGGATTAAAATCTGCCATTTTGCTAGATGTCTTCTAACTTTTCTATCTTTTAAAAATGTTATCTTTTTCTGACTTCATTTGGGTTGTTGAATATCTTTTATGATGCTATTTTATCTCTACTATAAATGATTTCTAATTTATACATCCTTTTAACTTTTTTGGTAGTAGTTACCTAAGCTTACAGTGTGTATATGTCTAATTCATTCATGCCTGCCTTCAAATGCTATG
>NW_012102388.1:2201325-2214789 GCF_000951045.1 Mandrillus leucophaeus
GTCACTCTTACTATAGGTTTATTAATTTTATTGATTTTTTTCCAAAGATACAACTTTTGGCTTCATTGATTTTTCTCTCTTGTGTTGCTGTTGTCAATTTCATTGACTTATCCTCTTTGTCTTTAATTTACTTCCTTCAGCTTTCATTGAGTTTAATTTGCTCTTCATTTTAAAAGTTCTTGAAGTGTAGGTTTAGGTTATTGCTATGAAGTTTTATTATTTTCTAATATAAACATTTAATGCTGTATTTTTTCTGTAAGCATTGATTTAGCTGCATCCCACACATTTTGATATGTTGTTTTTATTTTGGTTAAATTTAAAATATTTTCTAATTTTCCTTGTGACTTCCTCTTCAACCTGTGTGTTATTTTGAAGCATGTAGTTTAGTTCCAAATAGTTGGAAATTTTCCAGAGAGCTTTCTGCTATTGATTTGTAAACAGTTTCTTTTATGATCAGAAAATATTCTTTCTATAATTTTAGTTCTTTTAAATTTGTTAAAAGTTTTTATGAGACCCCGTATATGTTCAGTCTTTGATGAACGTCCCATGTGCACTTGAAAAAAAGTGTATTCTTGGTAGAGTGTTCTATAAATGTCAATTACACCCAGCTGATTGATGGTTATGATTATGTCTTCTATATTCTTACTACATTTCTGTCAACTTGTTCTGTCAATTAAAGAGAGAAGAGTGTGAATTCTCCAATTTTAGTGATAGATTTATCTGTCTCCTTCTAGTTTTATGAATTTTTCTTTAATGAATTTTGAAGTTCTGTTATTAGGTACATGTATGTTTAGAATTGTTATGTCTTCTTGGAAAATTAGCCCTTTTATCGTTACGTAATGTCCCTCTTTACCCTGGGAAATATGTGTTACTCTGAAGTTGACTTAGTCTAATTTGAGTAAAACTACTCTAGCTTTGTTGATTAGTGTTTGAGTGCTATATCTTTTCCCATAATTTAACTTTTATCTTATTTATATATTTATATTTAAAGTGGGTTTCTTTTAGACTCCATATAGCTGGGTCTCGTCTTTTCTTTAATCCAGTCCTCAAATTTCTGTTTTTAATTGACGTGTTTAGACAATTTACATTTCATGTAATCATTGGTGTGGTTGGATTAAAATCTGCCATTTTGCTAGATGTCTTCTAACTTTTCTATCTTTTAAAAATGTTATCTTTTTCTGACTTCATTTGGGTTGTTGAATATCTTTTATGATGCTATTTTATCTCTACTATAAATGATTTCTAATTTATACATCCTTTTAACTTTTTTGGTAGTAGTTACCTAAGCTTACAGTGTGTATATGTCTAATTCATTCATGCCTGCCTTCAAATGCTATGATATCGTTCCAAATGTATTCTAAGACATTATAATAATAGGTTCACACTTCCTCCTGCCCATTCTGTGTACTGTTGTTGTAGTACATTTCACCTTTACAGACACCATAAACACAATGCATTGCTAGTATTTTTGTCCCCTGGACATTGAGTTATCTTCTAGAGCAATTATAGCAATTAAGACAATAATAATTGCCTATTTACCTTCACTTATTCCACTTCCAACTATTCTATTTCTTTGTGTAGATTTTTGTGTAGTATCATATTCCTTTAACTCTTCTTTTAGTTCTTGTCTACTGGCAATAGATTCAGTTACCATTTGAGAAAGTATTCTCTTTTTGACTTGAAAGATTTTCACTGGGCCTAGAATTCTGGGCTGCTTTTTTTCCTAGACTGATTCTTTAAGAAATTATACAAGTAATATATCAATATATTACTTTGTTCAAAAGTAAAACATTATAGAAAAGCAAGTATTCCCTTTGGTCTTTACCTCTTATCCTGATCTCTACCCCTTTCCCCAGTAGTAACTACTGTGGGAGGGTTTTTTGGGTGTTTTTTCAATAATTTATGTATAATTTATATTTATAATCATAGGAAATATATGGTGCTGCTTAATTCAGTGTTTCTTCCGTCATTCCTCCACCTTTTGTTTCTGTATTTTGCCTGTATGGACATACATGTCTTTTACCGTATTTATGTATGTTACATTTTATTTATGCATGACTGAACATTTTTCTGTTTAGATGCAGACTTCCTGGGTCCCAGGGCCGTATATATCTCTAGTGTTATTTGATACTGCTTCATCTGGCTTCCATAGCAGATTTATTTATGCACAAGCTGCAAGCCTGCCCCTTTGTTTTCGCTGACTCCCTTGGAAGTAGATCTTCCTTGATGCCACTTAAGGCTCTACTCCTCTGGCTAACTAGGTCATCGTCACACCTTTGCAGCTCCATCTGAACAATGTGACTTTCGTGTTGTTTAGCTTACCCTTTGTGTAAGCAGAAGGGGCAACTCATACCCATGGCCATGTTCACCTAATCCAGTGCCTGTTAATGTTCAGGCCCCCTTCAAATTGAAGTACGGTCCTCATGCAGCTAATTGACAGACAAAGGTGCAATATATAACACAACAGCTGGTGTTTGCTGACTCCCTCCAAGGTCCTGGGAAAATTAGATCAAAAGGGGTGGGGAGGTAGAGGAGGAGGACATGACCCCATCTTTAAGTTCCATCAATTCTGAAGTTATTAATGGGGTTTTGCTCCTCTCAGTTGGTACGTCTGAGTGGTTCTTGCTTTGTCCTCTGCTCTCTGCTAAATGCCTTCTCCCTCCCCTAGGAGAGCAGATCATTAATCAGGAAAATCACCACTGAGCTGCTGTCTGAGTCTCCATCCTCAAACTCAGAGCCACCCCTGGGTCATGTCTGAATGACCATCCCAGCCCCTCCCTTGGGCTCCACATCACCCAGGGCTAATGCAGGGTGCCCATTGCCCAAGGCTGCTGGTGTGCGCTCGATCCGGAGACATTGGCTGGAGAGGTGTGAGCTGGGGTCTTCATCAGTCACGCCACCGGACAGCCACAGTTCTCATCTGCCACATCCATGCTGGCACCACAGTTGAAAGTGAATACAAAGCAAATACAAACTAGAGCCTTTTAATTTATTCACCTTCATAAATGCCTTCCCCCAAGCGCCATTGCCTTTGGTTGAAGCAAGGATTTGTCTTTACTGATAACTTGAGGTTCTAACTTCAGGGAAGAACCATTTAAATCTTTTTTTTTTTTCTTTTGGAATTTGAAAATATAGAAGACAGGGTACAGTGGCTCACAACTGTAATCCTAGTACTTTGGGAGGCTGAGGCAGGAAGGTGGTTTTAACCCAGGAGTCCGAGACCAGCCAGAGCAACATAGCAAGACTGTATCTCTACAAAAATACAAAGAACAATGTTAACTGGCACAGTGGCATGCACCTGCAGTCCCAGCTACCTGGGAGGCTGAGGTGGGAGGATCGCATGAGAGCAGGAGGTCAAGACTGCAGTGAGCTATGATCGCACTGCTGCACTCCAGCCTGGGAAACAGAGTGAGACCCTGTCTCAAGGCAAACAAACCAACAAAAAAGAAAATATAGAGAAATACAGAGAAGAAAAGGATAGTCACCAATATTCACAGCAACAGGATTAACCACAGTTAACCGAGAGCACGTTTGCTTCCCGTCGTTTTTGTCTAGGTTTACACTTTACAAAGTCATGCAAGTAATATATCCACACATTATTCAGGTAAAAAGTAAAACATTATAGAAAAAGCAAGGGTCTCCTTAGACCTTTCCGTCTCATCCTGATCTTGCCACCCTGTCTCTGATGGTGACACCGTGGGCGGCTTCTGTGCGAGCATTTTCTCCGCAGTCTGTGTCGGTCATAGCTGTGTCCATGGGAAGTGTGTGGTGCTGCTGGCCCCACGGGCCTCGCGTCGTGGTTAGTCACTGTACATTGTGTTCTGGTGTTTTATCCTTATCGATACATATTGGTCAAGGATGTTCTTTTTAACTGATGCGAGGTATTTTATCATATTTCTCTCTCCCACACCGCACTTACCCGTTTTCCCCGATGGGCGTTTAAGTTACTGTCACTCATGATTCAGTGACCAGTCTTGAATGTGGTCCCTGGCGCGTGCCGCTGCGTGCGCTGTGTGCGTTTCATTTTGTGCTGGGCCTTGTCCAGGTGCTTTTCAGGGTGATTGTGCTGAAGCAGCTCTCCATTCCCTATCCCAGAGGGAGGGCCTTGCTTCCTGTGGCCTGACCAGCAGCAGACGCTCTCCAGCTCTCGCTGGCCTAATGGCCAGAATCTCTCCTCCCAACTCCCACCCCGTGGTCTGGGTGTGTATTCCTGGAGTGGCAGACGTGGGCACCGCTGTGAGTTCACAGGGCCGTGTGGTGTAGGGGGTGCTGCTTTCAGTCCCCGGCCTGCCAAGGGTGCGGTGCTACCTCCTCTGATCCTTTCTCCTGTGTCCTCAGCTCCGGAGAAGGGATCTGGTCGAACCAGGGCTGTGCGCTCACGGGAGGAAACCTCACCTACTCCGTCTGCCGCTGCACTCACCTCACCAACTTTGCCATCCTCATGCAGGTGGTCCCGCTGGAGGTAAGAGCCAGGCCTCAGGGGTCCCGGGACCTGGAGGATGTGCCATGGGGCTGCAGGTGGGGGCGGGACGCATGCTTTGCCCGCCAGTGCCCATGGGCCCTGGGCACATTACTCCATGGGGCCTGCGTTTACAAACGGAATCCATTCTCTTGGCTTTTGTAGTCCAGGGCCCTGCATGTATTGGGTGCCAGCAAACATCCGAGGAGCCCATGGTTGTGTAAGCCGAGTCCAGTGTGGTGTGCTTCCCACAGCAACGCCCAGACTGCACCTGGGGGGATCCAAGGAGGGACTCCTCGTCCCTCCATCCGTCCCTCTGGGAGATTCTCACTGGGCGCCTGCTGTGAGCTGGGTGCTGGGGGCTCTGCTGTAAACAAGAAGAACAACACAGTCCTGCTCTTGAGGAGTTTGGTTCTAGTGGGAAAGACAGATAATAAACAAACTAGCAGATAAATTAGTCACTTTGAATCAGCGTAGGAAGAAAGTGGAGGAGAACAGCCCAGTAGAAGGTGACAGCAGGGAATGGGACTGTCTTCACGGAGCGGTGAGGTGTCTCCGGGATGTGGCGTCTGAATGACCAGAGGAAGCTGATGTCTTGGAGGCCTGGGGGGAGAATGTTCTAGGCCAGGAAACAGCAAGTGCACAGGGCAGGGGGCAGGAAGGGGCGTGGTGTGGCCGTAGATGGAGCACCCTGAGCTCCGAGGCCCTGGGGAGGCAGGAGGCCAGGAGGAGCAGGCTCGGCTCCAGCATCCAGGCCTCAGGGAGGAGCGTGAATTTCATTCTAAATGCGCAGGAAGCCTTTGGAGAGCCGCTCGGGAGCAGCTTGGTCTGAGCCACCCTGGGTTTGGGGCGGGGCAAGCAGACTTGTGTAGGTGGAAACCAGGAGTGGAAGGAGGTGTTGCTGCTGACACTGCACACCACACTCTCCTCCGTGGACTGGGCTCGCAGAAGGGCTGGTGTGGACAGTGTAGATGTAGCTGCTCCGAGCCAGGCTGGGTTTGGCAGATGTGTTGGGAACCGGTGATACGTTGGATGCTGGGCTGTAATCTGTTGCTGGCGTTGGGCATTTTGGGGGCTGAGAGAGGGCTAGGCTGGAGGGTAAGTCAGGCAGGGAAGCAGTGACGCCTCCAGCGTCTCCCGGACAGATTTGTCACGAGACTCATCTTCCGTGTGGGGCCCTGGTCTTTTAGAGCCTCATGTGCTCATCGTGGCCAGTCACTTCTGGGGGCTCATTCCCAGTCTAGGGCTCTTAGGGTGGCTTTGGGAAGAGTCAGGATGTCTCTGATCACAGCAGCTCCCTGGGAGGGGGCGCCATGCTCAGGTGTTTCCCAGCAGGCACTTTGTCTCCAGGGCGTGAACAGCCATCCCTGCCTGGGTCACTGCCTGCCTCTGTGGTCACGTTTATCAAGGCCGTGGACAGGCGGAATCTACCTGAATCCACCAGCGTCTGCAGTGTCTGCACTGGACCAGGGGGCGGTGCTGCCCCGCGTGTCCCGCGTGGTTTCGTGTGGGTTTTTCGGGGGTTGAGTGTGTTGGGCTCCCACCGTCCTGTTGACCAGGAGACAGAACTCTTCAAGGTATGACAGAGGCAGAATCCGGGTTTCGCCTTCTCCCGTCCTGGGAGACTTTTCCTTCTCCAGAAAGAGGGCCTAGGAATGCAGCCTTCCAGGTGGTTGCTGTGGGAAGGCCACGAGCTCACTGTGACACAGTCACAGGTCCAGCGCTCAGCCCAGGCACCCTCACTCCCCAACAGAAACCACCAGCAAACCTGAGCCACAGGATTCTGTGTGCGGAGGCCGGGTGGACCGCAGTCACTCTTAGGTCAATGGGAACAGGGCCCTGGTGCTTGGAAGTGACTTGTAATGCTGCCGGGGCAGATGGAGATAACCTCATCTTTAAATTCTGTGGAAAGGAAATGGCAGATGCCCCTGAGCCGCAGCCCCTCACAGGGCGAAAGACGCACGTGACACTTGCGGCCGACATGATCCCAGCCTCACTGGCCCACGGGCTGCTGCTCACATGCCTCAGGGCGAAAGACGCACGTGACACCTGCAGCCGGTATGATCCCAGCCTCACTGGCCCACGGGCTGCTGCTCACATGAGCGCATATGAGCCCCGCTCTGCAGAAGACACTGGAGGGAAACAGCTATTCCTGTTTCCAAAGAGAAGGCCCTTTCTTTTCACAAAATGCACGATGGGCTTGATGTCACACCGTGAATCACTTTTGGAGACTCCAGAGAGATGTCCAAGCCATATTTTATTTTTATTAAATTAAATAAATTAATTTTTAGAGACAGGGTCTTGCCCTGTTGCCCAGGCTGGAGTGCAGTGGTCTGATCATGGCTCACTACAGCCTAGAACTCCTGGGCTCAGGCTATCCTCCCACCTCAGCCACCCAAGTAGCTGGGACTATAGGCACATGCCACAGCGCCTGGCTAAGTTTTAATTTTTTTGTAGAGCTGGGCTCTCACCATGTTCCTCAGGCTGGTCTTGAACTCCTGGCTTCAAGCAGTGCTCCCACCTTAGCCCACAAAGCGCTGGGATTACAGGTGTGAGTCACTGCACCGGCTTTTTTGTGTGCGTGTATTAATTTTCTGTAGAGGTGGGGCCTCACTTTGTTACCCAGGCTCTGAGACATATCTGAAGTGGATAGGAGGGGGCACCACACACCCTTGGGCCCCTCGTGCACAGATGCACACCCAGCATCCTAGACCTACGTGTTTTGGAGCCTGGACCCAGGAGCCCTTGGTGCTGTGCGAGATGAAGCGTCAGGTGACAGGGGACCGGCAGTCTCCTCAGTAGCTTCCACGCCGTCAGGGTCCCCCAAGAAGGGTCGGCCATGTAGAAGGCAGAACTGCCAAGCCCTTGCATGCCAGGGCTTTCTGGCTCAGGGCCGTGGGGTTTTAGAGGTTCCAAAGGGGTGGCTCTGTAGTGAGGCTGGTGGGACCCAAGCCCACCCGTTGCCCTCACCCTTCAGTGGTAAATGTTGTGCAGGCGGGTGTGACCCGCCAGACAATCCCGAGGGGTGCTCCTTAAGGAGTGGTACCCCGAGAGCAGCTGCCCAGCCAGCGACTGCCCCTTCCCAGTCCCCACGCCCCCCATGCCTTCCCAGCGGCCCCTCTTCTCCTGGCTTGCAGACCCCAGGGCCTCCACGCGGAGGCGGGCTGCTCGCAGCTGGGGAGAGCCATGACCTGGATCATTGGTGGCAATTTAAAGAAAATTAAACAGAATGAATGAAACTACACTAGAGAGAGGTGAATGTAGAAACAGTTCCTGGGTTTAAATTTCTTGCATGGACCAGGCCTCAGTCTGAGGAGCAGCATCCTCTGTGGATGGCCGTGACGCCGTCTCTCTCCTGCCATGGGCTCCGTTTCTCCTCCCGCCTCCTGCCAGGGCCCGGCCCACAGGGCTCCCTTCAGGCTTCCCTCCTGGTGTCGTAGGGAGCAGCCGAGGGGAAAAGGCGCAGAGCTGCCCCCACAGGGAGCACCTGTCCATTCCTGGAGATGGGCGGTCTGCACGGTGCTGTGGCTAAGGCTGCACGTCTCACCAGTGGAGAAACTGAGCCCCAGAGCGAGGGGGCGCTTGCTGGCAGTCCCCCATTGTTCAACAGTGCATTATTAAATTAGCGGTAGAGCCTGGGCTGTTGAGGTAGCACCCGGGCCATGGGGACCTGGCGGTGAGGATGCCGTGGGGCTCACAGAGACACAGTGAGTCAGTGCACACCACGTCCTGCCCCGTACGGGCCACGCGGGAGATCATGTAGGATGACTTGGGGATAATTAGGCACTAAAACACGGTGCTGCTGATGCCGGTGCTGTTTTAAAGACGGAGGCCCAGGAGGGCCTGCCTGAGAAGGTGGCAGTGGATTCTACATCTCAGGGTGGAAAAGATGGAGCCTCCTGGCCCAGGCAGAGGACAGGGCGCAGGCAGAGGGCAAGGAGGGAGCAGCCAGGGTGGTCCTCGGGGAGACGCCAGGGCTGAGGCAGGGGCTCCAGGCCCAGGGGTCGTGAGGGGCAGGAGGCAGGGAGCAGGAGAGGTGGTGGAGGCTACTGTAGAGACCCAAGAACCGGCACCCTGCTGGTGTGGCGGGGGTGGAGGGGCAGGAGTGGCACTGCAGATGACTGAAAACGCTGGCGATCTCTTTCTCCCATGAAATCTTCTGACTGTTAGAGGTGTCATCAGTTATTACTTCTGAGCCATATGTGAGAGGTCATCTGTGTGCTGGACCAGCCGCCCAGGGTCTTGTGAAGATGCAGACCCCACATTCAGCGGGTCTGGGGTGGGGCCTGGCATCCTTGTTTCCGACAAGGCCGGGGGGAGTGAGGCCCCACTGGTCCCAGACCACCCTCTGGACAGACCCAGGCACAGGCACCCAGTCTGCAAACATCAGCTCAGATTTCTGTTCATGTGCTGGGAGCTGGCTGCAGCAATTGTTACCAAACCTGAGCACGGATAGTCTGGCCCCAAATATGTGCTCATTGGCATGTGAAAAACTGTCTTTGTCCCAGGAGCTGAAGGAGAGACAGGTCCTCAGCCTGGAAGTGAGTGAAGTGGGAACCTGGAAGATTCAGAGACAGAAGAAACAGAGTGTGGCTTAAAAAGGAACCCAAACCAAGGGCCAGTGGGCAGGGGTTCTGGACACAGGCATTGCCTTCAGGGAACACCTTCCTTCATGCATAACTCTGCAGAGTGGGTGCCGGGCCACTGGGACAGAGTGGCTGCTGGGAGCCATTTATTGAATGCAGGCTGGTGATTGTGGCTGTCACACAGCTGACCACCTGGAAGTAAGGGAAGGACAGTAACAGGCACCATTTCAGAGGCTCCCTGCCTGTAGATGCTCCCTGTCTCTGGGTGCTCCCTGCCTGGTGGGGGCTTGCACTCAGGCCTGCCCTCTCCTTCGGTCCTCACCACATGAGTGAGGTGCTATCATTGTGGCCATCACAGGTGAGTCATAGGGGATTCCCTGAGGTCACATCAGGGGGCAGAGCCCGGCCTTGAGCCAAATCCCGAATGTTAGGGCTGTGCCCAGGCTCTGGAGCACCAGCTACCTGGGAGCAGAGCCTCCTCTTCTGGGCCCTCTGTAGGCTGAGAACTAAAGCCCAGTGCAGCTTCCTTCTCGGCAGCCGGAGAGAGGGAGGTACACTTTCAGCTGAAAACTGTGTTTGTACATGTTGTGTTTTTGTGGTAGAGGAAGGAAGGGAAGGGCCTGGTCCAGCGAGCAAAAAACCTGGAACAGACGACTTATGGGTCTCCATGCATCACCGCTGCCTCTCGGTGACACTGGATTTCGACAGTCTGTGGGTGTCTTCGTGGGAGCAAATCACATCTATTCATTGGCAAAAAAGGTTGATTTAAAAATGGTTTAAAATTATCCATGCTAAAAATGAACATTCTCATCAACATTAAAAAAAGTTAAGACTGATACCATAAGTAGAAACCAAATTTGCAGCACGCTCAGAGAATTAAAAATTAAAAATAGCACCAGTGACCTTATTTGGGTTCCTGGTGCAGGCTCTCTGCTCAGGAACTCACATCCGCATCGTGTCCCTTCTCTCTCCGAGGTTTCCCCTGGCTTTTCTCCATACCCAGCCTCCTCCTCGGTGGTGGTTTCGGGAAGCCCCTTCCTCCTAAGTGGGCAGTGCCCTTTTTGTGGAAAGCCCATCAGACGACAGGGTTCACCTGAGTGAACTGGGCCGAGGTGGGGCGGGCTTCAAGGCTGCTGTCCAGGGGAGGGAGACCCCAAAACGACACTCTGTCTTTGCATACTGCTGTCAACTTGGTGGTTAGGACCCAGCCCTGAGGGGTCATGTCAAGGCATCTGCTGACGGACACTGTGATGGCTTCCAGCATCTGGCGACTTCCGGTGGTTCCGGAGTGCATGACCCTGCACACGCTTCTTTAGAATAAATTGCTGGCAGGTGAATCTGTGGGCAAAGGGCACCGGCATTTTGGTTTTGAAAAACATTGCTGCATTGCACTCTGGGAACCATGTACCAATTTATTCCTCCTCCAGCCGTGGGCAAGAATGGGTAGCTTTGCTTTACATGTGAGTCACAAAAACATGGCGTCATCTCTGGGTGCTTCTAACTTCTCCTACTGAGTGCAGTTCAAGCAGGGAAACGAACGCCTGGGTTGTCCAGTAGATCTGCATCCAGACCCAGCCCTCACCACCCCGGCTGCTCTACTCCCCAGGCATGCTTTCTGCACCTTTGAAATGAGCAACCCCAGATCCAGTAAGAACCCAGAGAAGGCAAGTTTTTCTTTTAATTGGATAAAATTATCCTAGAAAAGTAGGCCATTGGAACAGAGAATTCATCCAGAACAGACCCAGTAACTTCTCAGTACACCCACGAGAATCTATGTCAGAGAATTAAAAGAATCAGCAAGTAAGATGACATAAAAAAGTATGAAATCAGAATATTTACATTATTTATAGTAGAAGGAACAGAAGCATGAATAAACATAACACTAGTGATTGCATAAATTCTAATACATCCACGCTAAGGGACATTATTCATCTCTACACTAAAAGAGGAATGATGAAGTCAGGAAACGCCGTGCAACTGTGAAAGAATGGACTGTCATCATGCCAGTGCGCTTGCAGCGATTTCCAAGGTAACATTGTTGAAAAGGACAAGAGGTAGACTAGAGTGATACATATATCCCATTTTTGTAAAGCCACGGCAGGATCCCCTGTGCCTGTGCGTGGGTGTGTTCTGTGTATGCGTTTAAATATGCAACATTTGTATCTTGGTATGTGATTATCAGAAAGGCATGGACAGCGCATTCAAGGTTGTTAGTGGGCAGGGGCAGGAGGGGGCCACACAGGTAAGGCAGTGGCAGGAGCTGGGGAGAGAAAGGACTGTAAACACCAGCCTGTGGGCTCTGACCCAGGTGTGTATTTGTGTGGAATTGCTTGACATGATCAAATGAATAAAATCATTTAGCTCGAAGAGGTGTTTCTGAGGCCTGCTACCCAGGGGTGATGTTTCGTGCTCACTGCTCCTTCCTGATGCCCGGGCGCTGAGACACGTCTATGCCCGTGTTTGCTGTATGAATGAGGGCATGGAGGATCGAGTCTGTTCCACAAGGGGAGAGGAACTTAGGGAAAGAGATGTGTTCTGCTTGGAGGCCGGAATGCCACATGCGTGCTGGTTTAGTCAGTGGATCCCAGCCATGCTGGCACAACGGGTCTGTACTGCCGCAGGCAGGTGGGAGTTCAACTTTCTGTCCTCTCTAAGGACTGGCCGGCAGGGTATGAGGGAGCGAGGACCTGAGGTTAACCCAGGGGTGGATGCAGGTATGGGCTGGCTCAGCCAGGGACCAAGAGGAGGGCTCAGGCGTGGACCACCCAGCATTTCTTGCTGAAGCCACGCACCCAATGCAGGTGCTGGCCATGGGGACTGGTGCCGTGGAAGGCATCTGGGCCCGGCCTTAGGGAAGATTCAGCTGCACCTGTTCCTGGCACTTGTGTTCCCCGCTCAGGGTGTGCAGGCCTGGGAGATGGTCTTGTTGTCTAAGGTGGGAGAGCCCCCCGATGTTGACGGAAAGTCCTGCCGAGGCTGCACCCAGTGAGGAAGGGCAGTGCTCAAGGAGTGTGTGGGAGGTTGGGAGGAGCCCCAGGGCCCGCCGCAGTGCGCTCTTTTTCCTGCAGGTGGCCGCTTCCTCCCAGGTGGCCACTTCCCAGGCTTCGGGCATGGGAAGCATCCCAGGCATGGGCACCTGCCTTGGGGTGGCTCTGACCTGGGGGGTGCAAGAGCCCTGTGCCAGTACAGGAGCCCCTGGGAATGCCAGTCCCCGAACACCCCTTCCTGGGGCCTGGTGGTCACAGGGAAATAGCACTTCAATAAGATGGTCATGAATGGTGGTCTGAAGGCTGACTCTGGCCAGTGAACGGGCTTCATTTAGCCCGCAGAGGCTTAAATTTTTAAAAATTGGTTGTCAGTATTCCAAAACACAGATATTTTATCTAAACTTTTGGATTTTTTTTTTAATCAAAAAAGAAGAGGGAAATTTGGCCATGCTAGGCTTCCCCCTCTGGCTGGAAACGACGCTGGAGGCGAGTGGCTGCCACCCCTGTGCTCGGGCGAGGTCCCCAGAGCCCCCCGGTCCACATGGCCTCCCTGTACCACAAGCAGCTGTCCCCCCTCATCATGTTCGTATTGCTCTTCTGCTTTTAGGAGACCGTGAAATGCTTCCTGCCCTTTTCTGGGGGGGAAGTGGCGTCTCCACTGAGAAGGACTCTGGTTCGAACTGTAGGAGGGGGCACGCTCGTTTTGGCAGCACAGTCCCACCTGGTGGTTATGTCTGCAGGCCCCTGCTCCCCTCCTGAGCTGACGCCCTGCCTCTCGAAGGCATTTGAGGTTGTGGTTTCTGAGTCAGAGGAGTCCGTGTCCTGAAACCAACTGCAGGCTTTTCTGGGCATTTCTAAATCTAGCTACGGGTGGGAAAGGAAGGGCACCGTGGGGGCACACCACGCCTTCCTGAGGCAGGAACAGCACGGCCTCCACCCAGACCCACGTTTCTAGGCCCCGTGCCCTGCGGTTACCCAGGCAGGTGCAGCCTTGAGCCCCTCAGACAGGCTCTGGCTCCAGGGAAGGACACAGGGCAGGCAGTGGCAGGGGCCTGAATTACATAGCATTGCTGGGAGCTGTGAGAACCACTCTGAGCTGTATTTGCGGTCCCGAGGGTGTGTCACAGGCGAGACTGTGCCAACAGTGGTGCCAGCAGCTGCAGCATGTACAGCTCAAGTCAGAAACAGGCTCCCTCCATGGGGTCTCTGCGCGAATGTCAGCCAGACCACCTCCCAATAACACCTCCTGCATGCAACTGGGGTCAGTAGAGGCCCCTCTGCCTCCCAGCCAGCTGGACACACAGGTCCCTCCTGGTGATGTGCTGAGAGGCCTTGGGCAGGTGCCTGCTCTGAGCCTCAGTTTCCCTGCTGTGACATGGGTGGGACACTTTCCTTATGGAGCTGTGGTGGTTATCGGAGGAGGGAGAAGTAG
>NW_012102388.1:2215413-2219537 GCF_000951045.1 Mandrillus leucophaeus
GAGTGGGAGTAGGGTGGGGTGGAGCAGGCCTGGCTACTGCACCTGGGACTGCAGCCATCCCAGCATTAACCCGTTCGTGGCCACAAGTCTCCTTCCACTCACTCTTCATAAGAAGGTTCAGTCCTTGGCTGTGGGCACCAGAGCAGGGTGGTCTGTTGTCCTGTTGATGGGGATGGGGGTAACTATGGAGGCTGGAGGGGCTCAGAGGAGAGGCCCCTCCACCCATCCCTGGACCCCTCTAATCCTGGAGGCAGAAGTGTGTCCTGCCTTGCCCAGGAGTAACAAGGAAGCTGGTTTGTTCAGCAGCCCACTCCCTGACTCCCTGAGCAATGCCATGGTTCGCTAGTGTCTTCCGGCCCAGTGGGGAGGACATCTGTCCTCAGTACCATCCTCTTAGAGACCCAGAAAATTGTCACCATCCCTTCTGATTTCCAGCCTCTGCAGTTCTTCCAGAAGGAGAGGGTGGTGGGCAAAGCCCGCTGGGTCCGTCTGGATGGGCTCCTTACCATTCCACCAGCACCCTTCAGGTGCACGGGTATGTGCTGTTCCCACCCCGCCTCACGGATGAGTTTTCCCAAGTCCTGCCCTGAGCTGCTGAGAGCTGGGCTGGGAATGGGAGCTGGGAGCTCGCCGGCAGGAGGCGCAGGGGCGTGCGTCCTTCCACCCCTGCCCGTCTCCCACCCTACGCACCCCTCCCATGCCCCTCCAGTCTCCCTCAAGACGCCCACTCTCAGCCACCAGGGCCCTCCCCTGTACCTGTGGCCTGTGCCTCTCTGAGTGGAGAGCTGAGTGAGCCCTGGGAGCAGGGACGACACCTGCCACCCCCATCTCTCCCGTCAGTGCCCCGGCTCTCAGGCTGCCGGCCACCTGGGACATTGGGAAATGGACTCAGAGGTGAAAACCTGTGTTTCGGGTGGAGCAGCAGCCAGGAGCTGCCGGGTTCAGCTCTGCTGTCAGCTCAGCCCCAGCCCTGCCTGGGCACCTCGCAGTCCTGGGGGCAGGGAGACGTAGGTTCAAGGTTCTGAGGGTTCCACCCCTGCCTCTCTTGACAAATTCAATTGCCTTTGCCAACTCCAGCCAGACCCAGGCTGCTCCTTTCAGAGGAGAAGCAGATGTTGCTTCATTTATTCCCCAATTCTCCGGAAGCAGTGTCTGCTCGGGAGCTGTGCTGTGCTTGAGCCGCTCTGCAGAGGGGGCTGGCAGCAGCCTCTGGGGTGATCCCGTCTCGGGGGATCTTCTTTCAGGGCTACCCTCAGAATTGGGGTCTCACTCTGTGGGGTTGGGGGCGGGCTGGGTGGCCAGGACTGGGAACATAGTCAGGGGCCAGACTAGACGTTCCAGGGGCAGATGGACGCATAGCCCAGCCAAGGGATCGGGTCGCTTTGGCGGGGCAGCTGTGGGCTGCAAGGCTGTGGTCAGAGCTTGACGTCTGAAGCGAGCCAGGTTTCTGGTCAGCACGTGTTTTTTGTCATGAGTGTGCTGAATCTTGGGAATTAGAGTGGGGATGTAGGCCGTCTAGGAGAAGTTGCCAGCCCCCGTGTTAGGAGTGGGGACAGGAGCTTGAGGGCTCTTTCTGGGACATACAGGAAGATGGGGTGTCAGGAGACAGAGGGGTTCTGTAGGTTGAATTGTTTGTAAAGATGATACACGCATGTGGGAAAATGCAAGCACACAGAAGGCAGAGAATGGAAACTGACGATCACGGCCACTGTTCTGCCTCCCGGGCCTGCCCAGAGCAGCGGCCTAGACACACGCTTGCTTTTCTGTCATTCCAGATGCGGTTGCTGAGCCTGGGGCCCTGGTTTGCTGTTTGTTCTATTTTTGTTTGTTTTTTAAATTTTCTGTACCTCAATGGATGCAAACCGATTTGTTCTTTAAACAAAGGGTGGTGAAGTATAAAGACTGCTCCCTTTATTTTTATTTACTGTTTCTCTGTTTTAGAGACAAGGTTGCGCACTGTGGCCCAGGCTGGACTCAGTGGCGCCACCTCGGCTCACTGCAGCCTTGACCTCCTGGGCTCCAGAGATCCTCCTACCTCAGCCTCCCAAGTAGCTGGGACTAGAGATATGTACCACCATGCCTGGCAAGATGGCACACTTTAAAAAATGTATCCACGGATCTTGGAGGTTGCTCCTTCTTGGGGTACACAGAGCCACATCTTCCCGTGTTAACCACTGCATAGCTCTCCCATGGGTGGACACTGAAGTGATGGCGGTCTTTGGCCACAGCAAACGACCAGCATCCTGTGCCACACATCCCACCTCCACCTGTGAGGATGGGTTCCCGTGGTGGCACTGCCCGGCCAGTTTCACATCGCCACAGCTGTTTAAAGCAGCTGTCAGTCATGTTGGGTCCTGGGTTCGCTCTGAGATCCACCTGCCTCCTGCTGCCCGGCTCTGCCTCCCAGGGCCGACCACTGTGCTGAGGCCCAGGTCTGTCACGTGGGGTAGGTGACGGGAGGGGAGGAGGCCCAACAGCTCTTCTCTCGCCGCTACAGGTGGCTTTTCGGGCAGCGGCCGCGCCTCTGCTGTGGCTGCAGCCCTGCTGGACAGTCTGTGGATCTGGCTTCCACTGGGGAATTTGTGACATGGCACATTCCTGGGCCACCTCACTACCCCTGTGAGGTCCCCCTTCTCTCCCCTCCCGAGAGTTGGCAATTCCCTGAGTCAAACGTTCCACTCTTGGAAAGTCTGGAGTGGTTTCTCTTTTCCCAGCTGGCCCCAGACTGATGCGCAAGCTCTGCAGCCAGGGGAGGCAGCAGGAGCCCCCAGGGTTCCCAGTCTGGAAAACAAGGGAGCGATGGTCCCCTCAGCTGACTCTTTCAACAGGGTCACGGTGGCCCGAGGCAGGCCAGTCCCAGCATCAAACATACAGCAGCCCGGCTGGGTCCTCGGGGAAGATCTCCTGCCTGTGGCCAGTCCTCTCCCATCCCGCAGCACCCCGCAAGTGGCCGAGCAGCTCATTTCCACCTGTCCCCAGGCTGTCGGCTCATTTCCATCAGTGGACGTGTAATGTGCCAGCAACTGGACCCAGCCCAGCGGGAGGCTGGCTGCATGCTGCTGGCACACGCTACGGCTGTCTATGGCCAGGGACGGCCGCCAAACCAGGGATGCCTGGAGTCACAGATCCACCAGGGCCTGGTCGCTCGTGCTGTCCAGGAGCCGAGGGCAGGAGTGCAGCCCAGCCAGGGACTGAGGGCTGCCCGAAGGGGAGACAAGCCCCGTGAAAGCCTGGGTGCCAGCCGCTGAGGGACCAGAGACAGGAAGGAGCCAGCCTGGCCAGTATAGGGTGGGTGTCAAAGCTGGGGGTTAGTTCAAGGGCTGGTGTGAGGGTGGGGTGTGGACCCAGCCCGGGGGTCCTGCTCTTGTGCCCAGGAAACCATCCTCTGCTTGCCCTGCTCTCTGCTCTCTGCTTGGCTTCCTGCCAAGTCCAACCAAGGCGAGATGGTGGTGCTGGGGTGGGCAAAGGGGCCAGCCTCCTGCCTGGGCCCCTGCTGGCATGGGCGTCCCCCTGTGGCTCCAGCCCCTGCATGCAGACCCTTCCCCGCACCCCCACGCCAGCCTCACCTGGGCAGGCTAGTCTGGTTCCAGCTTCTGCTGGTGGCCCGGCCTGGCTCTGCTGCCGTCCCCTCTCCCGCTGTCCTTCCGTGGTGGCCGCTGTCTGGGTTGCCTCACTGCCTTCTCTGCTTTTTCAGGGCTTCCCTTACTTCATAACCAGCTCCCCATGTCCAATCCCCTCTACTGAACTAGCTCCCCATGTCCAATCCCCTCTACTGAACCAGCTCCCCATGTCCCGTCCCCTCTACTGAACCAGCTCCCCATGTCCAATCCCCTCTATTGAACTAGCGAGGAGGGTCTTGCTTTCCCATGATGAAGGGAGAGGGTGGATGGAGGCAGGTCAGAGGCACGGGCTGGGGCTGGAGCATGCAGGGCCTCAGAAGCCGTGGGGGGTGATGGCGGGTTGAGTCTGAGTCTCAGGCGCCGTGGAGGGGGTAAGCCGCGAGGGACGAGGCTCCAGTGTACAGCGGAGCCCAAGCCAGGAGGGACTTGGTAGAGGATGGGGCTGGTGCTGCGGGGAGACCAGGGAAGCCCAGGAGGGACTTGGTAGAGGATGGGGCTGGTGCT
>NW_012102388.1:2221814-2223059 GCF_000951045.1 Mandrillus leucophaeus
ATGGGTTGGTTGATGGTGGAGTTGGTTGATGATGGGTTGGTTGATGGTCAGGTTGGTCAATGATGAGTTGGTTGATGATGGGTTGGCTGATGGTAAGGTTGGTTGATGGTCTGTTTGGTTGATGGTCAGGTTGATTGATGGTACAGTTGGTTGATAGGCTGGTTGATGAGGGGTTGGTTGATGTTAAGGTTGGTTGATGGTGGATTGGTTGATGATGGAGTTGGTTTATAGTCAGATTAGCTAGTGGTGCATCATTTGAATGTAAGATTGGTTGATGGTAGGCTTGGTTAATGGTAAGGTTGGTTGATGATGGGTTGGTTGATGGTGAGTTGATTGACAATGGGTTGGTTGATGGTGTGGTTAGTTGGCAATAAGGTTGATTGATAATATGGTTGGAAGGCTTACAGCATAAGTGGGTAGGTGTGGGTCTGGCTAGGCTCCCATTTGTAGGAAACTCCCAGTAGAATGGGTGGCCAAGAATGGAGATTAAGATGTTTTAGAGAGTTGACTGACCAACTGCAGCCCAGTGTGCAGCGAACTCTCATATCAGCCCACTGGAACCTCACTGCATTTGCAAATAGATGAGCTAAAGCTTTATTTTCTCAATTTAAAAGATATTATTAATCAGTGATGTAGATTTAGGAAATCTGTTGAATCAGTGGCAGAGTCAGATGGGTAGATGTGAGGGCTCTTTCTCCCCTGACGCCTTCAGCAAATCCCTCTGGTTACCATTGTGCCCAATAGTGCTCACTGCTGTTTTCAGAGCTGCGAGATGAGGTAGGAAAAGCTTCCCTAAGTGGACTGCATCCTCAGAGCTTCCCATGTCCCTGAGGGAGAGGTGACACCCCATGAAATGCAGCCGTCGTGTCTGAGAGTGACATGCATCCCTCTGGTGGGATGTGAGATAACTTGGGTAGAGCAGAGATGTTCAGGAGTGGGGAGGAGCCAGGGCCTTGTGGGGTGGAGACCTGTGTGGGGTGCATCTCTTAGGGGGGCTTCCCAGGGCAGTGGGCCAGGCAGGCTTTTGGACACCACTGCTTTCCTTCCTTCACTAGCAGTGTTTCCATTGGTTTTTCTTTTTCTTTCTTTCTTTTTTTTTTTTGAGATGGAGTCTGGCTGTGTTGCCCAGACTGGAGTGCAGTGGCATGATTTCAGCTCACTGCAACCTTCACCTCTTGGGTTCAAGTGATTCTCCTGCCTCCGCCTCCTGAATAGCTGGGATTACAGGTGTGGGCCACCACATCC
>NW_012102388.1:2225447-2227532 GCF_000951045.1 Mandrillus leucophaeus
GGGGAGACCAGGGAAGCCCAGGAGGCCAAAGAGATCAAGGCAGGGGCTCTAGAAATCAGTCAGAAAGAGGATCGGGACAGATGGCCGTGTCGTGGCTGAGAAGCCAGCAGGACTTGGAGGTGGGTGTTCCAAGGGAGAGGGAAGGGCCTGGGTCAGGGCCTTTCTCAGATCATAGCCGTGTGAGGGCCACCATCCCTCTGTCCCTCTGCAGTCACCTCTGCCACCGCCCCTGTGCGTTTCCATCACAGCCTCATTAACACGGCTCTGGCAGCCTTAGGTATTTATTCACATTTACACATCCACGTCTTTGTTCATTACCCACTTCCCCACTGCGATGAGACTTCCATGCCTGGCACACAGTAGGTGCTGAATACATGCTTGCTGCTGAAGCAGAGGCCATCAGGGGTCAACCCCAGCTCTGCCTCTCGCCAGCTGTATGGTGGTGGGCAGTCACAAACTGCGGCTGCCTCAGTGTCCTCATCTGTAAAGGGAAACCACGCTGTCCACTCACAGGCTTGCTCTGAGGATTCGATGCCTTCAAGCAGCAGGGGCCTCGTTTTTGTCATTTCCAGCTACTCTTCTGTGGTTCTCCATGATGCCTACAGTTTGCCAGATCCTCTCTCGGGCCCTGGGGATTCAGAATTAAACAAGACAATCGACCTGTCTTCATGGAACTTACTGTCAGAGCTCACATCACTCTGGTCTAGAAGGCTGTCTCCTGTCCTGTCTGTCAGGTTCCTGCCCAAGCATTGAGGCCTGTGTGAAGCCCTCTCCCTCCTAACAGCCACTCAGTATTTCTCTCTGCCTCCCTCAGATCACCCTCCCTCCCTTCCAATTTCCTCAGGCCATGTGCAGGTAGTGGTGGAGTTAATGTTTAACACGGGTTGCAGGGTTAAGTAATACAACGACAAATCCGTGGCTGAATGTGTGTTACAACTAGAATGTGTTTGTAGTAAAGAGAAGGGAGTGAGTCACTATCAGGATCACCTAGATTGCCACTCTATGGAGTTGAAAGCTGTGTTGAAGCAGAGAGGTTTGCAGACCCTGACGTGTGCATGCTGTTTCTTCTTGATCCCTCCTGAAGTCTGCCTCATTATTCAGACCATTGTGTGGAAGAATAATGTATGATGTTACATGCAAAAGCCATGGAGACTCCAGTTTATGGGGGATCTCAGGAGTTTTCAAAAGTCATTTTGATCATCTATCATTTTTACCTGTGGGCTCACCTTAAAACTCAATGTGACCCTCCAATATATCTGGCCTTATGTTTCTTACAATCATTTCAAGGCTGCCTGGTCAGGCTATTAGCTCTGTTCAAGGGAAGAGCCATATGTCTTTCTTTTTAGTGTTCCCCATTGTGCCTGGCATGATGCTGGCTTTGGGTGGGTTTGATAAAAGTATATGGTAAAGAAATTTGATTGATAATGGGGTTGGTTCATGATGGGGTTGGTTGATGGTAAGGTTTGCTGGTGGTAAGATTGGTTGAAGATAGGGTTGGTTAACGGTAGGTTGGTTGAGGGTAGATTGGCTGAAGGTAAAGTTGGTTGATGATGGGTTTGATTGATAATCAGGTTGATTAATAGGTTGGTTTATGATGCATTTGGTTAATGGGTTGGTTAATGGTTAGGTTAGTTGATAGTAGGTTGGTTGAAGGTCAGTTTATGATGAGTTTGGTTGATGATGGGTCAGTTGATGGTAGAGTTGGTTGATAGTGGATTACTTGAAGGTAAGGTTGGTTGATGGTGGGTTTGGCTGATGGTCAATTGGCTGGTAGATTGGTTGATGATGGGTTGGTTGATGGTAAGGTTGGTTCATGGTTGGTTTGGTTGATGGTCAGGTTGGTTGATGGTGGAGTTGATGATGGGTTGGTTGATGGTCAGGTTGGTTGATGGCGGAGTTGGTTGATGATGGGTTGGTTGATGGTCAGGTTGGTTGATGGCAGAGTTGGTTGATGATGGGTTGGTTGATGGTCAGGTTGGTTGATGATGGATTGGTTGATGATGGGTTGGTTGATGGTAAGGTTGGTTCATGGTCAGTTTAGTTGACGGTCAGGTTGGTTGATGGTGGAGTTGGTTGATGATGGGT
>NW_012102388.1:2229007-2240704 GCF_000951045.1 Mandrillus leucophaeus
GCCTGCCTCGGCCTCCCAAAGTGCTGGGATTACAGGCATGAGCCACTGCGCGTGTCCTCCAGTGGTTTTTAACTGAATTCAGTTTGGTGACTGCTGCAGAGGTGGATGTTCGTTTCCAAGAACCACTTCCTCTGCTGAGGCCTAAAACTTTTGTAACTGACCCTTCCTTCCATCTCTAGGCAGAGATCAGTGTGAGGGACAAGACTTTTCTGTTGCCTTAGGAGACAGCAAAGAAAGATTGCATATCCAGTACAATGTCAGTGTGTCCTGTGTTTGGTTTTATTCTTAGTTTATTTGGTTTTATTCTTAGTTCCTGCAAAATCTCACTTCCTCTAAAACAGCACTTCTTAAACCACATCTCTGTTTTTGTCACTGGGTCTTTTCCCTTCCTCCTCCAAAGAGTTTAAGAAATGCCAAGTTAAACATAGCTAAACAGGTGTTTTTTTGTTTTTGTTTTTGTTTTTTACCTGCAGAATCCTCAGAACCCTTAAGTGGCTTTATATTCATCTAAAAAGTCTTCTAAGGGGTGCAGAGAATGGAGTGTTTTCCAAATTTATCTGAAACCAGAAACATCATTTCATGGGATTCGCTAACAATGTCATGCAGAAACTGGAGTGTCACACACGGGGCATGGGGAATGTGGCCTAGGAATTTAGTTCCCTTCACCCACTGCGGCTATGCGGTTAATGGGGAATACTGCGGCTATGCGGTTAATGGGGAATACTGCGGCTATGCGGTTAATGGGGAATACTGCGGCTATGCGGTTAATGGGAGTAGCTCTTGGCCCGTCCATCTGCAGATGGAGATGTTTGTTTCCATTGCCGAGAATGCTGCGCCGGGAAGGCACTGGCAGCGTCGCCTATTGAGGAACTCGTTTTGCCAAACATACTCGGCAGGTGACTGAGGAGTGCCTTCCCCTCCCACAAGGCCCCTTCTGCCGGCAGAAGACGCCTGTGACCTCAGCTCCCACCTGGTGGCGCAGAGATGGGCAGCACTGGGCAGCCTCGGGCCTCCGGGCGGCCCCTGTTCACCCACAGTGTCCCAGGGGCACTGGCTGTTGCCAGGCAGGGATAGGGAGTGGGCTCTGGGCAGAGTCGGTGTGAGTTCACCGAAGTCTCCACCTTGAGTTCCTCCAGCCCAGTGCAGGAGAGCCCACAAGGGTCAGGGGAAGCTGAGATGGAGGCGCACACCCAGGGAGCATCGTGGTACCTGCTGCAGGGAAGCCCACGGGCGTGGCTGTGATTCCCAGGAGGCAGAGGTCAGCAGCCTGAAGGTCTTCTCAAATATGGGAGGCCAGGCCCAGGAGTTGAAGGAAAAAGGTTTATCCATGGGAGAAGGAATAGTGGGGCTCTCCCACCCCTAACTGGATGATTCTGCAATAACCAGAGACAAGAACAAGAAATCGCAGCCATTCTCCTGAGGGGACAGGGCGCCCCGTTTCTTCAAAGTCCCCTCTCACCCTCAGGGACACTGATGGTCTCCCCTGTGACTGCTCCTCTTCTCTCCCTGGGGCGTCATGAACCTGGAAGGGGGATTCTTCCATCTCCCTGGTCCTGGCCACGCAGTGCCCACCTTTCCCATTATAGCCACGACGTCTGTGGAGAGGGAAGTCCAGCCCCAGGGAAATCGGAACTTGTGCCCAGGTCCTTGCCTGCTGAGGCCTGAGCCGGCGTTCGGCACAGGTGGCTCCGCCCAGCCCTCAGCCTCTCTGCCTTGTCCCTGAGCCCGAGAGCACAAAAGAGCCCCTCCAGGGGAAATGCTGCTGGTGTCATGGCAACAGTTGCTTCACTCCTGATAGGGGCCCGGCCAAGGCCCTGTCTCCCGCAAGCACTGGACCCCAGAGAGGATACCAGGGCCTGCAGGGTGAAAGTGAGCTCTTGCTAAAAGGGGAGGCCCAGGCTGCGGGGTCCAGGTTGCCCCTACCCCAGCCCCACGCATCCAGGAATCTAGCACGTCTGCAGCCCCTCGGGCGTGAGCCCACTCCCTGTCAGTCACAGTCGAAGGCAGTGCTTGCTGAGCGTTCGGGCTTCCCATGGCCCCCTGGCCCCAGGTTGCTCCCTGAGGTCCGGGACACTGCCTGCCTCACCTTGAGCTGGGGTCCCCTGGGCCTGCAGTGTCTCCTCTGTCATTGCCAACAGCTCCTTATGCACTCAGAGTGGCCTCCTTTTGTTCCTTTGTCCTGGTGATCAGGGGAGAAGGCATTTAGACTCCCCCTACTCCCATGCCATGGGAGGAAGCTGGAAGCAGGGGTCTCGGAGGATGGGGGACCCGGGTCTGGGGACTGGGGTCTCTGTGCCCGACGGGGACAGCGTGATACAGGCTTCAGGCTTCAGCTGGGTCTCTGACAAGAGCCACAGACCACAGGAGGAAGCACGTGGCGCCCTCCTGCATGTGAGCAGCTGGGAGGCTGCCCTTCCAGGCCTGTGGCTTAGGAGCCCGGAGCCTCTTGGAGCCCAGGGTCACATGTGTCTGAGCTTGAGGCCCTGACTTGGGAACCGAGGGAGCGCCGTCTGAATTGTGCAGTTGGTGAACAGCGGCTTTGGTTCGATCCTTTGTGGCTCTGCAGCCGCTTAATCCCCAGGTGTGCTCTGCTCTGCCTCATTCCCTCAAGGTGTTGGGACCCCGCAGACATGGGTGCTGGAGACCACCACCGTGTCCATTTAGAGAGCTTTCCTGAGGCCCACAGTGTGCAGGCGGCAGCCATTGTGCGGGCACTGGGAGGGTCGCGGCCTCGGGCCGGGGCGGTAACCGGCTCTTCCCTAGCTGCTGCAGCACTTTGTGTTTGTAAATTCATGGAGTCCTTGTGGCCACTGGGAATGGAGAGCGGGCATTATTTTCATTTCATAGCTGAGTGTCACATGTCCCAGATTGTCAGCCAGGACATGGCCCAGCTGGGACTTGAACCTGGGAGGTCTGGCTCCGAGGCTGACTCTTCGTCTGCAGCCCTGTGTATTGCAGAGTAGACTGGACACTCAGCGCCTGGCCAAGCCCGTCAGCCGCAGTCTGCAGACTGTGGCTGAGGGAGCCTGAGTGATCTGTAGGGTACCTCGGGGCACTGGACATGCACGCACAGAACCAGGGCTGCAACCCCAGCATCAGCCTCTGTAGGTGGCAGCAACAGACATTTGGGCTGGGAGGCAGGGCTTGGTGGTCAGCACCACACTCACACGGGACCAGCTGTGCACCTGCCTGGGCCCTCTGTAGCTTCGGGCTCCGATGGGGTGGCTGGGCCAGCTGCTGACGCCTCTGCTCTGCTCCCCGCAGCTTGCACGCGGACACCAGGTGGCGCTGTCGTCTATCAGCTATGTGGGCTGCTCCCTCTCCGTGCTCTGCCTGGTGGCCACGCTGGTCACCTTCGCCGTGCTGTCGTGAGTCCCCTTTTCTAATCCACCCAACAGCCCCTCAGCCCCTGCCTGCACCCCAGATCTCAAGATGGATGAGACGGGAGAGGGGAGGGGCTGTGGCGGTAAGGGCACCAGGCTTAGCTAAGCTGGAAAGGTCTGGAAAGGCCCCCAGCCCAGGCACAGGAATTCTGGTGGAACCCAAGCCAGGCAAAAGGAGATGGCCACGGGCCGGGGGACACCTCAGCCCCCCTCAGTTCAGACATTCATTCTGGCTCCCACGTTCCTCAGCACAGGCGTGTGGTTGGCTCCGAGGGCCTGACTGGACCCAAGAGAGATGAGAACATGCTTGAATGGGGGCTGGACGATAACCAAGTAAACAAAAGCGAGAACAAACATCTTCACGGTGATCACGCCACGAGGCAGCAGGGCAGAGAGGGAGGGCTGCAGCTGGGTCCCAGCACTGGTCAGGAAGCTGATGCTGAGGGGGACATTCGGGCCGCCATGCAGGGACCGGGGAGAGGGTTTACCGCATGGGAACAGCTATGCAAAGCTGGAATAAGCTGGGACTTTGAGAAGCAGGAACATGAGTTGGGAAAGAAAAGAACTAAGTCAGGGCAGAGCCACGGCCCAGGGTCAGACTGTGTAGGGCTGGGTGGGCATGCAAGGAGCTGGGATCAGATCCAAGAGCAATAGGGAGCCATTGAGGGTCCACAGCAGGGAGTGACAGCAGCCCTTCTGGCTGCTCTTGGAGAAATGGATACAGGGACTCTGTGGGCCATGGAGCTGAGCCTGGGGGACTGGGTCGGCGCAGGGCCCGGGCCTCACACCCTGCTTCTGTCCTCAGCTCCGTGAGCACCATCCGGAACCAGCGCTACCACATCCACGCCAACCTGTCCTTCGCTGTGCTGGTGGCCCAGGTCCTGCTGCTCATTAGCTTCCACCTTGAGCCGGGCACGGTGAGTGGGCGCAGCTCCTTGTTCCTGCGCTGTCCTTCCCCTGCCTCCTCGGATGTCACTGGGTGGCACCTTCTCCTGCTAGCTTTTTCCACTCAAATTTCAGACCCTATCTCACCAGACAACCAGGGCTGTGGTTTTTCGGGGGAAGCAGAGACCGTGACGTGCACCAGCTGGTTCCTCTGCTGCACGCCAGCCTCCGGTAAAGCTGCCGCTGCCGCCACCCACTCACACTGCCTAGCATCAGCTACGCGCCAGGCACGGTGTCAAGGGCTTGCATCTGCAAAGCCATCTCACCCTCCAAGCACCTGTCATCCTCCCAGCCCACAGATAAAGGAACTGGGGCCCAGGGCTTACAGGCCTTGGCCAAGCTGCCGGCCTGGTGTGGGCAGACCAGGACTCTTGCCAGCTGCAGGCTGTGCGCCTCATCAGGTGCTTGACAGCAAGCAGTTGTGCCACCTCTGCTCAGCGAAGCAGACCTGCAGACCTAGATGCCACCTTTCCCTGCTCTTTGCATGGAGTTGGGAGTTCTCTGGGGCCCTAGGAAGTCTTAGACCTCACAGAAGTCAAAGAGCTGAGACTCTGAAGTGACCCAGCAGCGCAGTGACGTGGGCCTGTAAACCAGTTGATGGAAGAGAGAAACAGAGGGCTGCCTGCTCCATGTGTGGGAGGAAAAAGGGAGCTGGCAGAAGCTCTTAGGAACCCAGCAGGATAAGCCCGTGGTCTTAGGGTGCAATCAGGATTGGCCAACAGAAGATGAACGCTTTACCCCATGCCTAGCGGATCAGCAGAGCCTCTCCTCCTCACTGCCCAGCGGAGCCCTTTGTCCCCATGCATGTCCTGGGGCTGCTGCCTATGGACAGACCCGCCTTCCTGTGGCAGCAGGCACCTCCCTCACAGGGCACCCCCCCTTGGACTCGGGAGCATCCGTGAAGTTCCTGGATGCACCGTGAAATGGACAGGGTGTGCAATGGCCTCAAGCTCTCCTGCCGGATGCTTCTCAGGCTCCGGTGTGAACCATCATGCGAGGATTCCTTACAGTGCAGATTTTGGTTCAGGAGCTGTGGGTGTGGCCCAGAATACTGTATTTCTATCAATCATTCAGGTGATGCTGACGCTGCCTGTCCAAGTCCACGCTGGGGAGCGAGGTCCCACTGTGTGCTGGCAGCAGGAGGGGAGGCAGGTCTGCAGCATATCTGGGTGTCCATAACCCCAGCTGGTGGCCCTAGGGGACTGGGAGAGCATCTTTCCTCCAGAACCCTATGTCTGAATCCCAGGGAAGGGCTCTGATTGGTCCCTCTCTCCCAGAGACCTGTCTCTGAATCCCAGGGAAGGGCTCTGATTGGTCCTCTCCCAGAGACCTGTCTCTGAATCCCAGGGAAGGGCTCTGATTGGTCCCCCTCTCCCAGAGACCTGTCTCTGAATCCTAGGGAAGGGCCCTGATTGGTCCTGCTCTCCCAGAGACCTGTGTCTAAATCCCAGGGAAGGGCTCCGATTGGTCCCGCTCTCCCAGAGACCTGTGTCTGAATCCCAGGGAAGAGCTCCGATTGGTCCCACTCTCCCAGAGACCTGTGTCTGAATCCCAGGGAAGGGCTCCGATTGGTCCTGTTTGAGGGGTGTGCCTACAGGGTAAACCTTTGTGCCAGATGGGAGAGGATGATTGTAGTGGTTGGTCCCACCCGAGCCTCTCGGGTGGGGAGGGGCTGCTCCCCAAGGGAAAGGGGTAGCTGGTCCTGGAAGACACAGGGCCAGGGGTCGCTGAGCCAACAAAAATAATAGGTGTGTCTTATTTTTTATCTCTATATAACAGATCATGATGACAAGAAGCACATTTAGTGGCTCATACATTCCGTCTCTGAGAACTAACTGACTTGGGCACATCTGAAGGACACAACTTGGAGCACCAGCAGAGCTGGGTTGTCCTGGGGTCCTTGGTTTGTGTTCCTTCCTGGGCTCTGGTTCCCTGGACTTTTATCTAGAGCTAAGGGACAAGCCCTGGCTCTTCCCAGCACCTGGACTCACAGGGAGCAGAGGGGTGGAGCCCCAGGAGGATCTGAGGCTGCACAGTTCAGGGCCTGTCTCTCTCCATCCTGGGCACCTGGGGCCTCCAGGCTACAGGGGAGGAATGGAGAGGTTCCCAAGGCCCTACCTGTCTGTCCCTGAGCCCTATTGAGGGGAAGCCTGTGGAGCAACATGGTTGCCTGAGCCCCTTTCAGTTCTAACTACAACTTGGAAGCTGCAGTCAATTTAATTAGAACTAGAAGTCTCAGCATCTAGGGTTCAGCCACATGGCAGGCGGCAGGCTCCACACCTCTCTGGGAGCCACGTGGCTTCCAAAGTTCCCTGCTCCAGCCCTCACTTGGGAGGGAAACTCTTCCATAGTCCCCGCCTTAGCCCCAGTATCCACCCTGATTGGACCAGGTGAGTCATGTGCCTATCCCTGAGCCAATCCTGTTGCAAGGAATGGATAGTTTTGCTGATTGGTTGGGCCTGAGTCCTGTGCCCTCTCCTGAAACAATCACCATCCCTGGGGACAACATGGTACTGTGATTGGCTAGCCACGCCTCACGTGCTGCACCCAAATCCCTGGGCTTGAGCAACAGGAAGATACCCTGGGAAGAAATGTGGTCACATGACCAAAAGACCCCCAGGCCACGGATACTGGGAGACTGGGACCATAGCCACGTCCAGGGCCCACCCTGGGCTGTCTCACCTCCCATCTCTGGTTAAATCCTAGACCCCCTGCCGGGTGATGGCCGTGCTCCTACACTACTTCTTCCTGAGTGCCTTCGCATGGATGCTGGTGGAGGGGCTGCACCTCTACAGCATGGTGATCAAGGTCTTTGGGTCGGAGGACAGCAAGCACCGTTACTACTATGGGATGGGATGGGGTAGGTGGGGCAGGGCAGGTGGGATGGCAGGGCAGGAGGGAGAGGAAGAGATAGGTGGGGATGGGGTAGGCAGGACAGGATGAGACAGGTGGAAGTGGGGACAGAAGGGGCAGGTGGGGATGGGGGGAGGTGGAAATGGGGTTTGATAGGATGGGATAGGGAAAGTCAGATGTGCTTTCATCTTCATATTATGCTTCTTGGTGCCGCCTAGAGACCCAGCTAGGAAGGAGAATCCACTGGCTAATCAAAGGCAAAAATTCCACATCACTTGGAAACGTTTCCAGCCTTCCTGACTTGATTTATCAATTTTGGTGATCTTTTCAAAGAACCAACTTTTGGTTTGATTTTCTTTTTTGTTTTTCTATTATCTGTTTCTTTAATTTCTGCTTTAATCTTCATTCTTTCCTTTCTTCTGCTTATTTTAGCTTTAGTTTCTTCTTGTTTTCCAGTGTGTCGAAGTGAAAGTGGAGGTTACTGAGTTGAGATTTTCTTTTTTAATACAGGCATGTATAGGGATATATTTCCTTCTTCTCACTGCTTTAACTGCATCCTGTATGTTTCATTTGTGCCTTCATTTTAAATTCATCTCAAAATATTTTCAAATTTATTTAATTTTTATTTGACCCATTGATTATTGTGTTGTTTAATTTGCACATATTCGTGAGTTTCTCACTTTTTTCTATTATTGATGTCTGATTTTATTTCATTGTGGAAAGACAGCATATTTTGTATGATTTCAGTCCTTTTAACTGTATTAAGGTTTGTTTTATGTCTTAGTAAGTATCTGTCCTGGAAAGTGGTCCATATGCCCTTGAGAAGAATGTGTATTCTCCTGTTGGATGGAGCAGTCTCCAGATACCTGTTAGGCCTAAGTTGGTTTATAGTGTTGTTCAAGTCTTCTATTTCCTCACTGATCTTTTTTCTAGTTGTTCTGTCCATTACTGAAGTATTGAAGTCACCATTTGTTGTGTTGTCTATTTCTCCCTTCAATTTGTTGATGTTGTTTCCTGTCGCTTGGGGTTCTGTTTTTAGGTACACATATGTTTATACTTACATCTTTCTGATGAATCAACCCTTTTACCTTGATAAAACATCTCTTCATCTCCTTATGTTTTGTTTTAAAGTCTGTTTGTCCCATATGATTAGTAGAGCCACTCCAGCTTTCTTGCAGTTGCTGTTTGCAGAGTATAGATATTTTCCATCCTTTTACTTTCTACTTATTTGTATCTTTGAACCTAAGGCATATCTCCTGTAAACAGAGTACAATTGGATTTTTAAAAATTGTCTGTCAATTTCTGCCTTTTGGCTGGGTCATTTAATCCTTTCACATGTAATATTATGATATATATGGTGAATTCACATCAACAATTTTTCTCTTGGTTTTCTATGTGCTTACTGTCTGTTTTGTTTATTCTTCCTTTACTTCTTTCTTTTGAATTAAGTGAATATTTCCTAGTGTAACACTTTAATTCTCTTAATTATTTTTTCACTTTCTTTGGTTATTTTCCTAGCGATTGACCTAATGCTTACTATATACATCTTAGCATATTAGAATCTATTCCAAATTTATACTAAATCACAAGATATAAACATTATTTTTATATAGACATATTCTCTCTTCCTTTTGTTCTGTGATTATTGTTATACATATTACATCTATATAAGGCACAATTCAATAATACATTTTTATAACTATTGCTTTAATCTTGTATCTTTTAAAGAAGCTGGGATGAAAGGAGAGCAAGTGCAGATTTATAGAGTTATATTAACCTTCTTACTTCCTATTTCTGGTTCTCTGTATTTTTTTCCTGTGAATTTGAGTTTCCATCTGGTGGTGTTGCTTGCTGTGTGTGTATATGTTTCTGTGTGTGTTAAGATTACTTTTTGGGGTCATTTGCTTTCAGCCTGGAGAACTTTCTCTGTTATTTCTTGTAAGGCATGTCTGCTAGCAACAGATTTAGTTGTTGTTTATCTGGAAATGCCTTTATTTCATCTTCATTTTTAAAAAGTAGTTTTTCCAGATACAAGATTCTTTTCTGCCTTTTGTTCTTTGATTACGTCATCTCACTGCCTTCTGGCTCTGCTGTCTCTCATCATAAGTCAAGGCTCCATCTCACTGGGGCCCCTTGTATTTGAAGAATTGTTCTTCTGTTGATTCTTTCAAGACTTTCTCTTCGTATTTGTCTTTCAGCACTTTAACTCTGATGTGACTGGGTGTATATCTTATTGTGTTTACCTTTTTTTTTTTTCTTTTTGTGACAGGGTTTCAGTCACCCAGGCTGGAGTGCAGTGGCACCATCTCGGCTCACTGCAGCCTCCGCCTCCCAGCCTCAAGCGATGCTTCCACCTCACCCTCTTGAGTAGCTGGGACCACAGTTACATGTCACCATGCCTGGCTAATTTTTGTATTTGTGTAGAGACAGAGTTTCTCCATGTTGTCCAGGCTGATCCTGAACTTTTGGGCACAAGCAGTCCACCCACTTCAGCCTCCCAAAGGGCTGGGATTACAGGCGTGAGCCACCATGCCTGGCCCACGTTTTGGTGTTTTTTGAGCTTCTTAGATTAATTATCTTCATCAAATTTGGGAACATTTCAGCATTATTTATTGAAATACATTTTATGTTCCTTTGTCTCTCTCCTCTCTTTCTAATATTCCCATTATGAATAGGTTGGTGTGCTTAATGGTGTTCCACATTTCTCGGAGACTCTTGATTTTTCTTCGTTCTTTTTTTTCTTTGTTCTTCAAATTGCATAATCTTTCTTTATCTCTCTTCAAGTTCACTGACTCTTCTGTCAGTTTGGATCTATTTTGGAACCCTCTAGTGGAGTTTTAACATTTCAGTTATTATATTTTCAACTCCAGAATTTTAATTTGGTTCTTTTTTTAGAATTGTGATCTCTTTATTGCTATTCTGTGTTTGATGAGACAGGGTCGTTATGCAGTCCTTTACTTTTTCAACGATAGTTTCATTTAGTTCTTTGAACATATTTATAATGATTGCTTTGAAGTCTTTTTTTTTTTTTTTTTTTTTTGTGATGGAGACAACTGAGCCTTCTCACAGGCAGTTTCTGTTGCCTAGATTTTTCCACGTGTATGTGTCACACTTTCTGGTTTCTTTGTATATCTCATAGTTTTTTGTTGAAGACTTGTCATCTTAGATGATACATTGTAGCCACCCTTGATACAGATTCCCTCCTTCCCTGGCTTCTCCCTGCTTGCTTATTTATTTGTTTAGTAACTTGGCTGGACTATTTAGCAAGGTCTTTTTCCCTTGTGGTGTGATGGTGTGAGTCCTCTGAGGTCACTCCCCAGAGGGCAGTCTCAGGCATGTGCAGTCACCCTGGGATGACGGTGGTTTTAGCAGGGCAGGCTGTCTCTTTCCATGGCCTCTCTCTCCAGCTCTCTACTTATGTTTGTATAACACCATCTGCTAGGTTCCACTAATTGCCAGACTATGTCTCTGTTGTTTCCAACAATAGCTTGGGGCACGTGCTGCTTTACAGCTTGATCTGATTAACTCCAGGCCCCTTTGTAGGGGTATTTTTGAGGCTAGTCTTTGAGATTTGTTCTGACCCCAGGAAGACTCTTCTTAGCTGTCTCTTCCCTGGCTCTCTCCCGTAAACCGGCCGGAATATGGTTATCTTGGTGTTGTCATGGAGCCACCAGCTTCCTCTTCATTCCCTACTGCAAAGGCTCCGTTCTTCCCCAGACCACCTTAGGCTTGAACTTCTCCACTCTGTTTCAAATCGGTTCCCATGGGGAGCACTTTGGAGTTCTCTAACCTAATGGGTAGCTTCTTTTCCTGGGAAGAATTCCTGAGGTTCTGCTCTGGAGCTGCAGGCAAGGACAGTGGCCCACTTTTTGTGGAGTGACATGTCTGCCTCTCATGCAGGGCACTGGGTGGGGGAATAGCTTCAGATCTTCCGAGCTTGTCTCTCGCAGTGTAGAACCTCTGCCCCACGAGTCAGCAGAGATGAGGGCAGTGAGGCCCCAGGGTTCCGAGCCTGCCACACCTGGACAGACCCTGCGCACTATGAGTTGGAGGAGGAAGGGAGTCCCAACCTTTCAGCTGCTTTTACCTGGACTGGAGCTTCTAGAGCACAAAGTTTGGGGGAATGAGAAATGCGGGCAGCCCTCCCCACCTCCCCCAGCCTGGAGAGACACCACAGCCCTGGACTGGGAGCTAGAGGGAGTGGAGCCCCGTCTTCTTGCCCACACCTACTTGGAGCAGAGCCTGTGTCACGCCGAGCTGGGCAGGGAAGCAGGTTTTGGCTGAAGTGCCACAGACTCGGTCTTCTTAACAAGATTTAGTAGATTTTCTTGAGCCAATTTTTCTTAATTTGCTCTATACCCTTAGGGAAATGTGCAGAGACTTTAAATGATTATGTTTTTTAAAACTTTTTTTTCAGCGACAGCTGTCTCTGGGGAGGGGTCTGTTGAGCGGCTCGTGCTGTCATTCTGGGGAGGGGTCCGCTGAGCAGCTCGTGCTGTCATTCTGGGGAGGGGTC
>NW_012102388.1:2241276-2266300 GCF_000951045.1 Mandrillus leucophaeus
TGCTGTCATTCTGGGGAGGGGTCTGCTGAGCAGTTCGTGCTGTCTCTGGGGAGGGGTCTGCTGAGTGGCTCGTGCTGTCATTCTGGGGAGGGGTCCGCTGAGCAGTTCATGCTGTCATTCTGGGAATCCGCTCCCCAGTGACGGGGCTTCCTTGCTGAGCTTTGCCCTTGCCCATCCCAAGGAGTCCCAGTGGGCACTGGAGGCTCTGGGTCGGGCTGTGCGTTGACACTCAGCATTCTCACAGTTGTGGAACATTGACCAGACATGAGGGACCTGCTGCTTGTTTCGAATACATTTAATTTTCACAGTCTTCATTATGCAAGTAGCAGGTAAACAGGCTTACTTTGTGCTTTGAGTTGGCAAATGTAATTTATTTGAGGATTAAGTGGAGATAAATTATGCTCCCCTCGTGGCTCCCTGGGGAGACTGAAGAGGCCACTTGGGCAGCCACCTGCAGACTGCTGCTGGTCATGCAGGGAGCTCCCCCAGTCACACGGATGTCCTCTGTCCTGTCTCGCTGCTCACGCTGTATCATCACGAGGATGCTTTTGCACACACTGGTCCTGAGGTCAGTGTCCTCTGCCCTCCCTCCAGGTCACGTGTGACCTGCTTCTTCAGGCCTCTGTGATGCTCCAGAGAGGAGAGCTGCTCCTTCCGATGATATCTGACCTCATCAGGGAGGATTTAGAGGATGATTTACGGCCAACCATCTATAGTTTATTATAGTTTCTTTATGGATACAGTCATATAATTTAGAGGCATATGTGCATGTGTGCGTGCACACACACACTCTCCATAAGCCACAGAAAAGACAGCTGGGGTGAACGAAAAGCGTCTGTAGGATTTGTTGCCAGAGTGAGCGGAATCTCTGTAGTGGGGCTGTGTATGTCGCCGATGGGATAGGGTTGGGGTGCGTGTGTGACAGACAGAGGATCTAAACCAGTCCAGCCTGGAAGGATGTTTTACTTGATCTGCACAATACTAAAGGGAAAAAGTGAAATATTTGCCAATATTTTAAGATTGAGGGATTTTACACAAGATTACAAAGTTCTTTTGAAAAATGAGGAGATCTAATGCCCTGAGTTTATATTCCTCCTTGACAACAGTGGCTGGAACTGTGTGTTTTCTGATACCAATGCGGCCCCAGTAGGAGACTGAGCTTGTAGTCCCTGACACAGTTCTCTGCAAATGGAGCGCTGGCTGTTTCTGTGAGTCCTGCAACCTCCATCTATCTCCCTGTCAGCTTTCCCTTAATTAATTTCATCAGGAGCCCGAGAACTGTGTCTTTCATTCCAAATGGATTGGAGCTGGCTACCAGCTGAAGTCGGGGGGTCTGCAGGCAGTTGGGCTCTCTCGACCTTCAGTTTTTAATTAAGGAGCTGGAGGCCCACCCAGAGCATGGCGGGGGGAGCCCCTGGGAGAGCGGCTTCTTCCTGCAGATTTCACCCTGGCCTTACTCTAGTTTTTGAGCAATATTATTTTTTGGAAACCTAGAGACTGTTCTGAAGCTGAGGTGGGGTGGTGGGGGCATCAAATCCACACCTAACCTTAAGGTGTTGTTGACTACTAGACTTGTGCTAGGAACTCTGAAGGGAGGGACAGATCCTCTGTCCTCAAGGAGCCCACAAGGAAGCCAGGAGAGCAGAGTGACAAGCGTTGGAGAATTTACACATCACTGAAGCAGACAAGAAACTCTGATTGCAAACTCAGAGGTGAAGGGAATGTAGCTCGTTTTATTTTTCTTTATTGCAACTTAGTTTCTTTTGTGAGCTCCTATTCCTCTGGGGACAAAACTTAATCTTCGTTCCAGGCCCCCCCTTTCTCTGAAGCTGCATTTTCATTCCAGGGAGATTGCATAATGCCACGATCACAGGAGGGGGATCAGTCAGGGCAGGCTGGCAAGGCTGCGATAACAAACAGCTTCCATCCCTCCTTGGTTTTAAAGAACAAACGTCATTTTCCTGTGCACGTGACATGTCCACGGTGGCTAGTGGTGGTGGACAGTGAAGAGCCCAGGCAGATGGAGTAGGCACCGCCTCGAGCCATTGCTGGATGCTGTGCAAGGGAAGGGGTCAGAGAGGACACTGCACTGGAAATCATGTGCTCAGCCCATAAGACACGTGTCGCTTCTGCACACCACTCAGTGCCCAGAGCCAGCCCCATGGCCTCAAGAACCCTGAGGGGCAGGAGTGCGGACCTCCCCTGTGCCCACATGTGGGGCATCTGGAAATAGGTGGCACCAGTGACTTCCATAGTTCCCTGGTATTGTCTCCCTCCACCCCATCTGTCGGGACACCTTGCCCCTGTGCCCATCCTCCCAGGCCTTCGCTTCACCCACCTCGGTTAATCTCTCAACACATGCTCCTCACCTGCCCCTGAATCTTAGGGGCAGATGCCAAGGACAGAACCGGTCTCATCCCTCTAAAGGTCACCGTGTTGCAAAGAGGAGCACACAAAGTAAATGTCTCTGATGATAGGGCCAGAGGGACTTAAATTGTTGGCAGAAGCATGTTCCAGGTCTGCCCGGGTTACTGTGTGAGAGTTTCAGACGACAGCAGTGGTGGGAAAGGGGTGAGGTCTGAGCTGGTTGATGATAGAGATTATTGCAGGATTAGCTTCATCATCGAGGGGCTCATGATTCAGAGACAGTGTATGTCATCCTCACGTCCTAATGATGAAGGCACTCACTATGTTCCCATGGTCTGAGCACAGAATTTCGGCTGGTTCCTTGCAGCTGCACAGCTGGTCCCGGGCAGCCCCAGGAATAGAACGAGGTGTCATCTGGACCCAAAGCCCATGCTCTTCCCACTCACTGTCTTCTCCATCCTACTGCCCCTCTCCTTATCCTCCCACTTAGGAATGTTTTCTTCTTAAAAAGCCCCACAAACTCACTCACACAGACTTCGTAGCTTCTGCAGCTCATTTTGGAGAAAGCAGACAGCGGGGCCCACCCTGTTCTCAGACAGACCCTTTGTCCTTGCCCATGGCTTGGCCTCTGCTGGACGCAGGGGTAGATGCAGGGGAAGAAATGGCAGCGAAGCTCACATAGGGAAACTCAGAGTGACCAGACGACAAAGGCCCACAGTCACTGCTGGGCCCCAACTGTGCACCTCTTCCACAGAGGCCACCTCGTCTCCTTCTGGACAACTTTATTGCCCAGACATTCTGTAATGCATTTAGATCCTTTTGACATTTAAAACAAAGTATTTCAGAGACAAGGCTGTCCAGGAAATGTCTTTCCAGGGTAATTAACTTAAAATCCAAACCCTGACATTTGGAAGGGCAGGCACGGTGTGTACTCTGCCCCCAGAGGGCACTGGAGGACTGTGGCCTGGAGGCACTCGGGCGGGTGCTGGAGCCGGGGGTGGGTGCCAGGAGCCACCTTCCCTCCTCCTCCTTCCTCTGGAGCAGAAATCTCCAAGAACCTGTGTGGCCTCAGCTACTGAGGCAGAGAACCGCATGCTCTTCATGGGGTTCCATCGCCCCCGCTGCTATCCCAGGAATCCGAGATGTGCCAGGAGCTGCTTCTCCTGAGCATCCTCCTGTGGAAAAGGTTCAGGGGTGGAGTAAGGAGCTGGTCCTTTGCAGTCTCTCCATCTCTCTCCCATCCTTCCCTGCAGAGGGAGCAGAGGAGAGAGGCTGCTGTGCTCAGGGTGGCTGCACCAGAGCAGGCCCCGTGGACGATGCTGAGTAACCAGAAGTGTGTTCTTTTCAGAAACAGATTCCCATTCGTGCAGGATCTGTTTCAAAGCTCACAGGTGCATGTGGAGGCAGAGCCATGTTTCCAGACAAATTCCATGGATGGCTGAGCGTGAGAAGTGTTGCAATGCGATCTTCCTTTTGGAGAGTCATGAGACACATTAGCACACAAAACCTCTGCACTTTAAAAGTGAAAGTAGAGGCCAGTTCAGATTTGGGTTAGGTGAGTTTCTAAAAGTAGTTTGACCATAGAGTGTTTTCGTTGCAGAATGACGAAGCTCTGGGGACTGCTGTGATCCAGATGCTTTCTACCTCATTCATGGACCTCCCTTCTATCACCACCCCCAAAAGTCTCACTTGGCTTTGTCAAATATTAAACACATTTAATTTATCACACTCAGTTTCAAGTAAGAGAAATCCAACTTGAACTGGCTAAAGCAAAAAGGGAATGTAATGGCTCACATAACAAAAAAGTTCCAAGATGTTGGACTTCAGGTATGGCTTGATCCTTGAGCTTAAGTAATATAATCAAGATTTTGTCTTCTTTTTCCATCTCTGAGATCTGATCTCCTGTATGTTGGAGCCACGTACTCTCTCGTGGTGCCAAAATGGCTGCCCGGACCCCAAGCTCACTGACATCCTTATCCTCTTAGGGGCTTGGTGCAAAAGAGAGTTTCTTCTCAGCAGTTTTGAAGAAAGCCCTTGATTGAGTCTCATTGGGCCAGCCAGGGTCACCTGCCCATCTTTGAACCAATAGCTGTGGCTGGGGGATTTGACATTCCAGTCAGCCAGTCCTGGGTCACATGCCTCAGAGCTAGGAAGGAACCAACCTGCCTGGACCTCATGGAAAGATGGAGTGTTGATGGGTTCCCTAAGGAAATTTTGGGCTCAAATACTATAAGAATGTGGACCGTGTGCGTGGCAAAGTCAGCCATATCCAATGTCCCCTTAGTCCCAACTGATCTCCCACCTTTCCCCTGCTGCTCTAGAACAGGACTTCTCAACCAACACTATGGATACTTGGGCTGGGTGACTCTTGTGGGGCAGTCTTGTCGGGTGCTTAGCAGGAGCCCTGGCCTCTGCCTGCCTGATTCCATCCCATTATGACAACCCTAGATGACTTAAGCCATTGCCAGTTGTCTCTTGTGGGGCCACCTTGGCCCTGGTTGAGAACCACAGGTCTAGATAGACCAAGCTGAGCTTCCCTTCCTGCCAGTCACAACACCACATCTCACCCACATGGTTTGTTTTGATGAAGACACACACACTTTGTCTAGTACATAAGTGTGAACATGTGAGTATGAGTGTGAGTGTGTGTGATTCCTTTGTTTAGACTAAAAGTTCTTTGAGGATAGGGGCTGTTCTGTGTCCCGACAAGTAGCACATAGTTCCCCCTCCGTATACATATATCAGGTGTACAAGGAATGAAGAAAGGAAGGGAGGGAGCGGGGAGGAGGGAGGGAGGGAAGAAAACTGGAGCAAGTGAACATGATATTCTCTGATCTTCTGCAGGCTTTCCTCTTCTGATCTGCATCATTTCACTGTCGTTTGCCATGGACAGTTACGGAACAAGCAACAAGTAAGTGCAGGGCTTTGCCTTGCTTTTGGCAGGCGTTCCATGGAACCGGTTGTGGTGAGGAGCCCCATGGCTCTTGCCTGCCTGTGCGGTTCTGGGTGCAGGGGTGCTGTGCAAAGCTGGCTCCCACAAGCCCAGGCAGTGAGAAAGTCGTGGTCCAGGGAGAGGGAGAAACAACCCAGCTGTGCTCTGGACATTTCTGGGCCTTGGAACTAGCAACAAAGACTACAGAGCGCCTCCAGGAATAGCAGGGGGCTGTAGGAGTTTCTGCTTGGAAATTTTTCACCCATGTGGTCTTCTCAGACACAGCTCTGGTCATCCACGGAGGCTGAATTGTGACCCTTTCACCCTTTCTTGGGGTGGTCAGCAAGGGCACTGTGCAGACCGTGTGCCCAGTAACTGACAGCGGGGCAGCTACCTGCATGTTGGAGTGCATGGGGCCTGCTGTGTGCCAGGCAGGTGGTCTCGAGGGTCCCGTTGCTTGGATAGTAGGGAATGGACCTTATGATGTCAGTATCTCCTGCTGCCACTTGAAATGCAGCTCATGGGCCCACAGTTGTGTCAGGAAGAGGATGGGATGGTGCTGTGGGACCACATCAGCTGTTCAGGTTCCAGAAATATGATTTTCTTTCCTTACGAGTTAAAGAGCTTTCACTCAAATGTCTCTTGGAAGCTGCTACCTGTTCCAGCCAAGCTGAGAAACCACTGAGTGAAAACGTGGAAGATAAATATTGACGGTGCTTACAAACAGAAAGGAAGCTGGGCATTTTCACAGCTTCAAAATGAGATAATAGTACAGACAAGTAGTGAAACTGGGAGAAATCCAGCCTTTTCCACGTTGGTGCAGGTTCCCTGAAGGCGAAGCATTTGTAGAAGGCAGTGTTTGAGAGCACGCTGAAACAGGCGTGGTTACGCAGACCACTGTTCTGGCCCATCCTTTCAATTCTGGATGCTGTTAGAAGTTGAGGGACTAATTAGAAGAAGAATGTTCTCCTCAAACACAGCTCGATGACATTTGTTCCCTTTTATCGCATCTAGAGCTTGAGGATGCTGGGCTCACCCACAGTCCTGAGTCCCAGGGTCTGACTCTAATATAAGCCTTTCCCACACTCTTGCCCGAAAGCCAGGCAGCACCAGCCAGGTTCAGGAAGCTCACCGGGTTTCTGAACAGGATAAGGTATCTATCAGAAGCCCCTTGTTGACTTAAAATTCTGCATGAAATGCTGGAAAGCACAATCTCTCTCTTTGCAGAAGCATCCCACTCTCCAGAGAGCTGGTTTGAATCGCGCCTCTGCAGAGGTACCATTCAGACTTGTGGTGCATTTTCCTTTTAAACGGTGCATCCTCAGATGAGAGGTTTCTCCTCTCCACACTCTGGGTGTGCAGCCATGAATGAGCCTCTGGCAGGTGCTGTCACTTGTTTTGGGGCATTTGCTGTCTCCTGGGCCGGGAGGTTCGGGGAGGAGTGGGGGCAGGGAGGCAGTTTGCCCACAGTGAAGTCACCTGAGCTTTTTAGGGCTCAGATTGCTCATCTGCAGGATGGGAGTGATCATAGCGCCCACCTCAGGGCCAGCATAGGAGTAAATGAGATGGAGTTTGTTGTGCATTGGGGCAGACCTGCTGCTCAGTGAGCAGTCACCGAGGGAGTGAAATAAGCCAGCCCCAGGGAGACACCACATTGTGTGCTAGTGAGGACTGCACCACGCACCTGCCCAGATCCAATTAAAGGCACTCCAGGTCCTTGGGAAACAGTGTCCCAGGAGTCAAGAAGATGAGATGTCCTCGGGAATCTTCGGCTCTTGACAGTGCCATAGGCTCTGGAGATGAAATTGTGAAGGAGTTGACTTTTTTTTTTTTTTTTTTTGCCTGAGTTCTGGGCGTCACTTCTCAGAGGCCAGATCCTCAAACCGGACCCTCCTCTCAGGACATCAGAGCAATCACTAGGACCCTCTGGAACCTTTCCTGTCAGTTGGAGGGCGCTGAGGGAGTGGAACTGACCCCGAGCTTTGGGCACATGGGAATGGTCAGGTGCTGTGTCACTGACGACTCATCAGTATGGTCATCCCTCGCAGAAGGCCCCTATTGGGTCATATTTGAAGTGCTCTGCAGGAAAGCCAGTCCCCAGCAAAGGTCTCCTTCATAATGAAATTAAAATCTATTTTGGATTTTGGCTAAACTCTCCAGAGGTTGCTGTCCTGGTCTGCAAACCTGGAAAATCCTTTAAGAATGAGACGTGGGATCATCATGGATAAAAATACATTTGCAGGGATTAGGAAAGTTGTATGGCTGCCCCAGGTGGACCCTGTAGCTGAGAAAGACATCACCTGAGCAACTACTTTTGGATGAAGGTACGCTGGCAGGTGGAACGAGGTGGTTGAAGTAACGGCTCTGCTTCCCTCCGCAGTTGCTGGCTGTCCTTGGGGAGTGGCGCCATCTGGGCCTTTGTAGCCCCTGCCCTGTTTGTCATCGTGGTAGGTTTCCTGCCCTTGTGGGCGCAGAGTGGGGCTGGGGAGGGGCAGGAGGAGAGGGTGCCGGGCTCTGGAGATGGCGCGGGGCTCCCTGAGGAGCTTCTGAAGGATGCAGTGGCGTTCCTTGGTCACTCCTTGCTAGGGCTCCTCTGGGCCAGTGACTGAGGGTCTTATTTCCCTGAACGCTCAGGAAGGCGGTGCTTTCCAGGCGGGTCCACTCAAGGCCCAGGGCTCTTCCAGCCGAGGCGGCAGGTGCAGGCACACAGCCCTGAGAACGGCACAGGCGCGGGCTCCTCCTTCCCCATCCTCCGGCGCCTTCTCACCCGCCGGCTCACTCCTTGCTCAGGAGTCACCAGGACTCCAAGGCTGCAGAGGGGAATCTCAGCAGAAGCCTCCAGGGAACCACACATAACAGTTACAGTGGTTTGCAGGTGACCGAAAACCCAACTGAGAGTTTGTTGTTGTTTTTGTCTTTGTTTTTTGGAGACGGAGTCTCGCTTTGTCGCCCAGGCTGCAATGCAGTGGCGGCGATCTCCCTGCAACCTCTGTCTCCTGGGTTCAGGCGGTTCTCCTGCCTCAGCCTCCCGAGTAGCTGGGATTACAGGCGTGTGCCATCTCGCCCAGCTAATTTTGTATTTTTGGTAGAGACGGGGTTTCACCGTGTTGGCCAGGCTGGTCTCGAACTCCCTGACCTCAGGTGATGTGCCCTCCTCTGCCTCCCAAAGTGCTGGGATTACAGGCGTGAGCCACTGTGCCCGGCCCCAACTCAGAGTTTAAACACGGATGGGGATTTACGGGCTCCGGAGTCAGGCCCATCTGTGGGGAGGCTGTGCCCAGGGCTCCTGCACCTGCGCTGGTCTGAGGCTCCTGTTGTCATCTTCTCTGCCTCCCGGATGGAAACCGAGGCTTTCCCCAGCACTCCCCGCGCAAGCCCCACGCTGGTTCTCATTGGCTGTGGTGAGTCATGTGTCTGTCCCAGAACCAATCAGGGAAATGGGGTGGAGTGGAGTGATTGGCCAGGTCTGCCCCACGTGATTTCCTTGTGTGGTTAGCACCGGTGGACGCCGGGAGCTGCTGGCGTGGTGGGGTCGTGATCAGAGGGGCGACCTCAGCAGAGGCTGTGCTTTCTCCGCTGTGCCTCCACGTCCCTGCGTCTGAGGGCCCTGCCTGGTTGGGCCCGGGCTGCGCGTCCTGGCCCAGGCGTCCCGTCTGCAGGTGGGGTCAGGACGCCGCAGCGAGCTGGAGCAGCTCCCTGGGCTGAGGCGCATCGGGGGCCCGGGGGCGTTGGGCCGCGCGCCACCCGCCAGGGGGCAGGAGTCTTTGTGCGGGCAGAGCGGTCGCAACGGAAAGGCTGGTGGCATCAGAGCCTCCCTCAGCGTCTGCAGAGCTGCGAGGGCTGGTTTTTCTTTCAGTGAATCGCTGTGGGCTGCAGACGGGACCTCTGGGGCTGTGCGGTTGAGCTCTTAGGGTCTGGGGGCCGCAGCGCCTCCCCAGGGCTGCGCGAGGATCACCTGCCATCGCTTCACCAACTCCGCCCTTTAAAGAGTGGCAGAGGCTTCAGTGAGAGGTCCTCGCGCTCCCTGGGCGTCTGGGAGGACGACTAATTCTGTCAATCAAAATGCAGAAACGCTTTCAGGACGGACTCCAGGCCCCTCGGTCATCAAACTCCTGGCTGGAGCTTGGCCAGTGGGAGGGAGTGTACAGGACGTTCAGTGACAGAGGGTGGGAAGGGAAGTTGTATTCAAGTCTGCTGGTTTTTTGTTCTCTCTCTCTACTGACTTAAACCCTCTAGAACCGCAGGGCCTGCGCAGAGCAGGCCCCTGTCTCAGACATTGTCCTGGTCATCTGGCTTTCCTGTCTCACCGTGGTCAGGGACAGCTGGGGTTCCGAGGTGGCTCTGCCTGGCTCCTTCACCACCCACGCGGCGTGGGGCCCAGCGCCAGGAACCCACCACCCCTGTGTCTCCCAGCTTCTCTAGAGTCCCTTTTGTCATTGCTGAGGGGACGTTACCTTCAGGGCCCCATCCCCACCCCACTCCTTGTTGTCAGTGGCCATCATTCCTGGAGGACAGAACGAGTCCTCAAACTCATTACATAATTGAATGGCCTGGGGAGTTTTTTGTTTTTTGTTTTTTGAGACAGTCTGTGCTGTCACCCAGGCCTGAGTGCAGTGGCATGATCTTAGCTTACTGCAACCTCTGCTTCCTGGGTTCAAGGAATTATCTTGCCTCAGCTGGAACTACAGGCAGGTACCACCAAGCCCAGCTAATTTTTGTATTTTTAGTAGAGAGAAGGTTTCACCATGTTGGCCAGGCTGGTCTCAAACTCCTGACCTCAGGCGATCCACCCGCCTCGCTCTCCCGAAGTGCTGGGACTGCAGGCGTGAGCCACCGCACCCGGCTCTGGGAAGCTTTAAGAGTATTCCCGCCTAAGCTCCACCTCCTGAAGTTTCAGCTTCTCGGCCTTTAGAATCTTCCAGATGATTCTCAGCACAGCTGGCTTGAGGTCCTTACGCCTTCCTGGGACATTGGTAGCAACAGGCAGATTGGAAGGGGAGCAAGAGCTGAATGGGGCAGCCTTAAAAGATTCCAGATTCAAGTGCGGAGGTCAGCAAACTGCAGCAGTGCGGCCCACTACCTGCCTCTGTAGACTGAGTTTTCTTGGACACAGCCATGTCCATTGATTTGCATGTTGTCTGTGGCTGCTTTCAGGCTAAAACAGCTGAGCTGAATAGTTGCAACAAAGACCGCATGGCCTGCAAAGCCGAAAATACTAACTGGCTCTTGGCAGAAAACTTATCAACCTCTGGGCCAGGGGGTGCCATGGAGGTTCCAGCGCTGACCCCTGCAGGGAGTGCTGTGGATGGGGATTGGGGGTCTTGTCCCTCTCATCTCTTCAGAGGATCCCAGAGTTTGTGCCATCTGGGTCAATTCCTCATTTACCCACAAGACCTGAGCCTTATTTCCAGATGAAGAAAGCAGGTTTTGGGATAACAAGTATTGCATGACCCCATTTGTTTAAAAAGTTAAAAGCTCTATACGGGTACATACTCACATGTGAACATATAACTGAATAAGAAAATGCCTGGACAGATGCACACAAAATAATGGTTCCCTAAGGAGAGGTTTGGGTTTGGGGAGTATGTGCTTCAAGATTATATGCATCTAACCCACGTATTGCCTGCATAATTTGAAAATTAAAAACTTTTAGGAAGCTGTGTGTTTGCATTAGGACATGCGGTTTCCCTGTGTCCTGGCAAAGTTCATCCTGAAAAGGCAAGAATTTGGGAGACAGCAAAGGGTCACTGTGGGGCCTGCTGGGCCTAGGGTTGAGGAGAAAAGGGCAGAGCTGAGCCACTTCCAGTAACACCCCCCACCAGGCATCTACTGCCAAACACACACACTGCCCACTGTCCCTTCTCAAATTGTTCTCTGCTATAAGGCAGGGAAATGGCTTTTCATTCACTCTGTGATTCCAGTTACACAAAATGCGAACATGCCCGTAGGCCCAGCATTCCCTGGTGTCTTAGTCTGTAGGGCTGCCGTAACGCAGGACCACAGCATTCCCTGGTGTCTCAGTCTCTAGGGCGGCCGTAACACAGGACCACAGCCTGCACAGCTTAAATTTATTTTCTCATAGTTTTGGAAGCCAGAAGTCCAAGATAGAGGAGGTCGCCAGGGTTGATTTGTCCCGAGGCCTCTCTCCTTAGCTCGTAGATAACTGTCTTTTCCCTGAGTCCTCACATGGTTTTCACTCTGTGCATCTGTGTCTTAATCTCCTCTTAAAATAAATGACTGCTTAGGCCAGTCATTGGATTAAAGCTCACCCTAGTGACCTCGTTTTAACATAATTACTTCTTTAAAGAACCTGTCTCCAAATGGTCTTGTTCTTAGATACAGAGGCTTAGGGCTTCAGCATATGAATTTGAGGGGACAGAGTTCAGCCCATAACACCTGATTTTCCAGAAGCCACAGAGCCTAGACACCCCATTCCTCCAAAGAGCAGGGACTCTGTGGATGTTAGGGGCACTTTAGCCTCAGCCTTCAAAATGGCTTGTTCTCTGCTGGCCCTACTGAGGAAGGAAGGAGAGTGTCTCCCGGTCTGGGGAGGAGAAGGAGTCTCTTTGATTTAAAATCTTTGTCTCCCTTGGGGAGAAGCCAGGGTAGCTATATGTCTGTATAGAGACAGTTAGAGATATGGTTACAGACATATATACAGAGGTATAGATGCAAACAGATACATAGAGACTGATACACAGATACAAACAGATACAGATATAAATTATAGGCAGATACATGGATACGGATACAAATACAGATATAGATAGAGATGCATTGCTATAGATGCATAGGTACAGAAAACATAAATGTAGATACAGATACATACAGATGCTCCTGAACTTACAATGGGATTAAGTCCTGATAAACTCATCGTAAGCAGAAAAATCGTAAATTGAAAATGCATTTAATACATATAACCTACAGAACATCATAGCCTAGGCTACCTCAAACATTCTCAGAACTCTTCCATTAGCCTAGAGTTGGGCAAAATCATCTAACACAAAGCCTATTTATAATGCAACATTGAATATCAAATGAAATTTATTGAATACTGGAAGTGAAAAACTAGTTGTATAGGTTTGCGGAGTACAGTTTGTACTGACATGTATTGCTTTCACACTGCTGAAAAGGTGAAAAATTGTTACTCAAACCTCCCTAAGTTAGGAACTGCCTGTAGATACATGTAGATACAGATACATACATATGGATACCTAAATACAGACAGACACATACTGCTGTGGTCTGAATGCTTCCCTCGAAGTTCATGTAACTTAATTTCCAGTGCAGGGGTTGAGAGGTTCAAGGTGGAACCTTAGGAGCTGATTCAGTCGTGAGGGTTTTGCTCTCGTGAATGAATTAACGCTGCTATTGTGGGAGTGGGTTCATTACTGAACGAGTGGGTTTCTGATTAAAAGATAAGTTTATCCCCCTTCTCTCTTATCAGGGGAACCAGCCCCCAGTATTTCAACATAGGTTCTTTTCTATTTTCCCTAAGTGTCGGCTGGTCTGAGAAATAAAGGGAAAGAGTACAAAAGAGAGAAATTTTAAAGCTGGATGTCTGGGGCAGACATCCAATGTCAGCAGATTCTGTGATGCCCCCTGAGCCATAAAACCAGCAAGTTTTTATTAGTGATTTTCAAAGGGGAGGGAGTGTACAAATAGAGTGTGGGTCACAAAAATCACATATTTCAAGGGCAACAGAATATCACAAGGCAGATGGGCAGGGCAAGGTCACAAGGCCAGGGCAAAACTAGAATTACTAATGAGGTTCCCTGTCCTGCTGTGCACGCATTGTTATTGATAAACATCAGGAAACAGGGTTTGAGAGCAGACAACCAGTCTGACTAAAATTTACTAGGCAGGAATTTCCTAATCCTAATAAACCTGGGGGCGCTGCAGGAGACTTGGGCACGTTTCATCACTATCTACAACTGCATAAGGCAGACACTCCCAGAGCAGCCATGTTAGAGGCCCCCCCGGGAATGCGTTCTTTTCCCAGGGCTGTTACTTATTAATACGCCTACTGGGGAAAGAATTCAGCAATATTTCTTACCTGTTTTTGACAATAAGAGAAACATGGCTCTGTCCTGCCTGGCTCCCAGGCAGTCAGACCTAAAGGTTATCTGCCCTGTTCCCTGAACATCGCTGTTATCCTGTTCTTTTTTCAAGATGCCCAGATTTCATATTGTTCAAACATACATGCTTTACGAACAATTTGTGCAGTTAACGCAATCATCACAGGGTCCTGAGGCGACACACATCCTCAGCTTACAAAGATGACGGGACTGAAAGAGTATTGATTGGGGAAGTGATAAGTGTCCATGAAGTCTTCACAATTTATGTTCTTCTGTCACGGCTTCAGCAGGTCCCTCCGTTCGGGGTCCCTGACTTCCCGCAACACCCTCTCTCTGTGCTCTCTTGCTTTTCCGACCTCTGCTATGGTACAGTGCCGCAAGAAGACCCTTACCAGATGCAGGCCTCTCGACTTTGGATTTCCCAGTCTCCCAAACTGTAAGAAATAAATCTCTGTTCTTTATAAATTACCCAGTCTGTGGTATTCTGTTATAGTAGCAGAAAACAGACTGAGGCACACACTGTTGTGTAAACTACATATTTGTATATGTGTGTATGTACCTGTATAGCCCTTTCATTGTGAAATAGTGGTGTCCATTTCAATGTTTTTTCACAAATCAACATTCTGGTGACCCTGAGCTAAGTCAAGAAACAGAACACCAGGATTCCTATGCAGTCCTGCCTCCGTCCTCCTACCAGAGATCACCGTGATCTTGGCCTTCAGAGTAGCCACAAGAGCTTTGCTTTACAGTTCTGCTGCCTCCATGTGCATTCCTGTTTTTCTTCTGCAACGAGGCCTGTGAGTTGTTTCTTTGACATCTATCTGCCTTGAGTGGCTTGTTGCTGTGTTCTAATGGGGAGATGCTTGGCTGCTGGAATATCCATGGTACTCTACACTGTATATGCCTCACTCCCAGGGCATTTTCTGATTCATAGTTGAGTGTGGGTGTACCATACGGCCAGGCAAGGATGAGGGTGAGTGAAATGGAGTGAGGGTCTGATTCTGTTTTATATTTTCATGAAATGTCAGATTTGTGCCACTCACAGCCACAGTCCCCCACTTCACTGCACTGATACAGGACTGGAGGCCATGGCGAGCTGCTCCTCCTCTTATGAAGCTACAGCAAATGTATCATCCTGATAAGATGGAAAAAATGTGCCTGGAAAATGAAAGCAGACTGACCCAGATTAAAAGAAAAAAAAAAGACCCAGCAAAATCTTTGGAGAAAAAGGAAAGATGATGAATTCTGACAAGTAATAATGTGATCAGCTTAACTGTTATGAAACACTTATAGTAGATCTTATGCAAAGCGGTCAAGATAAAGGCCTTGAAATCTCAATCACTTGTAGCATTTCACATTGGCAAAACATTTTGCTGCAAGTTGATCATCCTTTCAGTGGCCTTGTCAGAAAAGTCTGGGAACAGTCGTGTGTGCATCTTTCAGCTTAACAGCGAGAGGTCTGGGGCAGAACCACACTTTATAGCCTCCAGTGGCAAAGCAGGAGTGATGATGAGACCCTGAGCTCAGGTGGGGTGTTGGTTGATGAGAACACTGCACTCACTCAAGTTGCTCGAGATCCTCTCCAGCATCTCCAGGCATCCCTCTCATGGGTCCCAGGCTTCATGGTTTCTCCATCCCCTGAATCACTGCAACACTGCATCACTAACTTTCTATTCCACCTGACCCCAAGGACACTGCTCAGTTCACAGGAAATGGGTTTCATATTATTTCCTTTTAATTTATAATTGTTTAAAACTAAAATTTAGTTAAAGAATTTGTTTTTTGAATTGGCGACACAAAATTGAAAGGAAAAGCTTGAGAATCTATGCATAAATGTGTCTGCCTATGTGTGTTTCTACATTCCCTGGTTTCCACCCTCCCTCCAAACAGGTAACCCGTGATGCTGGTTTCATGGGTATCCAGGCAGTTTGTGCAGATAGGGGAACTATTAACTACATCCCCACCCCATCGCGGCCTTCAGTGTATGTGGGGGCTGTGGCTTCTTCACCGACGAAGAGCTGCCTCAGTCTGTCTCAGACCCAAAAAGTGCTCCATAGAGTGGGTGTGCACGGCAGCCCCGCCCTCCTATCTGTGTGTGAGTGGCAGCCCCGCCCTCCTATCTGGGTGCGAGCGGCAGCCCCGCCCTGCTGTCTGGGTGCGAGTGGCAGCCCTGCCCTCCTGTCTGGGTGCGAGCGGAAGCCCTGCCCTGCTCTCTGTGTGTGCGTGGCAGCCCCACCCTGCTGTCTGGGTGTGTCAGTCAGCCCCGCCCTGCTGTCTGGGTGCAAGCGGCAGCCCCGCCCTGCTCTCTGGGTGTGAGTGTCAGCCCTGCCCTGCTCTCTGTGTGTGCGTGGCAGCCCTGCCCTGCTGTCTGGGTGTGTCAGTCAGCCCCGCCCTCCTGTCTGGGTGCGAGCGGCAGCCCTGCCCTGCTGTCTGGGTGCGAGCGGCAGCCCTGCCCTGCTGTCTAGGTGCGAGTGGAAGCCCCGCCCTCCTGTCTGGGTGCGAGTGGCAGCCCTGCCCTGCTCTCTGTCTGTGTGTGCGTGGCAGCCCTGCCCTGCTGTCTGGGTGCGAGTGGCAGCCCTGCCCTGCTCTCTGTCTGTGTGTGCGTGGCAGCCCCGCCCTCCTGTCTGGGTGCGAGTGGCAGCCCTGCCCTGCTCTCTGTCTGTGTGTGCGTGGCAGCCCCGCCCTCCTGTCTGGGTGCGAGTGGCAGCCCTGCCCTGCTCTCTGTGTGTGCGTGGCATCCCCGCCCTGCTGTCTGGGTGTGAGTGTCAGCCCCGCCCTCCTGTCTGGGTGTGAGTGTCAGCCCTGCCCTGCTCTCTGTCTGTGTGTGCGTGGCAGCCCTGCCCTGCTCTCTGTCTGTGTGTGCGTGGCAGCCCTGCCCTGCTGTCTGGGTGTGTCTGTCAGCCCTGCCCTCCTGTCTGGTGTGCGTGGCATCCCCGCCCTGCTGTCTGGGTGTGGACGTTCAGGTTGTTTCCAGTCTTGTTACAGACAGTCCCTTGCCTGTGTCAGTGGGCGAGGTACGCAGAATAGAAATCCCTCAAGGGAAAGGGCGTGAGTTGCAGAATGGCAGAGTCAGGACCTAGGGAAATCTCCACTCCCAAAACAAGGAAAAAACTGGAGGAATTGTTTTGAAAAAATATTCGGAATTCTAGAAACAAAGGCATGCACACCAAAAGCATTTATTCAAGAAAAACTTCTGAATCTCAGTAAGAAGAGCAAGCAGAGTCTGTGGCAATTTGACTTGGGGCAACTTTCATTTCCACCCTCCCTCTGTGTGATGCTGTAGCCACCACTGGAGGCACAAAAGTGCTTCCCAGGCAGATGGCCAAGGCCAGCCTGCCCCGAGGACACAGGCCACACTTACACATCAGTGACCATCAGTGGTCTGCAGTTGAAATCCCCACTCCTTGGAGTAATAACTGCACATTAATCACTTAAGCTTTTGTCACTGTCCTAGTTGAATGGAATCATCGCTGCATTTGAAAACCACTGACCTGTCATCCATGCTGCTCCCGCTTTCTGCTTGTTGTTACACAGGGAGGTTGGCTGGAGGGCATCCGCGTTTCTGGACATGCTATTTGTGCAGACGCCATGCTGGGTGGCTAATATGTTCACTTATTTTCTCTTCCCTGGCCTTGGGACACTTCTATTATTAGCCTCACTTTACAGATGGGAAAATAAGGGCAACTAAGGTGCATCAGACTATCAGCTGAGCTGGGCATGAGCTGAGCTGCCAGGTGTTGAGGTGGTCAGTGAAAACAGGAGCCGAGGAGGGAACAGTTGGGGTGCTCACTGCCACAATAGTGTCCTAAAGGGCTAGGCAGGAGGGGGCAGTCCCACCATGCACTGTTCTCCCCCAGAGAACAGCACCAGGAGGGTCTGAAGCCTCTGTGCAGACAGGGCCGTCTGCTGCTGAGAGAGCCCTGGGCGGAGGGCTCCTGCTGATTCCTGGGCTTGGGAGCTGTCCGAGGAGGAAGGGGAAGGGCTCACAGTGGAAAAGTCCTGGGTACAGAAGGTGCCTTCAAGGCCCCTAGGGTGAGGCAGGCTCAGCTGGTGCTTCCGAAAGGCCTGGCGCGGGTGCCTAGTCCAGGGGTGCAGATGTGTGCAATCACGAGGTTGGCCCATCCCGTGTGGGGCCCAGCGGCTTGCTCTCTGACTGCAGCTCCCTTCAGAGACTGCCAGGCTCTGGCTGCACCCAGGCTGGCGTAGGGACAGCAGCTGCCCTGTGAGGCCGGCCAGGTAGAGTCCTGTTCATTGCCTGAAAGTTCGTGCCTGAGAGTTCACCCAGAGGACTTTCTGCTGGAGCTGCTCCTTGCTGACGCTGTACACGGCCTCAGAATTTTTCAGACACAAGAGAGAAGGCTAACCCTCACCCTAACCCTGTAGCCAGAGGACATTAGGGGACTCTTCTCCCTGCTATGCCTGCCTCGCCAGCCTCCTACTGAGGGAGCTGCCCAGGTGAGGGGCAGGTTGTGCTGAAGCCTCTATCAGGGGCCCCTCAGTGTCCCGCCCAGACATAGGTCCCAACGGGAGCCGTCCAGCAGTTTCCCAGCAAGGAGGGGCATTGGCAGGAGATGATGACGCTGAGCCGCAGCTTCTGTGGCTCACACAGCCACAGGTCCGGGCCGGGTGGGAGATGAGAGCCAGCCGCTGGGCTGGGGCCTGGCACTTGAGCAGTCATTTGCACAATAGGCACCATCATTCTCATCACCTGGGGCACTGAGGCTCCGAGGACCTGGGTGAGTTGCCCAGGGTCACGCTAACTGAGCAGATGCTAAGATGGGGTCTGGCCCAGGCTCATCCCCTCATGCCTGGATGTGTTCCTGGGACTAGAACTTGGCTCTGCCGTCTTCACAGCACTGGAGCTCTCAGAGGCAAGCTTGCACGTTGTGTGTGTCGGTAAAGGCCCACGGAACAGAGTGAGATTTGTCCCAGCGACGACCCTGTGTCCCAGGAGCCCTGGCCGGGCAGGGGTAGCCTGTGGTGAGGGCAGTGGCCACGTGGATGCCGCTCTCCTGCAGGTGCAGCCCGGTCCCTCCTCAGCTTCCTCCCTGGCTTCTTGTGCAGGTCAACATTGGCATCCTCATCGCTGTGACCAGAGTCATCTCACAGATCAGCGCCGACAACTACAAGATCCATGGAGACCCCAGTGCCTTCAAGTAAGTTGACCTCAGGCTGCCAGCAGTGCCACGGCCCTTCTGCCCCCAGAGGACTGCTTTGAGGTCACAGGAGAGATAGCCACTCCTGCCTCCTGTGGCCGGCACCAAAGCCCTCCACTTGCTCGGTGTCCCTGCGATCTTGGGGCAGCTCTGGCTTCATGCCCTCGTGTGGCTCTCATGACCCAGGACAAGGCCTTTACCCAGCCCCAGAGCTCCCATGTGTAGAAGAACAGGGTCTCCGGATGTTCTCGTAGGGATTTCTTCACCGCAGGGTGATGAGCAGCTGGGGCCGGGGGGCGGCAACGGGGAAGATTCTAGAGCCAGAGAGCCCCTGCCAATCCTGCCTCTGCCCTGGCCATCCGCTGGACTCAGCGAGTTCTTTAGCCTCTCAGCACCTCACCTTCCTCACGTGCAGAACGGGATAGCAGGTTCCGCCTCGGCTGGCGCATCAGGGAAAGTCCAAGGGAGAGTAGTGTCCTGGCGTGCTCTGGGCTGCCCACCTGGAGAAGGGGCGGGGGTCTCTGGGAGGGATTCCAGCCACACAACTCACTGCCATCGGGGTGTCCTGACAGCATCTGTTAGGGCCCAGCCAGTTGCAGGTGACAGAAATCCCAGCATGCGCTGGCCTTACAGAAGGGGGACTGACGGACGCAGGTGACTGTAAAGTCCAGAGCTCAGAAGTCTAGGCGTGGCAGGAATTGTTTGGTAATTGCAGCACCGGGGCCCAGCTTCTCCTTCGCATCCTCCGTGTTAGCTTCAGGCTGAGGTCAACTCTGCCCCCTGGTGGCAGAATGGCTGTGGCAGGGGTTCAGGCCCACGGGGGAGTCCCTGTCCCACCTGCTCAGACAGAGGCCTGCGCCTGGAGGAGGAGGGGGACTCAGGCTGGGCCTGTGCCCTCCGTGAGCCAGACCCTGTAGAGGGGATTCACTCATATGACTGTGTGACTGTTCAGTCAGCACCCCCAAACCACAGGGCCAGAAAGCTGGGGAGGCGGTCCCTCACAGGGAATTTGGGGGCTTTGTGAAGAATAGGATATGGGTACCAGGCAGCTGACGTTCCGTAATGTTACTTCAGCCACCGTATATCTTTTCTGATGTGAAAGCAAAAGTGGTAAATATGTCAGCAGTGAATCTATGAGAGAATTAGTCCGTAATGAATTCCAAACACCATAAATTAACCTGACAAGAGGCTGCAGCCTCCTCGGGCTGTTCAGCTCCTGCAAACCTTCACGGGCTGTGCCCCGTGCGAGAAGAGAAGCTTGTGGGGTCAGAGATCATGTCCTTTCTTCTTCCATTGCTGAGACCAGGCTGGTCTCCTGGACCCCTCGTGGCCTGGCCGGGGAGGGACCTGTCCCTTCCTCACCCCAGCCCTCAGCTCCCCAGGCCCTCACCTCAGCGTTCAGGGTCGGCCAATCTGTTGCCAGCTTGTCTCAAGCAAAAGCTCACGCTCCTCTGTCTGAGCCCGATGAGACCACTACTCACTACGCCCACTGTCAGCAGAACACCCCCGTGTACCTGCCTCATACCTGTGCACCAACTTCCATCTCTACCCCACTGCCCCCAGCCTCCCAGCAGTGCCCATCCAGGAAGCAGCTTCTGTCCACTGCCTTTGCTTCTCCATGGAAATGTCCTCCAAGCGACAGGCTGGCACTGTGTCTGCAGCTCTTGTGAAAGCTCAAGGTAGCGTGCCCCGGGAGAGCATGCCCAGGTCTTTGCAGGGCACAGCTGAAGGCACTGCCCACCGTTCCCACCTGACTCTGCACCTGGCAGCCCAGGGATGCGTCCCTCCCAGGGAGGTGCAGGCAGGCGTCTCTGGGGACAGACCTGTCTGGGTCCCTCTCCATTGTGCAACCCAGCACATTCCCCAGTGCCTTCAGCTCCTCTCCTTTGGGCAGCCAGGTCTGCCCCCGGGGGATGCTTCCTCACAGTCTTAGTGTGGATTGTGTAACACTGGACTCCCAGGGCTGAGGAAGCAGAGCCAGGGAGCCGCAGCGCCAGGCAGGAAGAGGGCAGTCACGACATCGTGAGGAAGTCTCCTCAGCACCTTCCTATTCCTCATCCTCTGGTTTTACTCTAGTGATTTTCTTTGTGCCAAGCAGCCCAGTACTCAGTGAATAACGAGATAAGATTCTTCCTCAGGGCTCTCCACAGGGTTGGCTTACACTCCCCCACAACCCGCACCCCGCCCCGCCACACACAAGAAAAGTGGAGAATAGAACAGGTGAGGTCTGAGAACGGAGAGAAGTCTGGTTTCACTTTTTAAAAGTCTCTGTTTATTGACTGTGATTTCAGACTCCTGAAAAAGAAGCAGGGAATGGTCAGGTTTTACAAGAGGGACCCTGGGGGCGGGGGCGTGAGGGTGAGACCCCCACGGAGGTGCACCTGTGAGTAGGTGACTATGGGGGCCGGAGACTCGGCCTGAGCCCCCCAGGCCAGGGCTGACCTTAGGGGAGCAGAAGGGGGTCATAGATCAGAGAGGAAATCACACCCCCTGCCCAGAGCCTCCTCCAGGTCCAGGGACCCCTTCCTGCTTTTGACCAGGGACACTGACAGCTCTGGCCGTGTTGAGACGCCTCAGAGCTTCAGCTCGGCGTCTTCCCCCAATATCTTCTTTTATTGTTCATTTTAAGAAAAGTCAAACCATCACTTTCAAAGTAGCACATTTTGGTACCTATTTCTCGGTGACCTTTCCTTTCAAATATGGTTTCCCGGGATGTAAAGATTGTAGCTGAATAATGCATGATATCTTTGTTTCTCAGAGACAGGTGTTTTATTTTTACTGCGTTAGTGTATGAGAACAAGCTGGCTGCAGCTTCTCTGAGATCTGAAGTGCTGGAACACTTCTGGGTTTTATAGGCACCCATTGCCAGGAGCTGTCAGTGCCAGGTTCTGGGGCTCTTGACAAGGGAGCTCATTATGGCCGCGTCTCACCTCCTCCAGGGAGGTGCCAGATCCGTGTGCAGCACTGCTGCATGGCTGTCCATTTGTTCACCATTCATTCATTCAGTGTTTATCTCCTGAGAGCCTCTGAGTCCTGGCGCTGGGATGCACTTAGGGGTTACAGAGACAAAAGACCAAGTTCCAGCCTTTACGGAATCCACAGTCTGTGAGGGTGACAGTCTCAGTCACTGGGCGGAGTGATGAGGGGTAAACTGAGGCATGTGACAGTGGCTGACCTGGGCAGCAGGAACTCTAGACTAGTCTCTAGACTTTTCTCTAAAGCTCAAAGGCAGAAGGTCCCTGCTGTGGAAGGCCTAGCTGTTTCAGAAGTCAGGATGGACTGGACTGGAGTTAGCTGGCCATGACTGACACAGCACATCAGGAATGGCTTTGAGGCAGACAGCTGGTGGGCCCAGTCAGAGTGGGTGCTAACTCTGGCCCAGGTGGGGACGTCTGCATACCCTCTGGTTCTGCCCCTGATGAAACCCTCTATCACCTTAGCTATTACCAGGGACTGTGGGGCCTCAGTTTTCTTATTAGAAAATGAATGGGGTCAATATATAACCTGCCTGTCCTGTGTTGAGGGCCCGTGGGGCTCTAAGGAGATAAAAACGCATGCTGGTAGGGGGTGTGTTCGGGGATGGGGCTCTGTCAGTTCACAGCGCAGTTCAGCAAGCCTTTGTTCAGCACGTCCTTTGAGCATGACCAGGGCCATGAAGACGGTCAGTCGGTCCTGCCCTCTGAGAACTCACTGTCAGTGTCACAGGAGGGTTTGGGTGATCAGCGGGGGACACGTGGGCTGCAGCCCAGAGAGGCCTGGAGAATTCTTCCTGGCCATGGCCTCATTTCAGGCCCAGGCCTCATTGCCCCCTTCCAAGCGTCTCATAGGAGGCCTCTGGGTTCTGGATGCTTCAGGGACCTGCTGCTGCTTCAGTCCCCCGAACCTCTTCCCTCTGGCCTGGCTCCTCCTCCTCATCTTTGCAAACAGCTCAAATGCAAGCCCTGGGCCTGGGCAGAGTCTCCCTGTGGCCTGGGTGAGCCCGGGGTGCTATCTGAACTTTTCCAGAGCTCTCTCCCACCCACCAGCTGTAAGGGGATGGAGGTGTGGAAACACCGAAGCTCCTTCCAGGTAAACGCCTCACCCAAGGCTACCTGCAGGGAGGACCCCAGGTCTTGCTCCCAGCAGGGTGGTGCCTACACCCATCTGGAAGCCTGGCGTCTTGAGGGCAGTCCTCACAGCCTGCACCTGTCCTCCTGCTGCTCAGGATGACTGTCACTGTTTCTCTCCAGGTTGACAGCCAAGGCAGTGGCCGTGCTGCTGCCCATCCTGGGCACCTCGTGGGTCTTTGGCGTGCTTGCTGTCAACGGCTGTGCTGTGGTTTTCCAGTACATGTTTGCCATACTCAACTCCCTGCAGGTGAGAGCCCACGGGGAGTGGCAGGGAGGTGGGGCCACCAGCCGTCAGGAGCAGGCGTGCAGGGAGCTAGGGCTGGAGGGAGGCCTGCCCTCCCTGCCATACCTCAGGAGCCTGTAATGCAGGGCATCCCCAAAGGCCGAGGACTCTCAGAAAGCAGGGCCTGCAAGATCCTGACCCCTTCAGGGTGGGGCTGCCTGTGCTTCTGGCCGGCATCTGTAGTTGGCACGTCCTGGCTGGGAATGGAGGGACAGTAAGAGAGTCAGCCTGTGGCAGCTCTGGAAAGAGAATCAGGCAAAGAGGTGGCCAGGGCAGTCCTCAGGTGCTGCCCTCTGTGTGAAGGGCCGGGGAGGGTCACCTGGGAACCAAAGACTTGGGATGCCAAGGGTCAGGGCCCTCAGACCCATGGGCCTGCAAGGGAGGGCAGGCATGGGTCCCCTTCACCATCCATGGCCCTCCCGGCCCTCCCGAGGCTACTCGAGTTGTGTCTGTGTCTGCAGGCCGGTGGCACGTCTTCCGGAAGTGCCTGCCCTTGCCCCGCACTGAGCCTGCCTGGGAACCCACCTGCCGTTGCACCTTTGCCCACGCAGCCCCCCTGCTCTGAACTCGGTCCAAGCAGCTGCCCAAATCTAGGTTGGATCACAGGGTGGGACCCAGGACGCCCCTCCGTCCTCACAGGCCCCAGGTCATGGGACCTGGTGTCACAGCGTGCGGTGCCAGTGTCACTCTCAGGCTGCATGGGAGGAACCTCCAGACAGTGTTCCTAACTACATGCAAAGGGCTCTAATCTCCGTTTCTTCCCTCCCTTCCCAGGGACTGTTCATCTTCCTCTTCCATTGTCTCCTGAATTCAGAGGTACGTCCACTCTACTTCCTAGCAGTATGAAGCTGGCTTTTCCTTTCTGAAAGGTCACAGGAGTGGGAATAGCGTTGCCCTATCAGGGTGGTGTCTGGGACTCAAATCCTGAGCCAGCTGTGTTCCTGATGACAAGTTGTGTGCCCTGGGCCTGCTGCTCGGCAACTCTTCTCTCCCTGCCTCGTTGCTAAGCGATGGACAAGCATCTTCTCTCCCTGGAGAAGTCGCGACTGCATCCTGGGGAAATGCAGGCGTGTTCCCCAAAGTCTTCCTCAAGGCCTTGGGGAAGCTGGCCTGGCTGTGAGAGGGAGGACTGCTGTCCATGGGAGCTGGGAAGGGGACTTTTGTGATGTGGCTTCCTTGGACTGGGGCAGCCAGCACAGGCTCATTCTCGGTGCTGCTCTGAGCCTGGCACCTGCCATGTACTTGGCTGGGGGAAAGCAGGGGCTGCCCCAAGGACTTCTGTTCCTGTGGGAGAACTTTTCCCAAATCAGCTTTGAGCCCCTGCCAGGCTGAGGTTGTGGGAGCTGCCTTGGGGTGGGGAATGGGCCAGGGCAGAGGGGTCACCCTGCCTGGTCTCTCTCAGTGGCAGTGTCCGTTTGCAAGGACAGGCCAAGTGGGCCGAGGAGGGCAGAGCAGAGAGTCGCTGAGCAGGATGGTGACCGGGCAGAAGGGCTGCATGATCACAACGCCCAGTGACCCCTTGCAAGGCCTGAGGTGGATCGGGGTGGCAGGAAGGCAGTGCAGCCATGGAAGTCCACCCAGCCGCCCGCCACGCATTTTTATTTATTTGCTTCTCTCTCACACTCACCCCGGGACATTCACTGCTGTGTGTGAGGAGCCCAGCAGAGTCCACTCCAGACCCAGCTTCCCTGGCCTGCGGCACAACCTGGGTCTGCCACACAGAGCAGCGATGCACAGCTCAGCTGTGGAGCCACTAGCTCCGACTCCGTTATTTCCAAATCCCAACCTTCCCCGCACATCTGCTTCCGGGGTTGCACTGGCACAGACTCCTCTGGTTACGGCTGTTGCAGCCTCTGAAATTGCTTCTTGTGATCCCTTCCCTGCTTTTAAGGTGAGAGCCGCCTTCAAGCACAAAACCAAGGTCTGGTCCCTCACGAGCAGCTCCAGCCGCACAGCCAACGCGAAGCCCTTCCACTCAGACATCGTGAGTGCAGCCTCCTTAAACCGAGGGTCCCAGCCCATCCTCCCTCCCCAGGCTTGGTCGTCAGCAGGATGGCGTGTGCAGGCAGCAGGATGGGATGTGCGGGCAGCAGGATGGG
>NW_012102388.1:2266555-2273825 GCF_000951045.1 Mandrillus leucophaeus
CAGCAGGATGGGGTGTGCAGGCAGCAGGATGGGGTGTGCATCAGCAGGATGGGGTATGCAGGCAGCAGAGGTGGCTTCGGGTGCCCAGCAGTCTTTGTCCCCCTCTCCTGCCTGACTCCGGCCCGCAGGCTGCACGTGCTCTGGGCTCATGTCCCCCACACAGTGCCCTGTGTCCTGATGAAGTCACCACAGCCCTCCCCTTTGACCCTGAAGGGTCAGGGCTTCTTGTGTTCACTTAGGGATGGAAGGACTTAGAGATCAACTGACCATGAGGTGGCCCATCCCTGCTGCCCTCCAGAGCCCAGGCAGGCCCCCAGGCAGTCTGGAGCCAGCCCTGTTAGGGTTCTCACTGCGCCACTGCTTCCCACCTGCTGGAGCCTGCTCCAGTGTCCCATCCTCAGAAGTCCTTCCCCGCACATGGTGCTCAATCAAGGTGCTCCCACCCAATTTCGCACTCCGCCTCCACCCACAGCTGTGTGGTTTTCCATTTGCTTAGGGACCATGTCTGTCCTGCTCCACGGGAGCTGGCTGGCTCATGCACTGCTCTAGCCCCACAGCTACAACTGTGCCAGGTGCGTGGCACGCTCCATGACTCACCATGGAATGATACCAGCATGGACAGATGCACGGGGGTGAAAGCGTGGGTGCCGGGCGGATGGGTGAGCAGAGGAGGGAGTGAGCACTCAGCACAGCATGCTTATGGTGCCGGAAGGGAGGTCAGTGTGGAGAACTCTGCGGGTGGAGATGCCACGGTGTACACATCCTCATCTCCCCCAGGAGATGCACCTTGCCCCACCGCAGGGAGAATCCTCAGGCAGCTGTGGGCCCAGTGCTCTCCGTGCTCACTGGGCTTATGGCTCTCCCCCGGGAGCAGGCCCTTCACTGCTCATCCGTTTATGCTTTGCAGATGAATGGGGCCCGGCCAGGCACGGCCTCCACCAAGCTCAGCCCCTGGGACAAGAGCAGCCACTCTGCCCACCGCATAGACCTGTCAGCCGTGTGAGCCGGGAGGCTGCCAACCAGGCCAGGCTGCACTCAGAACACCGCCCCCCCAAAAAGGAATGAAACGCCGCATCTTTGCCCGTGGGACCCTCTCCTTGCCGCTGTCTGGACTTGGGTGTTATGGCCCTGAGATAGCCGTCCTCCCGTGACTCTGGCTGTCAGAGCACACTGCTGAGTCCAGCAGCCTGATACCCAGGCCAGCGTGGGCCCTCCTGCCTCACGTCCACCTGTGGGCTGAGTGACTCCCTCTGGGGACTCCCAGGACACAGTGGCCTGACGGTGATGGTGCCCTTGAGCCTCCCTTCGTCACTGAGCACCAGACCCAGCGAGGCCAGGACACTCAGGTCCCACAGCCCCAGGAAGGGACATTCAGCCTCTGTGCCTTGGTGGGACTTGGGGACTCAGGGCCAAAGAGGTGGTTCAGGTCCCCATGCACCCCCAGACAGTCAGGTGCAGGCAGCTGGGGGTGTGTGGGGAAGAGCATGAGGAGTCCTCAGGGTCTGAATTCACTGGTGAGTTCCCCACAGTTGGCGCCAGCCGTGGTGTCTCCATAGGTGGTGCCAGCGTGGGCCAACCTGTGCTGTCATCAGTTTGGGCCCTGCCCAAGCCGAGCTCAAGCCGTGGGCGGGAGTCATTGACTCTCCAGGTGAGGGTGACCTCTCTGCCCTGTCCTTGGGGGGTCCCCTCTGTTCACATCAAGAGCCACTCTGGGCCTTGAGACCGCCCGATGGTGCCAGTGCTTGGGGGAGCTTCTTGGCCATCCTCTGTGAGTTTTGCCTCTTTGGACCCCAATTCAGCCTTAAGATGCCCTCCTTCTTTCCTTGTGTGCGAGCCTCCTTGGTGGTTCTTGGGCCACAGGAGCTGGTCATGTCCCTGCAGTGCCTGGTGTCCAGGTGGAAAATGGAGGGCATTTTCCAAGACACCACTTTCCCCGGAGCCTTCCTCATGACTCACAGGCACTCTACTCAGTTTCTACTGGGCAGACCACGTGGCAGGTAGCACCCTGCGCTCCATCTGGTCACCGCGAGGGTGACCCACGCTGAGTCCCCACTGACCTGGAGAGGGAGGGCTGGCGATAGCCATGTTGTCTGTGTTGAGGGAAATTTATGGACTCAGACTCAGCCCCAGAGGAGATGGGATAATCGTTATGGACCTGTGTGTGGACATGATCCTGTGGAACATAGGTTTGGGATCACAGATGTGAATTAAGACACCACTGAGATACGGGCTATGAGGTTCATACTGTGCCGAGAGCACCCGTGGTGTCTGTGAAATGTGGGTGAGACATTCAAACCTGGTTTTCATACTGGAAAGTCTTCCTTTAAAACTGTGACCATGATTCCATTCAGCCCCTCCGCAGCCCTGTCTGCCTTGTTTCCAAGTGAGTTTTCCATGGAGCTTGTGCCCTTTTGCATCCCGCCTGGTGGCTTCTTAATGTAACTCTCCCCTGGTCACCTGGAGTGGACCAGTCATCTGCAGGCCTCTCCTGCATGGGGAGGGTGGGCAGGGAGCAGTATGTCTGCAGGGGTGAACCTTTGCTCTTCTGTCAGGCAAGGCCCGTGCTGCACCAGCCACCTGACACATGGTGACAGTGCCACGGGCCCTGCGTGTGGCCCCTGCACCCGTGCTGTGGCAGGCACACCTGGCTGCTGCAGGCCAAGGCTGCTGTTCAGCGAAGAGTCCCATGTTTAGTGTGGACTAAAGTCCCATGTTTAGCCACTGCCCCAGGCTCCTGTGACCCCAGAAACCAGGTCACGTGGACCACGGTGGCAGACCCTCATCACACCCGTGAGCACCTAGAAGTGAGAACACTGTATTCCTACAATTTACACTTGGATATTTCTCCTTATTTAGTTTCTAGTGAAAGAAATCAAGTAAGGAACTATCTTTACTTTAGATGGAATTATTTGTTTTTTTAACTGTTGCCATATTCATCTATATAGCTAATATTTCAAGATAAGTAAAGAACAAAAGCTGTCTAAACCTTTTATTTCCAATGAATGAAAGTTGTGCACTTTATTTATAGGCTCTATGTTTTGGCTTCCGCAGTACTTTTATTATCTACACATAATTTGGCCAAAAATAAGAAATTGGAAAGAATTACATGTTTAGTTTATAGTAGAAGATGACACTAAGTTGTGAAAATATGTTGTGATTTTTATGAAATAAAATCTTCATGTCCTTAAAAGAAAGTGTGCTCCTTAAAATCTGTTGCTAGTGGAATGTGAACAGGACAGTGGGTCTCTAAACACACATCAGTAACATCCCAGGCTGGGGTCTGCTCAGTAGACGTTCACTCAGCACCTACTGTGAGCTCCACACACTCTTGCTCTGGGGATGCCCCAGGAGCCTCTGTCCCAGGGATGGGGTATGAACAAAAACCAGGGGCAAGCAGCGGGCCTGGGAAGGAAGCATGGGAAGGAGGCCTGGAGGGACATGCACAGGCCTTTGTCTGCCCAGGGTAATTTATGCAAAATATACTGCTGCTGCTTCAAAGGAGGCGGAGTTCAGCCACATGTCACACCCCCAAATACACTCATTCATTCCTTCCCCATGTTGCTTTTCTGCTTTTTACAGAATTTACAGAGATGTAATTTACATGGTCCTACATTGCCTCTGTTGTGCAGCCATCTGCTTTTATTTTTTTATTTTATTTTATTTTGTTTCTTTTCTTTTGAGGTGGAGTGCCTCTGTCGCCCACCCTGGAGTACAGTGGTGCCATCTTGGTTCACTGCAACCTCCGCCGCCCAGGATCAAGCCATTCTCCCTCCTCAACATCCCAAGTAACTGGGACTACAGGCATTCACCACCACAACCAGCTAATTTTTGTATTTTTAGTAGAGACGGGGTTTCACCATGTTGGCCAGGCTGGTCTTGAACTCCTGACCTCAGGTGATCTGCCTGCCTCAGACTCCCAAAGTGCTGGGATTACAAGTGTGAGCCACCACACCAGGCCCGCCGTCTGCTTTTAATATGCACTCATAAACCACTTTCCATATTACTCTATTGTTCATAATTATGATTGTAATATAAAGTGTTCTGTTACATATTATATTTTACCAAAACTCTTGCACTCGTTTATAACTGGATTCTATGATTCTGTGTCATATATCAACATTTACATATTTATCATATATTTATGTAACATTCGAATGTTTTTTAAAACTATAATATATAATATAGAGAGAGATATAGTGTCTTTGTGCTTATGGCTTTCTTCCTTATATTATTTTTTATGTTGATTATCTTTTAGGTTAAAAATTTGGGGGAAAAAAAAAAGTTTTGCATCAAAAAGTAAAGAATTCCATGACTCTTGAAACATTCTGCCAAATTCTTTACCAAAAGAGTCATCGGGTCAGTTTTCGCTGCTGGTGATAACTTATTAGTATTCTCAGTGAGAACTTACTGATACTCTTATTTCTCAAAACTTTGACAGGAAAGGTGAGCAGTGTTCTCATCACCAGCTTAGTATGTGTGAAACTTATCGTTTGTATTTTCTTGATTACTACTGAGTTTGAACAGTCTTTCATATGTCTTTTTACTTTCTTAGGAAGGTGGCTACAATTCTGAATATAGAAGGGAGATGTTTCATTTATTTACGGTATCACTCATTGTCCTGCACCCATCCCAATTGCGCTCTCCTGTGGTGACCGTGGGACCAGGTCCCACGGGAGCTGCACACATGGTGACAGGATCCAGCAGCTGTGGCCAGGAGAAATGCCTCAGCTGGTGCCACGCATCCCCGTTGGTGCAGGGCCCTCCCTCTCCCACAAGCCACTTGACGCCCAGCCTTGGCCAGGCCCCTCCCTTTAGCTTCCGGGGATGAGGGGACGAGTCAGGTTGGTGGAGCTGCAAGCATGGGGCAGAGGGGTCACCCTGGAAGGAGGGTCCCGAGTGCCCTCCTGCATCCCAGCCCCTCCTCCACAGCGAGCTGCTCCTGCCGCCTTCAGACTTCCTTCAGAGGCATCAGAAATTAGTCCACAAATGGAATCATTATTTTCATGCTCCAACAGGCCTTTAAAAATACTTTTTTTTCAGCTAAATTCAGGGAGTTGGGAAGTGAGCAAAGAAGACATGGGCAGTGTGCATCATTGTACAATTCCCTGCTTGCTTCTAAATGCTATTTGGTTCCTCTTTGCCCAGCCTCTATTTTTAGCCTTTACGCCAGTTTGTGCTAGGATGATTCCTTCTAAAGGCTGTATTATTGGCTGTGCTTTCCAAGCCAGTCTGAGGATCTCTGCATTTAATTGGCGAATTGACATCTTGATATTTATGTGATCTGTTTGTAACATTTTGCATCTGTCATTTTATTCATGCTTCCTGGGTTTTTTTTTTTGTGGTGGGGGGTCGCAGTGGAGGGGTTGCGGGAAGTGTTGTTCTGTTATTTCTTTTTGTTTTGGTTTTTGATGTCTTGGTTGCAATCTTTTACAATAATTTGCTTCAGAGCTATCTTGGCTTTTCCCTGACTACATCTGCACTAGTGCCACAGTACAGTCCCACATAACTTAGTATTTCTTGTGCACTTACTATTGGCAACTTTGTTTCTGTTTGGTATTTAAAGAAAGGATTTTCAGGCCGGGCACAATGGCTCATGCCTGTAATCCCAGCACTTCGGGAGATCAAGGCAGGCAGATCACTTAAACTCAGGAGTTTGAGACCAGCCTGGGCAACATGGCAAAACCATGTCTGTATTAAAAATACAAAAATTAGCCAGGTGTGGTGGTGTGTACCTGTAGTCCCAGTTACTTGTGGGGCTGAGGCAGGGGAATCGCTTGAGCCTGGAAAGTTGAGGCTGCAGTGAGCCATGATTGCACCACTGCGCTCCAACCTGGGTGACAGAGCAAGACTCTGTCTCAAAAAATAAAAAATAAAAGGATTTTTATATTAGTGTTTTTACTCTTAAAAGTTATACACATTCCTGCTATTTAAATCTTATTTATAAATTAAGCAAATTTAAATTGTTAATCTACTTTTTAAAAATTAATAGGCTTTATTTTTAGAGCACTTTTAAGTCTATAGTAAAACTGAGCTCCCTCATACCTCCCCCTTCCCCCATCCCACTCCTGCAGTTTCCCCGATCATCAACGCCTTGCATCAGTGCGGTGCATCTGTCACAATTGGCAAATGAATGTTGATGCATTGTTGTTAACAAGAGTCTGTAGTTTACACCAGGGCTCACTCTGTGTTATACTGTTCTATGGGCTTTGACAAAGGTATTGACTTACAGCACCATGTAGCTTCACTGCCCTAAAACACCCTCTGGGGTTCACCTGTTCATCTCTTCTCTCTCCCAACTAACCCTGACAACCACTTTTTTTTTTTAAACTGTTTCTATACTTTGCCTTTCCCAGAATGTCATATAGTTGGAATCATACAGTATGTATGTTTTTCAGATGGGGTTCTTTTGCATAGCAATATGCATTTAAGGTTCCTCTATATATTTTTATGGCTTGACAGATCATTTCTTTTTATTGCTGTATAATATTCCATTGTGTGGAGGTGCCACACTGTTGTATCCATTCACCTATGAAGGACAGCTTCGTTGCTTCCACGTTTTGGCAGTGATGAGTAAAGCTAATATAAGCATTTTTGTGCAGGTTTTTGTGTGGAAGTAAGTTTTCATCCCATTTGGATAAATACTAAGGAGCATGATTGCTGGACTGTATGGTAAGTTTTATAAGAGACTTTAGTTTTATAAGAGACTGCCAAGTAGCCGCACCATTTTGCATTCCTGCCAGCAGTGAATGAGTTTCTGTTGTTCCACATCCTCACCAGGATTTTGTGTTGTCAGTGTGTTGACTGTTAGCCATACTAATAGGTGTGTAGTGACATCTGATTGTCTGAATTTTCAGTTCCCTAATGGCATATGATATTGAGCACTACTCTCCAAGTTTTGGGTGTTTGTTCTAACCCAGTCAGTATCTGAATTGGCCATTTCTCCTTGCAGTTCATCAGTTTGCCTCATGTATTGGGGTGTTCTGTTGTTTGGTGCATACACAGTGAGGACTGCTATGTCTCCTTGGAGAACTGATTGCTTTATCATCTATTGCCTCTCCTTATCTCTGCACCCACTTTGTTCACTGGTTCTCTGATGATTATGGAATTTGTTCTGAAGTACTTTGCTGAGTGAACACTTGCCATGTGAACATTTTAAGTTGATAAAAAAGGAGAGTATCTTTTGTTTTTTTTTTTCTTTGTAAGTATCAAGATACACAATTCTGATGTCACATCCTTTTCCCCAGAAACATCTATAGGTATGATTGTTTTT
>NW_012102388.1:2273875-2309744 GCF_000951045.1 Mandrillus leucophaeus
TTTTTTTTGAGACGGAGTCTCGCTCTGTCACCCAGGCTGGAGTGCAGTGGTGCATCTCAGCTCACTGCAAGCTCTGCCTCCCGGGTTCACACCATCCTCCTGCCTTAGCCTTCCAAGTAGCTGGGACTACAGGCGCACGCCACCACACCTGGCTAATTTTTTTGTATTTTTAGTAGAGACGGGGTTTCACCGTGTTAGCCAGGATGATCTCGATCTCCTGACCTTGTGATCACCCACCTTGGCCTCCCAAAGTGTTGAGATTACAGGCGTGAGCCACTGTGCCCAGCCTAGGTATGATTCTTTAATGAAGAAGAGAAATTCAGAAGTTAATAATATAATTTTATGTGAAAGTCAACTTACCCTCATCTGATCCCTTTGGAAAATTTCAAGGTTCTTTCCCTTACAATTTAATTTTTAACCAGATTATGTATTGATATTGTTTTCATTCTTCAGTTTTTAGTAGAACATAGACATGCCACTCTTTCAAATCCCAGGCCTTTTACGCTATCCTTTCTAAGTTGCAGCTCTGATGGCATATTTGAGATGTGCATTCATCTCCGTTAGGGACTCCCGTTGTTCACGAGTTGGGAATCTGTGCTGTGTCCTTTGTGTTTATCATCATCTCTTTTTATTTTACTTTTACATTTTCTTGATATTTTGGATATATTTTATAAAATAATAGTTACTTACCAAACTTGTATTTTTTTCGGAGTCAGTTCTCCATTTCCTGCTTTCAACAAAGGTTTTATTTAGTCTACTGTGGTTTTCATTCTGCTGCACAGCACATTTTATCCAGATGGCTTCTTCTTGATGTGATGCAGTGTGTTCTTTTATCTCATTGATAAAAGAAAACAGCCATGCTGTGAATTTTACTTGCTTCACTTGAAAATCTTTTCCAAGAAGAACATTTTCTTCTTTTTATGATGTGTTTGCGTTGCAAATCTTTTGCAGCATCATTATATTTTTTTCTTATTCATGAGTTTACTCTGGAGATCAGGATTGTTTTCCTGAATCTCAATGGATTTTCCCATGGCTAGGGTGGCTATTAATTAGACTTTCTGGAATATAAGGATGGGACTAGATTGTGGGTTGAGTGGAAAGAACTCTATGGCAGACCTCCAGGGTACTGATCCGTGGTTCCCAGCCTGTGGTGGGCCATGCAGAGCTGTTTTTTTAAACAAGTTATCTGCTCATCAATATCTGCCCTAAGCATTGTCTACAGTTTGAATAAACAATGTGTCTCCTGCATCTAGGTGCCTGTCTTTCCAAATGTAGACCATGCTGTAATTAATAAGAAGTTCAGTTAAAAGTTTCATTGCAGTCATAACTGTAGATTGACCTTGTGTATTTTTTAACTGGTGAATATTTATCATGCAGTTCCTCTCATGGGAAGGAGAGAGAGTTCAACCAGTCATTTTTATTAGCGAAAGTCAGGGCCCTCCAGCATAAGCAATTAAAATCAGCGCTGTGTAAATCAAAAGGTGAGACTTGGCTGCATATCGATCCCATTATTGACCTGATGGTTTTGTCTTCATAAAGAATTCCTACTGTCCACAGATTGAATTCCTGTGTTCCGTTCTCCTTGTCTTATTTAAAAACATAAACATTTTAGAACATTTTAGGTTTATAGAAAAATTGTGAAAATAATACAGAAGGTCTCCATGTAACCCACACCTAGTTTTCTCTATTATTAACATCTTATGTTAATATGGCACATTTGTTACAGATAATGAACCAGTATTAATGCTGTATCACCTAAAGTAGTACTTTATTCCAATTTCTCCAGGTGTTCCCTTGTATTCTTTCTCCCTTGTAGGATACTATTTCAGATGCCACATTACACTTAGTAGCCACGTCTCCTTAGGTTCTTCCTGGCCATGACAGTTTCTAAGTCTCTCTTTTTTTTTATGACCTTGACAGTTTTAAGGATTAATGATCAGGTATGTTGTAGAATGTGCTTCAGTTGGGATGGATCTGATGTTTTTCTCATGCCTGACTTGGGTTACGGGTTTTGGGGAGGAAGACCATAGAGGTAAAGTGTCATTCTCATCGCATCATGTCAAGGGTATGTACATGCTATCAACATGACTTATATGTTGACTTGTATGTTGACATATGACTTATATGTTGATGATGACCTTAATCACTGAGCTGAGGTAGTGTTTGTCCGGTTTCTCCGATGGGAAATTATTCCCTCCCTGTCTCCCCATTCCATTCTGTTTGGAAGGAAGCCACTGTGCATAGCCCACACTAAAGGAATGTGGAGTTATGTTCTACCTCCTCAAGGAAGGACGCTTTGCAGAAATTATTTTGAATTCTTCTGCATGGGAGATGTCTATTCTTCCCCATTTATTAATTCAGCCACTGATATCAGTATAGACTCATGGATACTTACTTGATGGATTATTATCCAATACTACTTTAATGATTTTATTGCTCAAATTATTCCAGCTTTGGCCATTGAGAGCTGTCTCAGTTGGATCTTGGATCTTGTGCCCCTCTGACATACCATTGTGTGTGTGTGTGTGTGTGTGAGAGTGAGAGAGAGAGAGAGAGAGAGAGAGAGAGAGAGAGAGAGAGAGAGAACTTCCTCTATTAGATATGTGTTTTGCAATTATTTTCCTCTAGTCCGTGGCTTGCCTTCTCATTCTCTTAACAGAGTGTTTCACAGAGAAAAAGTTTTATTTATTTATGTTTTTAACTTTTATTTTAGGTTCAGGGATACATGTGCAGGTTTGTTACAGGTAAATTGCATGTCACAGGGGTTTGATGTACAGAGTATTAAGCATAGTACCCAGTAAGGTAATTTTTCAATCTTCATCCATCTCCCTCCCTCCACTCTCAAGTAGGCCCCCCAGTGTCTGTTGTTCTCTTCTTTGTGTCCATGTGTGCTCAATGTCTAACTCCCACTTATAAGTGGGAACATATGGTATTTGGCTTTCTGTTCCTGTTAGTTCACTTGGGATGACAGCCTCCAGCTCCATCCATGTTGCTGCAGAGGACATGATCTCACTCTTTTTTTATGGCTGTGTAAGATTCTATGTTGTATATCTATCACATTTTCTTTATCCAGTCTACCATTGATGAGCATTTAGGTTGATTCCATGTCTTTGCTATTGCAAACAGTCCTGTGATGAACATACATGTGCACATGTCTTTATGGTAGAACAATTTATATTCCTTTGAGTATATACCCAATAAGGGATTGCTTGGTTCAAATGGTAATTTTGCTTTGACATCTTTGAGAAATTGCCAAAGAGAAGTTTTATTTTAATAAAGTTCAATTTATCAATTTTGTCTTTTGTCAGTTGTACTTTTGGTATCATGTCTAGGAACTCTTCAGCAAAACCTAGATCCAAAAGATTTTCTTCTAAAAGGGCTACAGTTTCAGTTTTAAATTTAAATATAGAATCCTTTAAAAAATAACTTTTGCATAAGGTGTAAAGCTGAAGTCAAGACACGCTCTTTCTGCCTATGGATATCTTAATGGACATTCAGTTGTACTAGCCTCATTTGTTCGAAGGTCTCTCCTCTCACTATTGACTTGCCTTTGCTCCTTCATCAAAGATCAGTGGACTATACTTGTATGGTTATAGTTCTGGGTTCTCCATTCTATTCCATTGGCATACGTGTCTATTTGTTTCCCTTCCAGTACCACATTGTCTTGATTATTTAGCTTTATGGTAATTGTTCAAATCAAGAAGTATGAGTCACCATACTGTGTTCTTCCTCAGAATTATATTGGCTATTCTAGGCCTTTTGTCTTTCCACATAAATTTTAGAATCAGTTTGTCAGTATCTACAAAATACCTTGCTGAGATGCTGATTGGGATTTCAATTAATCCATAAGTCAATCTTGAACAATTCATTTCTTAACAATGTTGAGTCTTCCCATCCATGAATATGGAATATGTCTCCATCTATTTTGACTTTTAGAATTGGAATAATTTCTTATTTAAATGTTTGGTAGAATTTAGACTTACTTTTTGATTTCAATGTATATACTTTTAATTAATTAATTTTTAGAGACAGGGTCTCTATCTGTCACCTAGGATGGAGTGCAATGGCATGATCACAGCTCACTGCAGTCTCAACCTCCTGGGATCAAGCAGTCCTCCCACCTCAGCATCTCAAGTAGCTGGGACTACAGGTATGCACCACTGCACCTGGCAAGTTTTAACTCTTTTTTTTTTGTGGGATGAGGTCTCGCTCTGTTGACCAGGCTGGTCTCAAATTCCTGGACTCAAGTGATTCTCCTACCTCAGCATCCCAAAGTGCTGGGATTACAGGCATAAGGTACCATGCCCAATGTCTATTTTTAACTAGTTTTTATTTTATTTTTAGTGATTGCCCTAGAGATTGAAATATAGATTTTAATCTAAATCCATCTTCAAATAAGAGTATACCACAGGTATACAGGTATCTTATAACATTGTATCTCAATTCCCTCTGGCCCCATGCCCTGTGATCATCCAGCTCACTTGTCTATGTGGTATAATTATCTAATACATCGATGCTATAACAAGTTTAAACAGCTATTTTTAGATCAATCAAGAGCAAAAAATATATATATATATTTTCTTTCACCTCCATTTACTTTTCTCTGATGCTCTTCCATTCTTTATGTAGATCTAAGTTTATATCCTGATTGTATCATTTTCCTTCTCTCTACAGAAATTCTTCATACATTTTTTTTACGGGGAAGTTCTGCTGGCTAATTCCCTCAAGTTTTGTCTGAAATAGTGCTTATTCTCCTTCACTAATTTAATTTAATTTAATTTAATTTTATGAGATGGGGTCTCACTATGTTGCCCAGGCTGGTCTCTAACTCCTAAGCTCAAGTTATCCACCTGCCTCGGCCTTCCAAAGTGTGGGATTACAGGCATGAGCCACCACATCCAGCCTCATTCACCTTTATAGAATCATTTTGCTGGGTATTATGTTAATTTTACATTGGTGATTTTTTTCTTTCAATAACTTGAGTATTTCACTCTACTGTCTTTTTTGCCTGTATGGTTCATGACAAGAAATCTGCTGTAATTCTTATTCTTGCTCATCTATAAGTAAGGCGTTTTTTCCTCTGACCAAGATTTTATGTCTTTGCTTTCCACAATTTTAATATGAAACATCAAGATTTTCTTTGTATTTATCCTGCTTTGTATTCTCTGAGCTTTCTGGATCTGTGGTTTAGTATCTGTTGTTAATTTTGGAAAGTTCTCAGTTACTATTATTTCAGATGTTTCTTTTGACCCTTTCCTCTAATTTCTTTTTCTGATGCTCCAATTACACATTTGTTACTTTTTTTTTTTTTACAGTTGCCTCACAGACTTGGGTGTTATTTGTTCCAATCTTTTTTCTCTTTGCATTTATGTCTGGGAAATTTCTATGACCCTGTCTTCAAGCTCACTGATTGTTTTCTCAATGGCATTTAGTCTACTGATGAGCCTATCAAAGGCATTCTTTGTTTCTGTTAAAGGGCTTTTTATTTCTAGTATTTCATTTTGATTTTTTTCTTAGTCTTTACAGCTCTGCTTACATTAGCCATCTGTTCTTGCACATTGTATACGTTTTCTATTATAGCTCTTAACATATTAATCATAGTTATTTTAAATTCCCTGTCTGATAATTTCAATATTTAGTCATATGTGAACCTAGTTCTAATGCTTGGTTTTTTTCTTGTCATTTGTAGTCTTGCAATTTTTGTTGTTATTGTTGTTAAAAGCTGAATGTTTTGTACTGGGTATTAGGAACTGAGGTAACAAGGACTTTAATATGAAGACTTATGTTACCTGGTTAGGAGTTGGGCTATTTAATGTTTGCTGTAGCTGTAGGTGCCAGAGGCTTCAAATTCCTCGTGTCCTTCCTTTTGTCTTTATTCTTGACTTTGGACTTTTCCTGTACACTCATCCTCATAGAGTCTGCATCTTGCATCTCTTCCAGTTGTAGTTAGTTCCTGTTGTTCTATATTCTTGTTGTCATGGGGGTAATATGTGTGGTAGAAGAAATGTTCTATCATCTTACAATAAATCTCAGCCTTTTAGTGGGTTTGTGTCTAGGGTGGTAACCCTCACAAGTGTTACTCCAGTGATAGCATTTCCCCCTTAGTGTAGATAAAAAGACCTGAGGGAGCTGGGAGGAGGGACCACCCTCCGAGGTGGGGTGAGGCTTTGGTGAATACTTCACCCTGGAAGACAGGCTGCCTGCTGGCACCATGGCAGGAACAAGCTACAGTTCCCATCCTCTGGCTGCCAGCTCTCTCCTGGCATGTCACCATGGTGCACTTTAACTACCTTCGAAATGTTCTCTTCCCCCATCCTCTTCCCCCTTTATTGTGTTTCTGGGGACTTGGAGAATACTGAGACGAATGAGCAGTGTGCAGGCTCTCAGCTACAGAAGTGGGGATCCGATTCCATTTATTGATACTTTGGTGCTACAGAAGCTCCCTGGAACTTGGACTGAACTCTGGAAAAACGATGGAAGTGGCCTGAAGCATGAGGTCCAGGCTGCCAGTTCTGGGTGGAGTCCATGGCCTGGAGTGAGAGCTTATGGTGCTTTTTCTGGGCCTGCCCATGGCAGCACACACTTCCTCCCTTCTGAACCCATAAAAACCCCCTACTCAGTCAGACTCACACAGATGTTGGGACTACCAGCTTCAGAGAGGATCTACCAATTGTGGGTCTCCTCTCCACTGAGAGCTGTATAGTCATTGGGACGACCTGCCTGCAGAAAGGAGCTACCTACTGTGGCTCTCCTGTTTACTGAGAGCTGGACACTTGGGACGACCTGCCTGCAGAAAGCAGCTACCCGTTTCAGGTCTCCTGAGAGCTGTTCTGTTATTCAATGAAGCTCATCTCTGCCTTGCTGACCCTCCAGTTGTCTGAGTACCTCATGCTTCCTGGACGCAGGACAAGAACTCAGTTCTGCTGATTGGTGGAACTGAGAGCTGTAACACAAACAGGGCTGAAACATGCCCCCTCCCCCACTTGCCATGTTGTACGGGATGAGGAGAGAAGAGCTGTAGCCCTTCGGAGAGCCCAGACCTAGGAGCTCCCCAAGCCAAGGCTGTGACACCCTCTTTGGGGCCCTGAAGTTCCTGGTGTCTCCAAGTTTCTGGACACCACCACATTCCTTGTCCAGACACAGGTGCCTGCAATGGAAGCCACATGTGGTACATCTGGTCCAGCTGCTGCCTCACATGGAGCTGGCACCTGTACTGGCACCTGGAGCTGCCCACCCCACCGCAGCAGCTTGTGTGCCTGGTTGTACACAGTGGCCAGACACCACACTTGCTCGCTCACACACCCCTTGCTGCTCTACGTTGGCTCGCCCTTGGCAGGTGTGGGATCTGGGCTAGTAGTGTGAGCTGAGCGCAGCCTGCTGGGCTGAGTGGACATAATGAGCCCAGTGGGCGTGAACAATACTCAGGCAGAAGGTGCTGCCAGCCACAGGGGTTTCTGGCTGGTGAAGTGACACTCCGAGGATCCCATGACAGTATAAGGGCCTCTTCCCTGTCTCTCCCCCAGATGCCGTGGTGTCCACCCAGGAAGTCAAGAACTATCATGTGATATAGGAGATCTAGTCAGGCTATGGCTAACTTCTAAGAATGGCTCCAGAGTTGGAGTGAGCTGAGGTTCCTGATTCTTTATGGATCAGCCCTGGAAACCCCCTTAGGGCCACTGCTGGACAAGAACAATTCCTTCATTCCCTTCAGCCAGCAGGGCAGTGTTTCTTGTTCACATCCGGGGGCCTCCTGGATGTCCCCCCACGGCAGGAAGGCCCATGCACTGGTTGCTCCTGACTTAGGGCTGAGGGAGAATGAGGGGCTGTGTGGGCGGGTCTGGAAGGGGCACCACCTGCCACCCTCACATCTCCTCCAGCAGATATGGTTATTCTCTCCCTCCCTGGACAGACATCATTAGAGAAGATTTAATCAAGGAAGAGCAATGGAGGCCGGGTATTGTGGTTCATGCCTGTAATCCCAGCATTTTGGGAGGCCGAGGTGGGCGGATCACAAGGTGAGGAGTTTGAGACCAGCCTGGTCAACATGGTGAAACCCCATCTCTACTGAAAATAAAAAAAAATTAGCTCGATGCGGTGGTGTGCACCTTTAATCCCAGCTACTTGGGAGGCTGAGGTAGGAAAACTGCTTGAACCCAGAAGGCAGAGGTTTCAGTGAGCCAAGATAGTGACACTGCACTTCAGCCTCGGCGACAGAGCAAGACTTCGTCTCAAAAAAAAGAAAGAGTGAGCAATGGTCTAATGGAGTCTGTCTAGATGAGTGAGATAATGGCCAGACTGATGCCTGCTGCCCAGCCTGCTCACATATTCTGGAGACTCCTCTGCTTCTATTAGGTTAACAAGCTGTGATTGTCAGTGAGATTGCAAACAGCACCTTCCCTCCATTCTACTCCCTGTCCTGCAGATCTCCTGGGTTTTGAGAGATGTTTCCTAAGTGAAGTGACTTTCTCCTTCCTCCCTGGTGGGTCCTGTAGATGGATGCCGCTCAGGCTCTTTCCATGTGGGGTGGGGGACACAGGGCACAAAGATCCTCCTGCCGTTCTCCACGGGAGAATTACTTAGGGTTTCCCAGGGCTCGTCTCAGGATGCAGGCCACGGCTGCCGGGCTTTGTGTGAAGCTGCGCCCAAGTGTGGAGGTGACTGGAGAAGGTGGGAGAGTAGAGTCAGATAAGGATGGTGGTCTCCCTGTCCCAGACTGATGGAGTGCAGTGCGGAGGCTGGAACTCAAGCAGCCATCATGGAACGTGAGGAGGGTCAAATATTGAGGACGTGTGGGAAGCAAGATGGAAGATTCCCCCTCCCTTATGGAGATGAATGATGACACCAGGTCTGGACTATACTTCTCTATAGTGTTTTGTGAGAGAGAAGTATACTCCTGTCTTGTTTAAGCTCCTGTGTTGGTGGTTTTCAGTGGCTTACGGCTGATCTCACCTTAACCAACATGGCCATAGCACGTGCATTTCCTGACCCTCTGTGTGGTGCTGCTACTGGAGAAAGTAGCTTCCCTCCTGGCTATGGCTCAGCCCCACATTCCTTAGAGCACTAGTTAAATGGCAGTTGCTGATTCCTAGGTCTGGGCAGGGGCCTGGGATTCTGCATTTCTTACAGGCTCCCAGAGGATTCTGTGCTGTAGGTCCTACTGCTACACCTGGAGTAGCAGGGGCTTAGAACTCACCTGCGTTCTGGGGTCCCAGCCCAGGCGTCTCACATTCCCCACCTAGGACACTTTCTGTCCAGCCCCACCTGCAACAACAGCCTTCAGAGAAAAGCAATCAGCAAAGAAGAATCTAACATGGATGTTCCTGGCAGAGAGCGAGGGCTCTGCAATGTGGTGAGTCCTGGAGGCTGCCCCATTACTCTTCAGCTGCAAGTGACAGTTAATGTATTACTTTTCCTCACCTGGCTGCCCCTGTGAGTTTCATTCCTTAGCAGGAGACTGTAGCACCACTGTGATATCAGAGGCCTGGGGAAGATCCAGAGGGTGAGTTAATAGTTTCCATTCATGCTCCTCTGAGTCTGTGAAGTAGGCTTTATCAGTCATTTTGCTGGGTTTTGAGATTGGCTTTCCTTCTGTCTTCTGAAGGTTGATTAGAAATTGGAGGCTGCGGTGCAGGAACCCTGATTATACCTGAGGATGCTAAGCACTCTTCAAGACAGCATGTCTGTCCACAATCAGAAGGGATCACTCTCCCACACCTCCTCCCGTCCTCTCTTTGGCTCCTGCACAGACTCTCGAACGCAGATAGGGAAGCTGCAGTGCTGGGCTGGAGGGCCAGGCTTGGAGGAACTGTCAACTTGGTTTCTCTTTGGCCCAATAATTCTCAGTGTCCTCTCTTAGGACAGCCCTGCAAGGAACCAGCCTGGAAATCAGCTGGTTCTCATGATGAACCCTCAGACCTTCCACTTGTTCTCGTGAAGTCTCCCCTGATTGCTTAGAGATTTCTGCTGCTTCCTGAGTGAAACACTTCTACTCATCACTTTTTTTTTGAACAGTGAATCAAGTTTTGGGCTTATCCCAGGAAATCATCTATTTATTGGTGTGCATTCATTAATTTTTAAAGAGCATTTTCTTGAGCAACTACTAGAAAAAAATTTAGTGGTTTAAGACTCCGGGTATACATATTTACTTCTATTCATTTCCAACTCTCAATCATTTATATCAGTCTATAAAATCATGAGTTTTGGGATTTTTCCTCTTGTGATAGTATTATTAGTACTAAAAATATCTTACATATCCATTCTGCAGTATCCATGTGCCAACAACTATGTTTGGAAGCTTAGAAGCAATTTTATTATGGAAAATTTATCAATTATTGATAACCAAAAGGAAGGAAAAGAACCATCTATAATTATGCCACTGAGAAAACTGTGGCAAATATTTCATAGCTTTTCAGGTTCTGTGCATGTGAGAGCTTGTGTATACACTTACACATTTGTGCATTGTCTTCATGAAAATGAATTCATACTATAACTGTCTTCTTCAGATTTAATGAAGTATAATTGAGAAACAGGAATTATGTATATTTAAGGTATGCAACTTGATGTTTTGTCTACCTTGTGAAATGATCACCACAATGAAGGTAGTTAACATATCCATCACCTCACATAGTTACTATGTCTTCCCTTCTTTCTCCCTCCTCTTTCTTTCTTTCCTTTCTCTTCTTTCCCTTTCTCTTTCCTTCCCTCCTCCCTTCCCTTCCTCCCTCCATCCCTTCATTTGGTGAGAATACTTAAGATCTACCTCTTAGCAAATTTCAAATATACAATACAGAAATTGTTAACTGAAGTCGCCAGAGAAGTTCCCTCCAAAATTAAAAACACAACTACCATATGCTCCAGCAATCCCACTTCTGAGTATATATATCCAAGGGAAATGAAATCTGGATCTTGAAGAGAGAGATCTGCACTCCCATGTTCATTGCAGCATTGGTCACGATAGCCAAGATACGGAAACAACATGAATGTCCTTCAAAGGATGAGTGGATAAATACAAAATATCTCTACCCCTGTCTCTCTATCTAGACACACACACATTAGAATATTATACAGCCTTAAAAAGAAGGAAGTCCTGCCATTTGTGACAACATGGATGAACCTGGAGAACATTATGTTAAGTGAAATAAGCCAAACACAGAAAGACAAATACCACATGATCTCACTTACATGTGGAATCAAAAAAAGTCAAACCCATAGAAGCTGAGAGTATAATGGTAGTTACCAGGTGCTGGGGGTGGGGGAAATGGGGAGATGGGGTTAAAGGTTAGAAAATATTGGGCTTTTTTCTTAACAATACAATGTAACAATACAGTCTAACATTATTTTTAATGGCATTGATGTTTCTTCTCTAGCATGATTTGTCCTCTGGTTGAACTTCAGAGTCACCTGGGGAGCCTTGAAGGGCACACCCAGACCCTGGGCTCTCCCAGGAGGCTGACTGAGTCATGTTGATGTGGTAATGAATAGCATCTCATCTTATGGATGCCTGAGTCCCTCTTTAACCATGGCCATGTAATTGGAAATGGGTATTTTCACCTTTATAGGTATCTATGGAGTATAACTGCCTTTATAAGTACATAACATACTCAGAGATATATCTTTGTATACATCAGGTATTGTGGATACATTCTGGAAACTGGATCAGTGGGCCAAAGAAACTTTATCATATCTAATGTGAACTGTCACTGACACTCCAGAAAGAAGAGACCAGTGAGCACTGCACAGTAGGGAGTGGCAATGCCCGTCTTCCCACAGCTTAGCCAGCATTGGGTGTCAAATGGTTTTACTATCTTCCAGTTTTATAGGTTGTCACTGATTCACTCATTCAGTAATTCTATTTTGCACAACCACTCTGGGCCATGTTCATTCAAGTGATGGGGCCTCTATGGTGACTCAAGACAGACATAGCCCCTGCTCTTGTGCTGCTCACAGTTTAGTGAGAGATGGACTTGAATTCAATAGCCACAAACACTCATGTGAAGGAAGCTGAGACAGCTATGAGGAGAGATTCGTGGTGCTGTGGGAACCTGTGGTGCAATTTGACCTGATCAGAGGAGGTCAGCATGGGCTTCCCTAAGGAGTTGACACTCACTGCACTCTGGAGAGGGGGAGTGTGTGAGGGAGCAACTGGTCTGCAGGTGGGAGAGCACATGGGAATGGGGACTGTCTACAGTGCCTGCAGTTCATGAAAGGTACATTCAAATAGGTGAATTTTACTGAAAATAAATCATGCCTTGGTAAAGTGGGGTCCTGCTAGCTAGGCCCATGGTACCCCTCTCCTCCCAATACTCCAGCAGCTGGCCTGCCTCTCATGGTGGAGCCTGCCTCCTGGGAATGGCCTACAGGGCCATGTGGTGAGGTTCCCATTTTCTCTTCGCCTCAGCTCTCTCTTTCTCTCTGCATTTATTCTGCTCTGCACACACTGTTTGAATGCAGAGTTCCCCACCCTCCAGGCAGGCTCCTGCCTCGGGGCCTTTGCACATGCTCTTTCCAACAACATCCACTCCTAAACTGCTGTGTTCATGAGGGCAGGGCCAGCTTCATGGGCATACACTCAGGGCCCTGCATTTTGGAGAGATCCATGCTTGGTTTAATGCTGTGTTGTTACTAACAATTATTCATTTTTGAAGAAAATGCATTTTTTTTCATTCATTTTTGAATGAGGGGCCCTGCATTTTCATTTTGCACTGGGCCTTGTCAGCAAAAGCTCTACACACCAAGGCTTGGGGGAGCTTCCCAGGGTGGCAGTACTTCATGTGTGTTGTCACACACTGTTGCTGGGAGAATTAAGTGCTCTCCATCTGACTTAACTGGTACAAGACACCTGGAAGTTTGAACCTGGCTTCTCTTGGACTCTGACCTATGCACTTTTCCTTTTTGCTGATTTTATCTGTATCCTTTCATGAAAATACATCATAACTCAGAGTATAACATCTTTTCTGAGTCCTATGAGTCCTTCTAATGAATTATTAAACCTGAGGGTGGTCTTGGGGATTCCCAACACACGAACTTTACTGCACACTTCACCAAAACTTGTTGGAGGCAGGGGTGCCTTTAAGCCACGGGGCCTCAATGGGGAGGGACCTACATACTCACCAAGCCTTCTTCCTTCCTCTTCTCTATGTCAATGTGACTCTCAGACCCGTTTTTTTTTTTTTTTTCTGTGAGAATCAACCTACAGAACTTGGCATTTCCTGGACTACCCAGCCAACACCATTGCAGAGAGGCCCATGGCTCTGGTATGAAACCCCTGGTCAGAAATTCTGATGGGGGATCCTGGGGTCTTGTGCCCTCCCCTGTAGGGGACATACTTGATGGGCACTATGATTGTCAAAGGTTAAATACGTAAAAATATTCTCCACAGATGCCTTCCAGCTGGGGGTAGGATTCCTGATATGTTCAACCTAAGCTCTTGGATGGTCCTACAAAGGGGACAAGAGTCAATGGCTCTGCTGTGGTTTGAATGTGTCCCCCAAAAAGCATGTTGGAAACTTAATCCCAAAAGCAACAGTGCTGAAAGGTGGGGTGTAGTGAGAGGTGATTAGGCCCTGATAAGTGAGTGATAATGCCATTATTGCAGGAATGGGTTCATTATAAAAGGGGGAGTTTGGTCCCCTTTTGCTCTCTCTCTTACCCTCTCTTTGTCCTTCCACCATGTGATGCCTTCTGCCAAGTTATGATGCAGCAAGAAGGACCTTGCCAGATGCCAGTACCTTGATCTTGGACTTTCCAGCCTTTAGAACTATCAGAAGTAAATTTCTGTTCTTTATAAATTACCCAGTCTGTGGTATTCTGTTTTAGCAGTACAAAATGGATGGACTAAGACAAGCTTCTACATGCACGAGAGAGGGTGAACCTGGAGAGCTGGGTGATCACCCAGTGGCCACATAAACATACAGGCCTATTGCCCATGTGGGGTGTGATCTCAGGGCTATGTGTTCCCCTTCCCTGGAGGTTGGGTTATCGATCACCACTATTTGTCACATTCTTTCCGACAACACTGTCAAAGTCAGTGTGATCCCCACGGCAGCAGAATGCACATGACTGGGACTGAGCCCTTACTCCTCTCAAGATTCCTCATGCAGGAGTGGAGTGTGTAGCAGGTGAGAAAGGGATTCTATTCGGAAGAGGCAGAGAATAATTTGGGGCAATGTAATGGTCCTTAGGTTTGTGTCTCCAAACTCACTGAGACAAAAGCATCAGGATAGCGTTTCTGGGGAAACTTCTGGTTTCCTGATGAGCCATGGTCTTTCTCAGGTGGTAACTTTTCCAAACATGTCTATGTCCCCTGCAGAGCTCTTAACTGGGGCATCATGAGGGATTTGATCACAGCTCTTAAGGGCCGATAGGTGGCACTAAGGATAAGGAGTCTACCCTCTCCCTTTCCCAAAGGCGAGGGAGGCTGTAAGCTATGCCAGTAAGGTGGTTGGGCACAGTCTTGGGAGACAGACTGTCAGATCTGAATATCCACGGGCACTGTTTTCACCACTGACAATCTGTGTGACCTTCAGGGAAACGCCAGGCTTTGTAATCTCACTCAGCTGCCTGGTTCAAAAATCTCAGCTCAAATGTTGCTTCCTCAGGACTTCTCTCCTGAATCTCTCTGCTTTATGTTCTCATACTCCTGTATTTTTCCTTTTAATGACTATTAGTTTAACTTTGTTGGTAGGATTTCTCAGTCCTTCTTTGTGTTCCTCTCTAGACTGAAACCTCCTTGAAGGCAGGGGCTCTGTCTTGCAAAGTTTTATGCCATCAGTAACACACAGAGACTGGCTCATGGTAGAAAATCAGAAAATCCATGCTGAATGACATGTGGCAAAGCTCCATCAAGGTCTCTGGTGGACATATGGGGTGAGTTTTACATAACATGAGACTTAGAAAATGAGCTATTATCAATCACGTAATTATCCTCAGAGAATCTGTGTCCTTTTTCCTTTTAAATACATTTGTGCATTATGAGCTTTTAAATACAACTAAGGTGGGTATCATGCTGCGTTAAGATGCATAAGAAATGAGGAGATGGAGACAGCTCTGAAAGGGTCTGGGTGTTTATAATGCAAAGTAATTGCAATGCTGTACCATGAAATGCATTTTGTTCTTGAAAACTGAATTTGAGTTTGATGTCTTTTGAGAGCCTTGATGCATTTTTAATTCACACAGAGCCTCCCTTCTCTATGCTCCACTGTGTGCACTGGGGACAGGTGACATACTGGGAGGGGAGCTTGGGGTAAGTTTGGGCAGAGATGCTGTAATAAAAATGTCCAGCTCCCAAGTCCATCCCATGGTGGACATCAATGGGAGCATCTGGAGTCTGGGTGCAAAGGGTGAGGGGTGCCAGTCCTATCACAGCTGAGTTGTGACAGGGAGTTTGCAGAAGGGCCTTTAATTTCCCAAGTAACCTGAGTCCAAGGCTGTGCTGGGCCCAAAGGACACAATCTCTGCCAGGGACAAGTCATAGTTCCTGCAGGACCAGGTTTTGCAGCAGACCTGGATTCTGGCCAATTCAGTTAGAATGGGTTCAATGAAAGGATGAGGATCCTATATTTACTCATTTATCCTTACAGTCATGTGAGGAGGTAAGTCTAATTATCCCTATTTTATAGATAAAGAACTTGGTCAGGGTTACATAACTAGTAAATGCCTACATACACATGCCAAAACCTCCGTATGTATCTCCATCAGGCCAAATGTGAAAAGACAGAAACATTTTGAAATTTAATGTATTTCCACCTGAACTTGAGACTTTTGCCCTGTTCTGACGCCTTGTGCATGCCATAGGAAGAAGAGACGAAAGTAAGCTTAGATCACAGCTGCCTCACAGGCAAACATCTGTGAAACTGCATCCTCACCCCATCCTGGTAGGGGTTCCCCTAGGGGACCTGGTGGATAACACCACCTCCCAGGTACAGCTTCCTCCCTCGGCCCACCTTGGCAAGTGCTGGGGGACTTATGAGTGCTGTAACAGAGTATGCCCAAGTCTCTTGAAGGGTAAGGATTTGAAACTGCTCTCAGGATGGAATGTCCAGGTGCAGCATCACTTTCCACTGTTTTATTATAAAATTCCCAAAGGTCCTTGGCCTCCCCTTTCTCTGAGGTATTAACAATGGGTGCAGTAAACTCAAGTGTCACCTAACACCAGCTCCACTGTGATTCCCAGAGTTGCTGGAGGCCTCCTAGGATCTGAGGGGGTCTCTCCAGTCTCAGCCCAGCAGTTTTAACATCCCAGTAAAAACCCACTTCCAATAAGGGGAGGGGTGCTTAGACAGACCTTGGCAGTAGGACACAACCGGGAAGATTTATGAAGCAAGTCAAAAAGTAGTGTCTGCATAAGCTCTTTTTTTAAAACCTAAAAAATGAAGGCTTCACTGCAAAGTATTTACTGCACCAGTGATGCTGAAAAAGGAAATGAACTCCTGTGAGTTACCTTATTTAAATATCGTGATGTTCTTTTCTGTGGATGATCTTAAGATAATGAGTTAGAATTGTGATGTGCTGTAGCAAGGAGGGGTCAGCCTAATGCACTAACACAGCCATCTCTTTCTTAGGACCAAGCAAGGAGGTCAGGCCAACTATCCTTCTCCACCGGGCCCTAGTTTCCAAACAGGTTGCATTTCCCAGAGCATCTGGCATTCAGGATAGAAGTAATACTGGGTCCATATCTGGACCTTCTCCAATCTTACCTCTGAGCCTGGGGTCAGAATCAGCCATGTGTGTGTTACCTGTGTGCTGCCCGTGTATCTATGGATGTGCATCCTATGGGTGGTATGTTACTTGTGTGAGTAACCTGTGCCTTACCTGTCTGGTCCCCATATGAATTGTCCAGGGTTGTGAGTTATGGGCTGCCAATGCCTGTTGCCTGTGTAGGTCCTACATGTGTAAGCTTCTGCGTGTCACCTGCGTGTGACACATGTGCTCCTTCCCAGTGATCTATGTGCTACTGTGTTCCCAGTGAGTGTGTTATCTGTGTTTCTCATGTGCTGCTATCTGGAGGTTATCTCTGCGTATGTGACCTGTGTGCTACACTTATGCTCCAGTATGTTACCTGCATGTTTCCTGATCATATGCTCCCTTGATGCTGAGTGTGGATCTTGTGTGCGTGTTATCTCTGTGTGTGTACCAGCTGGCTGCATTTCTGTAAGGGCTGTTCCATGAATTATGTGTGTATTAACTGCATGCCATCTACATGCAACCTACACATTCACTCACCCGCGGAGTGAATGGGTTGCTCGCGTGTGTTATTACAACCATGCAGGCTGCTCAGGTGTGTTGTTATGACCGTGCAGGCTGCTGGAGTGCACTGTCTGTATTTCCTGTGTCCATGGTGCCTTCATGTTACCTGAGTGTGTCACCATCTTTTGTCACTTGTGCCTGTCACCTGTTTGCTGGTGGTCATTTGTGCTGCCACGTGAGTCTCGTATTTTACCTGGTATGTCGTGTGTGTGCGTTCTGCTGTAGGCTACTTCTGTGCATTTGCCTGTAAACAGCCTGTGTGTACCACCTCCTGTTACCTGCACCTGCTGCTCTGTGTATTAAAACATTCCCGCATGCTCCCGTATGTGCGCTGCTCGTGGGAGGAGTCTGCGGATTCCTTCCCGTATGACCTGCATGGTGCTGTGTGTGGCGCTGCCTGGGTGTATCTGCATCACCCATGTTTGTGCCACCCGCACCTGTACTTACAGGTGTTACACACGCAGACTGCTGACATGATTATTACCTATGTGCTACAAGTGGACACTGCCAGTGTCACCTAGGCGTGAGGCCTCATGGATACTCACATGCTGCCGCCTGCCGAACGCACCATTCCCTCTACTGTGGCGTGAGGGGCGGGTGGAGACCAAGTCTGGTAGGAGACTCTGGGGAACTCCGGGTCCTCAAGCTGCTTCCGACAGGGCCCTCCAGGTCACGGGAAGAGCCGGCCGCTGTCCTCACCGGGACCGGGACCGCATCTCCCTGCCCGTCTCTGACCCCTCCTTCCGCTGGCCAGGACCCTCAGAAGCAAGCCCGAGCCACTCCCCTTCCGACCAGGGGTCGTCCAGAGGCCTGGCTCGGGCGGCCCCGCTGCTGCCCGGGTGGCAAGTGCTGCGGCCCCTCTGTGGACTCCTGCCGGGCAGGGGCGGCCCCTCCCCGGTCTGACCCTGTCTCTCTGTCCCACACGGGCAGACGCGGGGACAGCGGGCTCTGAGGGCTCGGGGCCGACATCGAGGCGGGGTCGGCCCGGTGCCCCGCCATGCTGCCCGGAGGCCCCTCGTGCTCCCAATGCCCGCGCTCTCCGGGTTCTTTTCACAGCAGGGAAACAGGCCACGGGCCCAGGCCAGGACTGCGCAGCCAGGAAGGGGAGTGATCCAGGTTCCCGAGTTCCGGATTCTGATCCGGCTCCGTGTGGATGAGGACTCCTTGGGCTAGGAAGCCCAGAAGCCAATACACGCTCAAATGAGCTCAAGGAAACAAAAGCGGGGAGGGGACCTGGCCCTGGAAACGCTGCAGCACCCGCCTGACTGCAGGCCCGACCGGATCCAGGGCTCCAGTGATCTTTTTTTCTATCTCAAATCTGGGCCTTCAGCGGCTTTGGCCCCGCTAATGCCCCAATCAGGGACCCCTACCTGTGAGGCTCCCCCTACAAAAGGATAAGATGGCGGCAGCAGCTGCTTCCCGGCTTCCTCTCAGCCCCGTAGCTCTCCCGCCCCTGGGGCAAGTCCTGGCATGCACTCTGATTGGACTGGCAGAGCCATGTGACCAGGTCTGTCCCAATCATAGACCCAGGGCACAGCCACCTGACACTCCGATTGGACTTGCTCAGGTCACGTAGCCAGCTCTGCACCAATCACAAAGCCAGGGTGCAGCCTGTGGAAATGTAACAGTCTTTCTCATTAGCCAGAGAAGAAACCCTGATTGTCACTCCGATTGGACTTGCTCAGGCCACGTGACCAGCCCTGCACCAATCATAGAGCCAGGGTACAGGGGCTTCCAACCATACCCGGGCCACAGGCCACTCCACAGATCAAGAGCCTCTGTAGCGGTCCCAGGGTCTTAGCTGTGGGTGGGCGGGCGCCTGAGTGAAACTCAGTCCTGGAAGGAGGGGGCGAGGCCCTCGGGAGATCTGGAGTCTGTACCCCCAGGCCCCACACTGGGAACTGGGGACGAGGAGACGGGGATGCGGCCCTGGTCTTGGCCTCCTCAGGCCCACCAGACACCTTGTTCAGGCCGCCGGGACGGTCCTCGTGGGGCTCGGCACTCCTCGTCCTGCGCCTCCTCCCGGCCCACGGGTCCCCGGCTACCCCAGCCCCGCCGCGGGCCGCACCTCTCTGGACGGCGCTGTCAGTAGGTGTTCAGCCCCAGTGCATCAGCGCCAGGACCCGGGCTCCGTGGCCACTGAGTGCAGAACACGCCGAGCTTCGGAGGCCTGGGAGTTCCAAGTGGAATTTGAATTTTTAATCTAATTGTCTGATTCGTGAACTCGGAAACTGACATCACGTCCAGACGTCCCAAAGTATTAGAGAGCTGCAGATACGCACATGAGCGCTGGTGGGAGTCTCCAGGCTGGGATTTCCGCTCGATCTAGGAATGAGAAATGCGATCTAATGACACCAGAAACTCCTGAATCACCTGGGGAAAATGACGAGAGACACTCTCTGGTGGGAACGTCTCCTAGAAACAAGGCCTAAGATGGGGCGACAACAGCCCCACAGCTGTGTCCAGATGCAGGAAGCACTCGCCCGTGCTGGTAAGTCTGTCCCACGGTGGAGAAAGCGCTCAGAACCCACGGCCCTGCAGTCCACCCTTCAAGTCACTTGGGCCTGCTCTCTTTCAGCATTCATGAGTCCCCCAGCAGGTGGGGGTTGTGGGGGGAAATCCACATCAGCAGTTAACCCCCTTACTTTGGTCTGTGAAGCCCTACATGCTTCTCTGTCTCCATTTCCTCAGCGTCGTATCCTTGACTTTCTCCACCCGCAACCTGCTCTGCTTCTGTGATGATCTTCCTTTTTCTCTACTTCAGGGCCTTTGCACTTCTTTTCCTTCTGCTTGGAAAGCTCTTCCCACAGCCAGTTGGGTGTCAACTCTTTCCCATCATTCTAGTGAGAGAGTTACCTCTCCAGAAACCCCCTCTGGGGCCCCCTTTTTCAAGCCTACCCAACTCTCCACCGTTTCATCCAATTTGGTTCGCTTTATAGCTGGCATCACTGTCTTGATGAGGGCTCAGCCCATGTGTGTCTTGCTCACTGCCATGTCTTCAGGATTGAGAGGCTGTTAGTACACAATAGGTGGCAAGTAAACATTTGGTTGAATCCGTGAGCATGTATCACGCATGACAGCCCATTATGGGGAAGATACTGGCTCAGAGGAGGATGCCCAGAGTCCCCTGGAGAAATAGAGGAAGGCTTCACAGAGGAGGGGGCTCTCCATGAAGGCAGATTCACCAGGCTGACAATGGGGAGAGGACATTCCAGGGGTGGAAACCAGCGGGGCCAAGGCTTAAGGGGTGCACACAGTGGGGTGAAAGGGAACTGCTGGGAGTGGGGGAAATGGGAGATGGAGGAGGGTAGGGCAGCAGGTGAGGCTGGAGAGGAGGCAGGGGAAAACCTTCTGCCCCAGGAACAGATTCTCTGAGGGAGGGGGTAAAATGACGGTCACCAAGATCAGATTTAATCTGCCTGTGAAGGAGGCACTGGGCTTCTGGTAAATAAGAAATTTCCCAGGGCAGAGAGTTCACACTGAAGGACCATGTGCTGGGTAAGATCCTCGTGTGTTTGCTTAACATGATCAGTGTTAACATTTGAATTAGTGGCTGATGCTTAAAATTGAGAGGTTTTGTTTGTAATCCAGATTTCTGGTTTTCCTGAACAGTCAGGACTCTGGTTACCTCAGGCCCCATTCTCATATGGCAGCCATGGCTGTCCCCTCCTGAGGGCACACTCTCACCAGCTCATCCAGCCCACCTGCTCCATTTTTATCCTGTAGCCATGTGCCTGAGGGTGTTCTGAAGATTCCAACTTTGCATCAACTCATATTCACTGAGTGGATCTTTGGAAATTGTGATACTGTTTTTGACCTTGAAAAAGTTTGACTTTCATGTTACATAAGATGGACAGACAAGCAGTTCAACATATCACAGGACAACATCTGTATATGGAAACAGTGGGGAGAACCTGAATGGTGTGGTTGGCAGAATCATCGTCCCCCCCTCCCCGCCGACCATATGTCCATACCTAAATCTGTGGGATGTATAAATATGTTACTTCACATGGGAAAAAGGGCTTTGGAGATGTGACTAAAGGTGTAGGCCTTGAGATAGGGAGAGCATCCTGGGTTGTCCAGGTGAGCCCCGTGTCATCATGTGAGTCCCTAAAATAGGATAACTTTCCCAGCTGGGTCAGAGAGATGAGTCAGAAAGAGGAGAGATTCAAAGCTTGAGAGAGCCTCACCCTATTGCTGGCTTGGAAGGTAGAGAAAGCTGCCAAGACATGCACATGGCCCCTAGAAGTTGGGAAGGTCCTGAGGCCACAGGCAGAAAACAGGGGTCTCAGTCTGATAACTACAAAGAACTGAATTCTGTCAACAATCTGAATGTGTCAGCAAATTATCCTCCCCTAGGGTCTCCAAAAAGAAACACAGCCTGTGGACATCTTGATGTTAGTCCAGTGAGGTCCACATCAGACTTCTGACTTACAGAACTGCAAGAAAATATATTTGTGTTGTCTGAGCCACTAAGTTTGTGGTGATTTGTTGGGGCCATAGTGGGAATCTAAGATAGACAGTTATGGTTCTGGAAGTAAAGAAAAACTAACCTTCAGCTTGCAGAGACTGGAAGGCTGCTCCACCTGAGGCCAGGGGTGTATGTGCAAGGTATTGGGTAGGGAGAGTTCACCTTAGGATGGAGAATAGAAACAAATGTGGTGAGAAGGATGTATCCAGCTGCCCAGGAGAGAACGTCGGCAGTGTTCACCAGTGTCCTTAAAGGTAGAACAGGGTGAGTCAGCCCCAAATAACCAGCACCGTAAAGTGGAATCCTGAGAGCTAATTACCCACTTAGCAGAGTACTGATGCTGCCATTTGCTTAGCAGACTTGGCAGAGGATCAGCAGAACGACTTCCTAGAAATGCTGGGGCAAAGGAACAGGTTGGAAAGTGTGTGATCTGCTGAAGTGTTTTTATTTTCTATTGAGAATGTTGTGTTTGTGCTTTTTGTGTCCTGACTGTGAAATGATACATTGAAAGATTGATTTTGTTAAGTAACTGCTCTTTGGTTGCTATGATCTGGTATTTTTGAAAGGTTCTCAGGGAGGGGGTCATTTTTTTTTCTTTCACTGGCAGGTCTGAATCACACACCATTATTTATAGAGTAGTTGGGCTATTTCTCTCAGCTTTTCTGATCACCAGCTGTACCAGCTCTGGCATGGATCCTAGAATGTTGTCTATGACCTGTGGCGGTGGTGACTTCCTGGAAAAAGCCCACATGGAATTCTTATGATGGTGTTGAGCCTGAGTATGAGCCTATGTCCATGACAAGGACCTGGGTGAATGGCCCTGGGAGCCTGGCCCCCCTCCACACTTCCCTGACATTCACTCTTTCACCTGATCTTTACTGAGTGTGGACTGTGGGCCAAGCCCTCCCTTGGATGCTGGGTGTGAGCATCAGTGGGAAGAGCAAGTCCTGTAAACCAACTCACGTGTCAGAGATTTGTGGAGCAGAGACAGTGGGATGACAGCAGGATGAAATCTGCATTATCTGTATACCACGAAGGGGGTTATTTTGACTTCACTCCTAATATTTTAAGCATTCTAGATTTCCAGAAAACTTAGGCTTTTTCACCAATGTGAGGAACTTCAGCTGTGTCCTGTTGTTGCAGGATCTACCCCTGCTATCTCCCTGAGTCTAAGAAGCGTTAGTCAGGTGAAGCTGCAGCCCTCACCTGCAGGCTGGAGAGTATCGTCCATCCTGAGAGATCTGGGGTTGTAGAGAGCAGGAGGGGCTGGATGGCGAGTAGCAGGAGAGGAAGTGTGAAATATGCCTGGAAATGGGTGAAGGGGATACCTCCAGCTGTAAGAATGCTGAAAGATTTTCTTGAGGGATGTTCCATTGTTTTGGGGATCATTTAAATATGCTTTTTATGAGTGAGTATTAGAAAAAGAAGAAAGAGGGACCACTTTCAATAATGGGTATGACTTACAGACAGAGATGAATAAGAAGTGGAAGACGAACAACAACCAAATGCACATTCCTAACAAGTGCACGTGGAACATTCTCCAGGATAGTCTATATACTAAGTCACGAAACAAGTCTTACTAAGTTTAAAAAGATTGACATTATATGAAGTCTCTTCTCTGACCACTATGGAATGAAGCTAGAAATCAATATTAGAATAAAAACTGAAATTGTTTCCTCTCCTCCTCCTCTTCCTCCTCCTCCTCCTCCTTCTTTTTCTTCTTCTCCTTCTCCTTCTCCTTCTCCTTTTCTTCTTCTCTTCTTCTTCTCTTCTTCTCCTCCTCCTCTTCCTCCTCCTCTTCCTCCTCCTTATCCTTCTTCTCTTTCTTCTTTTCTTCTTTCCTCCTCCTCCTCCTCCTCCTCCTTCTCCTCCTCCTCCTTCTCCTCCTTCTTCTTCACAGATTTTCACTCTTTCACCCAAGCTGGAGTGCAGTGGCACAATTTTGGCTCACCGTAAACTCTGCCTCCTGGGTTAAAGCACTTCTCCTGCCTCAGCCTCCTGAGTAGCTGGGATTACAGGCGCAGGCCACCACACCCTGCTAATTTTGTATTTTTAGTGGAGACAGGGTTTCACCATGTTGGCCCGGCTAGTCTTGAACTCCTGACCTCAAGTGACCTACCTGCCTTGGCCTCCCAAAGTGCTGGGATTACAGGCGTGAGCTACTGCACCCAGCCTGGTATTTCAAAAATACATGGAAATTAATGCTCTTAAACAACCAGTGGACCAAATAAGAAATCACAAGATAATTTAGCAAATATTTTGAGACAAATAAAAATAAAAAGACAACATACCAAAACTTATAGAATGCGGTAAAAGCACTTCTTACACACAGATCTATAGCAGTAAACATCAACATTACAAAAGAAAGATCTCAAACCAGTAATTAACTTTACACCTTAAGGAACTAGAAAAAGAAAAGCAATGTAAACCTAAAACCTCAAAGTAGAAGGAAGTAATTAATAAAAATTACAGCAGAGAAAAATAGAGAATAGAAAAAAAAATAGAATTAATGACATCAAAAGTTGGTTCTTTTTTTTTTTTGAGACGGAGCCTTGCTCTTGAGCCACTGTACCCAGCCCAAAAGTTGGTTCTTTAAAAATATCAAGCCAGGCATGGTGACTCATGCCTATAATCCCAGCATTTTGGGAGACTAAGGCAAGTGGATCACTTGAGATCAGGAGTTCAAGACCAGCCTGGTCAACATGATGAAACCCCATCTCTACTAAAAATACAAAAATTAGCCAGGCATGGTGGCACACACCTGGCGTCCCAGCTACTCGGGAGGCTGTGGCAGGAGAATTGCTTGAACCCAGGAGGCAGAGGTTGCAGCAAGCTGAGATCATGCCACTGCACTCCAGGCTGGGCAACAGAGTGAGACACGCCATCTAAAAAAAAAAAAAAAAAAAATTAGCTAGACTAAAAAAAGTCCAAAATCATAAATAGTAAAAGATAGTCATAAATAAATCATAAATGCGGGGCCATTACTACTGCTGTTACAGAAACGAAAATGATTATGAGAGAATACTCTAAAGAATTGTATGCCAAAAAATTTAGATAGCCAAGACAAAATGGATAATTTCTTAGAAACACACAAATTACCAACACTGACTGAGGAAGAAGTAGAAAATCTGAACAGATCTTTAACTAGGAGAGAGATTGAATCAGTAAACAAAAACCTTCCAATAATGAAGAGCCCACAACCAAATAGCTTTGCTAAATCCTACCAAATATTTAAAGAAGAATTAACACCAACTCTCTTCTCAAACTCTTCCAAAAAATAAGAGGGCAACACTTCCAAATTTATTTTATGAGGCCAATATTATCTGATACCAAATCTAGACAAACATACCAGAAGGAGGAAAACTGCAGACAAATATCCCTTAGAATATAGAGGCAAAAATGTTTAACAAAATATGAGCAAAACAAATTCAAAAGCATAGTAAAAGCATAGCATAATATGACCAAGTGTGACTTATCCCAAGATTGCAAGAGTGAATCAACGTGAGAAAATCAGTCAATGTAATATGTCACGTTAATAGAATGCAGGGGAGAAAAACCACGTGATAGTTTATGAAAACTCATGATCAGGAAAAGTATCTGACAAAATCCTACACCCCTTCATCATAAAAACACTCAGTAAACTAGGAATAGAAGGGAATATCCTCAACATAATAAAGCATATTTATGACAAATCCATAACAAACAATATACATAATAGCAAAAGACTAAAAACTTTCTTCTAAGATCAGGAACAAAACAGGTAAGCTCATTTTCATCACTGCTGTTTAACATTATACTGGAGGTTATGATCAGAGCAATTAGGCAAGAAGAAAGAGACAAGTGGCATTCAGATTGGAATGGAAGAAGTCAGACTATCTCTATTCACAGATGACATGATCCTATATATTTTTAAAATCTCAAAAAATACACACATACAACTAGGGCTAGCAAATGAATTCAGCAAAGTTGCAAGATACAACATCAACATACAAAAAACAGTTGTGATGGTAGACACCAGTAAAGAACAATAAAAAAATTAATAAAACAGTTCCATTCATAATAGCATCTAAAGGAATAAAATACGTAGGAATAAATTTAACCAAAGAGGTGAAAGACTTACACATTGAAATCCACAAAACTTTCCTGAAAAAGTTAAAGAAGACCAGAATAAATGGGATGACATACTGTGTTCATAGACTGGAAGTCTTAATATTGTCAAAATGACAATACTACCAACACAATCCACAGACTTAATGTAATTTCTACCAAAATCTCAATTTCTTTTTATAGAAATAGGAGAATTCATTCTAAAATTTTTATGGAATCTCAAGGGGCCCTAAATAGCCAAAACCACCTTGAAAAAGAAGAACAAAGTTGAAGGTTTTGCACTTCCTGATTTCAAAAATTACTACAAAGTTGCAGAAATCAAAACAAGGTGATACTAGCATAAAGACATACAGACTAATGGAATAGAATAAAGAACCCCAAATAAACCTTCACGTATAAGGTAAGATGAGTTTTCACAAATGTGCCAAGACCATTCAATGGAGAAAGCACAGTCTCTGCAACAAATGGTTCTGAGAAAACTGAATTATCACATGTGAAAAATAAACCTGTACCTTTGTTTCACACCATGTGCAATAATGAACTCAAAATGGACCAGCAGCCTGAACATAAGGACGAAAAAACATGAAGCTTTTAGAAGAAAACATAGTGGCAAATCTTCCTAACCTTGGATTTGGCAATGGATTTTTAAATATGATACCAAAAGCATAAGCAGCAAAAGGAAGAAAAAAATAAATTGAATTTTGTAAAAATTAAAATCTTAAGAAGCGGTGAAACAAGATGGTGGGTGGAACTCTCCAGGGATAATTCCTCCACAGAAACATCAGTTTGAAGAACTGTTCACACATAAAGAAAACCTTCACAAGAGCTCAGGAAACAGGTGAGAGGTCATTGTTTTAGCATAATAATAAGAAAACATATAGTAAAGTGGGTAGGAGGGACAGTTTTACATTACCCACAGTACCCCTTCTGCAACCCCAGGGAGAACAGCATAGAAAGAGACATGGTCCACTTGGGGCAAGGAGAAGGAAGTAAGCATAGGACTTTACCTTGCAACACAGTAATGTGCCTGCCACAGTAAAACCCAGCACTGGGCACAACCCTTTGGTCTCTGACACCAGGCTGGTACCCACAGAGGGAACCTCTTGACCTATTCTGGTACCATCTGAGGCCAAACAGGAGCCTCTGGTCCCAGTGAGATGTACTCATGTTCTAGTCCACATCACTGCTGGTTGACTACAATGGCCTTGGGCTCTGAGTAAATCTCAGTGGCAGGCAGACTATAGCACCTATTGGCCTTAGACATGCGTCAGTGCTGTGCTGATCTTGGCAGCTGTGGGCTTTGGATGTAACCCTACTTTTGTCAGCCTCAATGGCCATGGAATTGCTCATGTCACCCCTTTTCCAGGCATTGCAGTGTAGTGCAGAGAGAGTACTCACTTTTGGGAAAAGTATGGGGCTTTGTCTTGGAACTCAGTACTGGGACTGCCACAATAAAACTCAGCACCGGGCGGAACCTCATGGCCCCTGATACCAGGTTGATACCAATGGGCAGATTCTGTTAACTGCATTGGTGCCAGAGGGAAACCCATGCCCCTGGGAAGATGGATGTGAGATCTGGCCCACATCACCACCTGTTGACCATAGCAGCCTTGGGCACTGAATAAACCTCAGTGGTGGACAGGATGCAAAAGTCACAGGCCTTGGGCATGCCTCAGTGCTATGCAAGTCTCCATGGCCATGGGCTTTGAGTGTGACCCAGTGCTGTTTCAGCCTTGGTGTCTAAAGGATTCCAGCTGCAGTAGTAATCCTGGTCCTGGGTGACCACTAGGGCTTTAATGCTTGAAGCAGTCATGGGCTTAAGGTTCTCCAGGTCAACCTGCCTGGAATTTCTGGACAGGCTTCCTGCTGAAGGAAACTCCAAAAGCCAGACCATAAAGACTGGATTAGGTACCAACATCAATGCACAGACATCAATATATGGCCACAAGAATCAAGATTAATGAGAGAAACATGACATTATCAAACACAGAATAAGGTGCCAGTTACTGACCCTAAGAAAGCAGAGATGGAAGAATACAAAGAATTCAAAGGAGCTGTTGTAATCATTTCCCCATTTTCCCTGAGAATACTCACCAGTGGTGCTTGTGCTGTAGTGTTTACCCCAAGATAACTTTGCCACAAAATTGCTCACTTTTATTATTATTTTTGAATTGCTCTAGTATATCGACTTTGTAAACAAAAGACATTATTCTATTTATAGCATTCTGTTTTTAGTAGTGGCATTTCCATTTACAAGATAGAGTAATTCTTGATCACTGAAAATGTCAAGTCCTAGAAAATGTAACTTTCTTATGCATGATGTTAACATCGTTCTCAAACAGTTGTTGGCCGAAGATTCATTTGATGAATCTGATTTTTTCAAAATAGACGATTTGATGATTCAGATGATTCTGATGTTAGTTCTGTTTAGAAATAACTGTAAGAACAATTTTTATATTTTATTTTCACATTGAAAATCAGATTTGCCTCAACCTCAAAGAGTGTATTTACATAAAATTTAATGAGTGCTGGGCAATGAGCTGCACTTTTTTTTTTCTAAATGGGAAAGGGTTGAGGAAGCTCAAAAAATATCAACCAAATACAGAGAAGTAATTCAGAAATGTATCAGAGACATTTAGCAGAGATTGAAATAGTTTTAAATATCAAACAGAAATCCCAGAGTTGAAAAATACAATGAAATTTTAAAATGCAATAGAGAGCGTAACAACAGAGCTGATCAAGCAGGAGAACAAAATACGTGAGCTCAAAGACAGGTTAATAAAAAAATACACTCAAGGAGAAAAAATAATGAAAAAGAATGAAGAAACCTTATGGGATATATGGGATAACACCAAAAGAACAAATATATGGGTCATCATTGTATAAGAGAGAGTAGGCAATGAGAAAGAGGTAGAAAGTTTATTTAAAGAAATAACAGAAAACCAGAAAACTTTGCAAATACAGAGAAGTATATAAATACCCAAGTACAGGAAAGTCAAAGGTCTTCAGTCAGATTCAATCCAAATAAGACTACTTCATGACATGTTAGCACCAAACTATCAAAGATCAAAGACAGAGGATCCTGAAAGCAGCAAGAAAAAAGAAGCAGATAACATATAAGGAAGTCTCAATATGTTTAACAGCATACTTCTCAGTGGAAACCTTACAGGCCAGGAGACAGTGAGATGATATAGTCAAAGTGCTGGCAGTGGGGCGGGGAGAAACAAAAAACAAAAAACCTCTGCCAATCAAAAATACTGTATCCAGTAAAGAAATGAAGGAGAGATAAAGACTTTTCCAGACAAAACAAACACAAAAAACTGAGGAAATTAATCACCACCAGACTTGTATTACAAGAAATGCTAAAGGGATTACTTCAAGATGAAAGAAAAGAGTGCTAATGAGTAATATGAAAACATCTGAAAGTATGTAAGTCACTGGGAAAACAAGTAGGGAGTTAAATTTTGAATACTCTAAATGTAATTGTGGTGTGTAAATCATTTATGGTTTTAGTATGAACTTTAAAAGACAAAGCTATTAAAATAATAAGTACAATAATTTATTAAGAGGCAATATAAAACATGTAAATTATGACATCATAAAAAAAAATTTCTAAGATGGCAGATTGGAGACATTGTATGCATCTCCCACTGTAAAGACAAAATAGTGAGTTCACTCATGCCATAAACTTTTTTCCATGAAGCACTACAGGAACTTAAGAAAACTGGGTGCCTGTAGTCCCAGCTACTTGGGAGGCTGAGGCAGGAGAATGGCGTCAACCCGGGAGGTGGAGCTTGCAGTGAGCTGAGATGGCGCCACTGCACTCCAGCCTTGGTGACAGAGTGAGACTCCATCTCAAAAAGAAAAAAAGAAAGAAAGAAAAAGAAAACTGAAAGAAATCGTAGACCCTATGGAAGAAGTGGTGGGCTGAAGCCTACACCATGAGCCAGGTGGGAAACTGAGTCCTCAGAGTGAGAGGGAGGAGGAACAGCCTCCAGCATATGTACTCCCACTGGGAAATCTGTCTGTCTAGGCAATGGGGGAAGGCCTTAATCCTACCCAGTGTTGGAACTAATTTGGTGAGTGATGGGGAGTATATAAGAAGGAATGGCATCAGGATGTGATTTGTATGCACTCCCAGACTACAGTGAAGACAGAGCGATGCCATTTCTGATCCTAACTCACAGGGGATCTCACAGAAATCTGCCAGCTAACTCAGGCAGCAGTCACAGATTGAGAGAAGCTCCCAACTGAGATTCATGATATAATCTCAAGTGGGGATAACCCCTCTGGTCCAGAACTCGGGAGAGTGGGATGTGTGCTGTAGTCACAGAGGCAGGAACTGGATATCCCTGCTTCATGGGAAGACTGGTAGTGGTGTGGCCTGAAAGCCATGGTTTCTGCCTCAGTGGGGAAGGCTTGTGGCCCGTGGCAGTTTTGAGTTCTGAGCACAGACTGCCTGGAACCTAGCTAGCTGCTGCTAGTGGGACACTGCCGGTGGGAGACCTGCCTTGCCAAGTGCATGGGAACTAGAAGCGGTTTACTGCCACCTGCTACTCCTCACTCCCTGTGGACTTTTCTGTGCAGCAGAGACAGCTGTGCTCCTCCCTGGAACACTACCCCAGTAGTCCGAAAACTGCCCTCAACTCCCCACTGGGGCTGCTGCTTGTGCCTGCATGTGAGGAGCCAGAATGTGGACTTTCCTGACCCAGACCCTACCTGGCTTTGCTCCTCCAGCCCCTCTGGTAGCTTAACACAAAGGACAGAAACTTTTGGGAGTTCTATGTCCTTGCCCGTTTCGTGAGATATCAGAGTGCCTCCCCTGGGTAACAAGGCAAGCACAAATCCCACTGCTGGCTACCACTGCAGTTGGCACTCTTTTGCAAGCACCACCTCCTGGCTGGAGGCCAGCCAACAGTCTATTATAACATCTGCAGGTAGAATAACACATGCCCAGGAAAGAGAAAACTTATGTGTGACTTCAGCTATTACCATTGCCTGTATTACCCTGGCTACAGGAGGTCCTGAGTGTCCACATGGCCTGTTCATTATGACTACAACTGGCATTTGAGAAAGCCAGCATACTAAGGCTATTAGTAACCAAGGAAATCTCACAGAATCTATATCACTCCTCTGCCACCCTCATCAGAGCTGGTGGTGGTACCCACTGCTGGGAGGCTTGAGGACAGGTCACATCACTGGATCCCTTGCAGGCATTCCCCAGCACTGGTCTGCGGTAGCTATACCCAGAGGAGAAGCAGGATTCACAGTATCTGGTGGGGACTCAGGGACTCCTACTCCTAGGGGAACAGGGAGTGCACCACATCAAAGGAGCATTCCACGGGACAGAAGAATCCAGGTGGCAGGCCTTGAGTCCCAGAATTTTCTGCTTATGGGATGTTTCTTTCAGCAGAGCTACAGGTGTAGTGCTGGGCTCAGTGGGGAAAGTCTGCAGCTCTACCTCAAGAGTCAGGCAGCCCTGGCGCTTGTGAAGGGTCTTGGAGAAGAAAATTTCTTCTTCTCCCACATCCCCATCACTGCAGTCACAACTGGTGCTTCTCCCAAGGCAGTTTGGCGTGAGTGCACCACACCTGTAGACAGCCTTTCTGGAACACTTCAGGGTGACTGCATCCCCACAGGAGAAGTGTCCTCCAGGTTCAGGCTTGCACAAGGGGTAGAATCACGATCCCTCTCTACATAGGATATCAGTATTCCTGCAGATGAAGAGAAGTGCCTGTCTGATCCAAATAGCTGGAACACTGTGTCAGGAGTATGACTGGGAGGTAAATCACTTTACTGTTGGCCTGATAGAGGAGCTGAGGTGGCTCCTTTCCTTCCCCCTGTAAAGACCTCAATGTGTCTCACTGAGCTGGTGCTGGTACCCCCTGCTGGGAGACTTGACAACAGGTCACATCATTGGATCCCTTGCAGACATTCCCCAGCACCACCCTGGAGTACGGCAACCTCACTAAGTGGCTAGACCCAGAGGAGAAGCAGGATTCTCTTCCAGCCTCCTTTGGAGAAGCTCCCCCAGCCTCCTCTGTAAAGCCTGGGACTTCTGCCTACTATTGGGTATTGCATTTAACCACCTGCTTTAGCCACAGCTGTTTGTCACTTGTGGACACCTCCTACTGGCCTGAAGCCTGAACTGTTCAACCCAGTGAAAAAACACTGGGGAAATTATAAATAAATTAAAAAGTGCACACTTATGGAGAATAAGATAAGCTTCATGAGACCTTTGCCATTCCCAACCTGCTCACACACTGAGCAGATTGCTACTACAACCAGCATCTGAGAAAGCCATCATACAAAGACTCTCTGTAACCAAGGAACTTATGCAAAATCTTCATCCCTGAAAGCACCCAAAGCCAAATTAGGTTATAATAAACTATAACTATTAAAGTCACATCTTTTAAGGGGGGGGAAATAAAATAACACAGTTGAATCAAAATATTAAAAGAATTACAAGAAGTAATCTACCCAAATGATAAGAAACCAGAAAAATAATTCTGGCAATGTGAAAAAGCAGGATTCTATAACACCCCTGAAAAGATTACACTAGCTATCCAGCAATGGATCCAAACCAAGATGAAGTCTTTGAAATACCAGGAAAGGATTCAAGAGCTTGATTATTAGGTTGCTCAAGGAAATACAACAGAAAAGTGAAAACCAACATAAAGAAATTTTTAAAAATTAATTCGGGATATGAATGAAAAACTTTCTAAAGTGAAAGATATTTTAAAAACCAATCAGAATTTCTGGAAGTGAAAGACACATTTAGGAAATTACAAAATACAGTAGAAAGTTTTAACAATAGACTAGACCAAAGTAGAAGAAAGAATTTCAGAACTCTAAAACAATGCTTTTGAAATAACTCAATCAGACAAAAATAAAGAAAAAAAGAATTAAATAAACAAGGTCTCCAAGAAATATGGGGTTATGTCAAAAGGCCACACCTAAGAATCACTGGTATCCCTGAGGGAGAAGAAAAAGCAAAATGTTTGGAAAACTTATTCAAGGGAATTATTGAGAAAAACTTACCTGGACTTTCTAGAGATTTAGACATCCAAATACAAGAAGCTCAAAGAACTCCTGGGAGATTCATTGCAAAAAGAACATCACCAAGGAATATTGTCATCATGCCATCTAAAGTCAATGTGAAGAAAAGAATTTTTAGAGCAGTGAGACAAAAGCATCAGGTAATCTATAAAGAAAAACCTATCAAACTAACATCAGAATTCTCATTAGAAACCTTACAAGCCATAAGGGATTGGGGTCCTATCTTTAGCCTCCTTAAACAGAATAGCTGTCCAACAAGAATCTTGTATCTAGCAAAACTAAATTTCTTAAATGAAGAAGAAATAAAGTCTTTTTCGTACAAGCAAATGCTGAGTGAATTTGTCACTTCCAGACCAGCCCTAAAATAAATGCTAAAAGGAGTTCTAAATCTTGAAACGATGGGTCAATATGCAACACAATAGAACCTCTTGAAAGCATAAAATTCACAAGGAAAAGAAAACAATAACACAGTGAAGAAAAAAGTAACTAGATAACAATCAACATGATGACTGGAACAGTACCTCGTATGTCACTATTAACATGAAAGTAAATGGTCTAAATGCTTCACTTAAAAGATACAGATTGGCAGAATGGATAAAAATTTACAAGCCAAATATCTGCTGTCCTCAAGAGACACACTTAAGTGTTCACAATAGCAAAGACTTGGAACCAATCCCAATGCCCATCAATGATAGACTGGATAAAGAAAATGTGGCACATATATACCATGGAATACTATGCAGCCATAAAAAAGGATGAGTTCGTGTCCTTTGCAGGGACATAATGAAGCTGGAAACCATCATTCTCAGCAAAGTAACACAAGAACAGAAAACCAAACACTGCATGTTCTTCTCATAAGTGGGAGTTGCACAATGAGAACACATGGACACAGGGAGGGGAACATCACATACTGGGGCCTGTTGGGGGGTGGGGAGGGGTAGGGGAGGGATAGAATTAGGAGAAATACCTAATGTAGATGGCAGGTTGATGGGTGCAGCAAATCACCATGGCATGTGTATACCTATGTAACCAACCTGTACCTTCAGCACATGTATCCCAGAACTTAAAGTATAATAATAATAATAATAATAATAATAATAAAAGAGACACACTTAACACATAAGGATTCTTATAGACTCATGGTAAAGGGGTGGCAAAAGATATTCCAAACAATGGAAACCAAGAGCTAGCAGGAGTAGTTATTCTTATATCAGATAAAATAGACTTTAAAGCAACAAGAGTAAAACAAACAAAAAAATAACAAAGAAGATCGTTATATAATAATGAAAGAATCAATCCAACAAGAATATATCACAATTCTAAGTATATATATACCTAACTCTGGAGCTCCCAGACTCATAAAACAATTACTGCTAGATTTAAAAAAAGAGATAGACAGCAACACAGTAATAATGGGGGACTTTAATATGCCATTGACAGGACTAGACAGATAACTAAAGCAGAAAGAAAAAAACCCCACTGGACTTAAACTGCACTCTAGAACAAATTGAACAGATATTTACAGAATATTCTTGAGTAGAATGTGACATAACATTCTCTCCAAGAGCTGCAGAACAGACATTCTTCTCATCAGCACACGTAACAATGTCCAAGACAGACCACATGACAGGCCACAAAACAAGTCTCAATAAATTTTAAAAATTCAAAATCATATTAAGTATCTTCTCAGACCACAGTGGAATAAAACTATGAATCAATTCCAAAAGGAACTCTCAAAACTATACAAATACATGAAAATTAAACCATCTGCTTCTGAATGATTTTTGGGTTAACAATGAAATCAAAATGGAAATTAGAAAGTTCTTTGAAATGCATAACAGTGACACAAGTTATCAAAACCTCTGGGATATAGAAAAGCAGGACTAAGAGGAAAGTTTGTAGTGTTAAAAGCCACATCAAAAAGTCTGAGAGATCACAAATTGACAACCTACCATCACACCTCAAGCAACCAGAGAAACAAGAACAAACCAAACCCAAAGCTAGCAAAGAAAAAGAAATAACAAAGACCAGAGCAGAACTAAATGAAATGGAAACAACAAATACAAAAGATCAATGAAACAAAAAGTCAGTTCTTTTAAAAGATAAGCAAAATTGATAGACCATTAACAATCCTAACCAAGTAAAAAAGAGAGAAGGTTCAAATAATCTGTTAGAAATGAAAATAGAGACATTACAACTGACACCACAGAAATACAAAAGATCATTTGAGAATAATATGAACACCTCGATGCATAAAACTAGACTACCTAGAGAAAATGGATACATTTCTGGAAACATACAACTCTCCTATCTTGAATCAGAAAGAAGTAGAAATCCTGAACAAATCAGTAACAAGCAGTAAGATTAAATCAGTAATAATAAAAAAATGCCAACAAGGAAAAGCCCAGGGTCTGACAGCTTCACAGCTGAATTCTATCGTACATTCAAAGGAGCATTAGTACCGATCCTACTGAAACTATTCCAAAAGATTGAGAGAAGAAATCTTCCCTAATTCATTCCATGAAGCCAGTATTATCCCGATACCAAAGCCATGAAATTATATAACAAAAAAAAAAGAAAAGAAAACTACAGATGAATATCTCTGATGAACATAGGTGTAAAAATTTTCAATAAAATACTAGCAAACTTAATCTGACAGCACATGAAAAAGATAATTCACCATGATCAACTGGGTTTCATCCCAGGGATGCAGGGATGGTTCAACATAGTCAAGTGAATAAATGTTATTCATCACATAAACAAAATTAAAACAAATGTCATATGATCGTCTTAATGGATATGAAAAAACATTTAATAAAATCCAGCATCCCTTTATGATAAAAGCCATCAACAAACTAGGCATAGAAGGAAGATGCTTCAAAATAATAAAAGCTATATATTACAAACCCACAGTCAACATCATAGTGAATGCAAAAAAGTAGAAAGCATTCCACCTAAGAATTGGAACAAGACAAGGATGGGCACTTC
>NW_012102388.1:2309794-2316472 GCF_000951045.1 Mandrillus leucophaeus
ATAATAATAATAATAATAATAAAAGAGACACACTTAACACATAAGGATTCTTATAGACTCATGGTAAAGGGGTGGCAAAAGATATTCCAAACAATGGAAACCAAGAGCTAGCAGGAGTAGTTATTCTTATATCAGATAAAATAGACTTTAAAGCAACAAGAGTAAAACAAACAAAAAAATAACAAAGAAGATCGTTATATAATAATGAAAGAATCAATCCAACAAGAATATATCACAATTCTAAGTATATATATACCTAACTCTGGAGCTCCCAGACTCATAAAACAATTACTGCTAGATTTAAAAAAAGAGATAGACAGCAACACAGTAATAATGGGGGACTTTAATATGCCATTGACAGGACTAGACAGATAACTAAAGCAGAAAGAAAAAAACCCCACTGGACTTAAACTGCACTCTAGAACAAATTGAACAGATATTTACAGAATATTCTTGAGTAGAATGTGACATAACATTCTCTCCAAGAGCTGCAGAACAGACATTCTTCTCATCAGCACACGTAACAATGTCCAAGACAGACCACATGAGAGGCCACAAAACAAGTCTCAATAAATTTTAAAAATTCAAAATCATATTAAGTATCTTCTCAGACCACAGTGGAATAAAACTATGAATCAATTCCAAAAGGAACTCTCAAAACTATACAAATACATGAAAATTAAACCATCTGCTTCTGAATGATTTTTGGGTTAACAATGAAATCAAAATGGAAATTAGAAAGTTCTTTGAAATGCATAACAGTGACACAAGTTATCAAAACCTCTGGGATATAGAAAAGCAGGACTAAGAGGAAAGTTTGTAGTGTTAAAAGCCACATCAAAAAGTCTGAGAGATCACAAATTGACAACCTACCATCACACCTCAAGCAACCAGAGAAACAAGAACAAACCAAACCCAAAGCTAGCAAAGAAAAAGAAATAACAAAGACCAGAGCAGAACTAAATGAAATGGAAACAACAAATACAAAAGATCAATGAAACAAAAAGTCAGTTCTTTTAAAAGATAAGCAAAATTGATAGACCATTAACAATCCTAACCAAGTAAAAAAGAGAGAAGGTTCAAATAATCTGTTAGAAATGAAAATAGAGACATTACAACTGACACCACAGAAATACAAAAGATCATTTGAGAATAATATGAACACCTCGATGCATAAAACTAGACTACCTAGAGAAAATGGATACATTTCTGGAAACATACAACTCTCCTATCTTGAATCAGAAAGAAGTAGAAATCCTGAACAAATCAGTAACAAGCAGTAAGATTAAATCAGTAATAATAAAAAAATGCCAACAAGGAAAAGCCCAGGGTCTGACAGCTTCACAGCTGAATTCTATCGTACATTCAAAGGAGCATTAGTACCGATCCTACTGAAACTATTCCAAAAGATTGAGAGAAGAAATCTTCCCTAATTCATTCCATGAAGCCAGTATTATCCCGATACCAAAGCCATGAAATTATATAACAAAAAAAAAAGAAAAGAAAACTACAGATGAATATCTCTGATGAACATAGGTGTAAAAATTTTCAATAAAATACTAGCAAACTTAATCTGACAGCACATGAAAAAGATAATTCACCATGATCAACTGGGTTTCATCCCAGGGATGCAGGGATGGTTCAACATAGTCAAGTGAATAAATGTTATTCATCACATAAACAAAATTAAAACAAATGTCATATGATCGTCTTAATGGATATGAAAAAACATTTAATAAAATCCAGCATCCCTTTATGATAAAAGCCATCAACAAACTAGGCATAGAAGGAAGATGCTTCAAAATAATAAAAGCTATATATTACAAACCCACAGTCAACATCATAGTGAATGCAAAAAAGTAGAAAGCATTCCACCTAAGAATTGGAACAAGACAAGGATGGGCACTTCCACCACTTCTATTTAATATAGTAATGGAAGTCCTAGCCAGAGCAAGCAGGAAAGAAAAATAAAGGGTATCCAAATTGGAAAAGAGGATGTCAAGCTATCTCTGTTTGCTGATGATATGGTTGTATACCTGGAAAATGCTCTAAAAACTCCTCCAAAAGACTCCTAGATTTGATAAATGAATTCAGTATTTATTTATTACTTTTATTTATTCAAAATCAATGTACAAATCAGTAGCACTGTTATACACCAACCATGACCAAGCCGAGAATCAAAACAAGAACTCTATCTCTTTTACAATAGCTGTGAAAAATAGTAAAATACCTAGGAATATACTTAACAAAAGAGATGAAATATCTCCACAGGGAGAACTACAAAACACTGCTGAAAGAAATCAAAGATGACACAAACAAATGGAAATACATGCTATGGTTATGGATTGGAAGAATCAATACCATGAAAATAACCATACTGCTCAAAGAAATCTGCAGATTCAAACTCCTATTAAAATGTCAACATTATTTTTTCATTGAAATAGAAAAAAAATTCTAAAATTCATATAGAACCAAAAAAGAGCCTGAATAGCCAAAGAAATCCTAAGAAAACAAAAAAATCTGGAGGCATTACATTACCTGACTTCAAATTATACTACAAGGCTACAGTAAGCACAACAGCATGATGCTGGTATAAAAGTGGATACATACACTAATGGAAAAGAATAAAATCTCAGAAATAAAGCCAAATACTTACAACCAACTGATCCTTAACAAAGCATACAAAAACATAAATTAAGAATACCTGATTCAACAAATGGTGCTGGGAAAACTGAAAAGCCACATGTAGCAGAATAAAGCTGGATCCCTATCTCTGACCATACACAAAAACCAACTTGAGATTGATTAAAGACTTAAACCTAAGACCCCAAATTATAAAAAAAAAAAATCTAGAGGAAAACCTAGGAAAAACTCTTCTGGACATTGGCTTAGGCAAAGAATTTATAAGTAATGTATCAAAACCAAATGTAATAACAAAAAGGGACCTAATTAAACTAAAAAGCTTCTGCTCAGCAAAATAAATAATCATCAGAGTAAACAGACAACCCATAGAATGGGACAAAATATTTGAAAACAGTGCATCTGACAAAGGACTAATATTCGAAACCTACAAGGACCTTAAATTAGCAAGAAAAAAAAATCCCATCAAAAAGTAGGCGAAAGACATGAATAGATAGCTCTCAAAAGAAGACATACAAATGGCCAACAAACATGCAAAAATGCTCAACATCACTCAATCATCAGAGAAATGCAAATTAAAACCACAATGAGATACCACGTTACCCCAGCCAGAACGGTCATTATTAAAAAGTCAAAAAATAATAGATATTAATGTGGATGTGGGGAAAAGGTAATGCTTATACACTGCTTACACTGCTGGTGGGAATGTAAATTAGTAAAACCTCTATGGAAAACAATATGGAGATTTCTCAAAGAACTAAAAGTTGACTTAGCATTTGATTCAGCAAGCTCACTACTTTCTTTTCTCACTACTGGGTATCTACCCAAAGGAAAAGAAGTCATTATATAAAAACATCACCTGTACATGTACATTTATAACAGTGCAATTCACAATTGCAAATGTATGGAATCAACCTATGTGCCCATTAACTGATGAATGAATAAAGAAAATGTGGTATAGGTACACCATTGAATACTACTCAGCCATTAAAAAATGAAATAATGGCTTTTGCAGCAACTTGGATGAAGCCGGAGGCCATTTTTCTAAGTGAAACAACTTAGAAATGAAAACCCAAATACAGCATGTTCTCACTTATAAGGGAGCTAAGCTATGAGTACACAAAGGCCTACAGAGTGTTATAATAGACACTGGAGACTCAGAAGGAAAAAGTGTGGAAGATGGTGAGTGATAAAAAGCTACATATTGAGTACATTGTATACTACTTAGGTAATGGGTTGTATTAGTCCATTCTCATGCTGCTGTGAAGAAACACCTGAGACTAGTTAATTTATAAAGAAAAGAGGTTTAATTGACTCAGTTCTGCATGACTGAGGAGTCCTCAGGAAACTTACAATCATGGTGGAAGGCACCTCTTCACAGGGAAGCAGGAGAGAGAAGAATGAGCAAAGAGGGAAAAGCTCCCCTATAAAACCATCAGATTTCATGAGAACTCAATCACTGTCATGAGAACAGCAGCATGACGTAACCATCTTCATGATTCAGTTACCTCCCACTGGGTCCCTCCCATGACATGTGAGGATTATGGGAACTACAATTCAAGATGAGATTTGGATGGGGACATAGCCAAACCATATTATTCTGCTCCTGGCCCCTCCCAGATCTCATGTCCTCATATTTTAAAACACAGTGATGTCCTTCCAACAGTCCCCCAAAGTCTTAACTCATTGCAGCATTAACCCAGAAGTCCAACTACAAGTTCTCATCTGAGATGAGGCAAGTCTCTTCTGCCTATGAACCTGCAAAATCAAAACCAAGTTAGTTACTTCCTAGATACAATGGGGATACAGGCATTGGGCAAGTACACCCACTCCAAATGGGAGGAACTGGCCGTAACAAAGGGGCCACAGGCCCCGTTCAAGTCCAAAATCCAATAGGGCAGTCATTAAACCTTAAAATTCCAAAATTATCTCCTTTGATTCCATGTCTCACATCCAAGACATGCTGATGCAAGAGGTGCACTTTTATGGCCTTGGGCAGCTCTGCTCCTGTGGCTTTGCAGGGTACAGCCCCCCTACTGGCTGCCTTCATGGGCTGGTGTTGATTGTCTGCAGCTTTTCCACACAGTGCAAGCTGTCAGTGGATCTACCATTCTGAGGTCTGGAGGACAATGGGGCCCTCTTCTCACAGTTTCACTAGGCAGTGCCCCAGTGTGGGCACTCTAATCCCACATTTCCCTTCCGCACTCTCCTAGCAGAGATTCTCCATGAGGGCTCTGCCCTTGCAGCAGACGTCTGCCTGGACATCCAGGCATTCCATACACCCTCTGAAATCTAGGCAGAGGTTCCCAAACCTCAATTCTTGTCTTCTGTGCACCTGCAGGCCCAACACCATGTGGAAGCTGCCAAGATTTGGGGCTTGCACCCTCTGAAGCAATGGTGTGAGCTGTACCTTGGCCCCTTTTAGCCACAGCTGGAGTGTCTGAGACATAGGGCACCAGGTCCCAACACTGTATACAAAAGGGGGGTGCTGGACCTGGCCCAGGAATCCATTTCTCTATCCTAGGCCTCAGGGCCTGTGATGAGAGGGGCTGTCACAAAAGTCTCTGACATACCCTGGACAAAATGTCTACACTATCTTGGTGATTAGCATTTGGCTCCTTATTAATTATGCACATTTCTGCAGTGGGCTTGAATTTCCCCTCCAGAAAATGGGTTTTTCTTTTCTATGGCATCATCAGGCTGCACATTTTTAAAGCTTTTATGCTGTATCACCTCTTGAATGCTTTGCTGCTTAGAAATTTCTTCCACCAGATACCCTAAATTCATCTCTCTCAAGTTCAAAGTTTCACAGACCTCTAGGGCGGGAACAAAATGCTGCCAGTCTCTTTGCATAGCAAGAGTAACCTTTACTCCAGTTTCCAACAAGTTTCTCATCTCCATCTGAGACCACCTCAGCCTGGACTTCATTGTCCGTATCACTATCAGCATTTCAGTTAAAGCAATTCAACAAGTTTCTAGGAAGTTCCAAACTTTCCCACACCTTTTCTCTCTTCTTCTGAGTCCTCCAAACTGTTTCAGCCTCTGCCTGTTACCCAGTTCCAAAGTCATTGCCACATTTGTGGGTATCTTTACAGCAGCACCCTACTCTCTGTGGTACCAATTTACTGTGTTAGTTTGTTCTCACACTGCTATGAAGAAACACCAGAGACTGGGTAATTTATAAAGAAAAGAAGTTTAGTTGACTCACAGTTCTGCCTGGCTAGGGAAGTCTCAGGAGACTTATAATCATAGTGGAAGACACCTCTTCACAGAGTAGCAGGAGAGAGAATGAGCAGAGAGGGAAAAAAAAAACCCTTATAAAACCATCAGATCTTGTAAGAACTCACTCACTATCATGAGAACAGCAGCATGGGGGTGATTACCCCCATGATTCAATTGCCTCCCATTGGGTCCCTCCCATGACATGTGGGGATCATGGGAGCTACAATTCAAGATGAGATTTGGGTGGGGACACAGCCAAACCATATCATGGGTACACTAAAATTTCAGACTTCATCACTGTACAATTCATCCATGTAAAATAAAACTACTTGTACCCCTACAACTACTGAAGTAAAAATAACCCAATACCAAACAAACAAACAAAAACAACTCAAAATGTGGGAGGAGGATAAATAAGGTAAATGGTAGAGTTTTTTTCTTTTTTGTCATCAAATTTAAATTGCCATCAGTTAAAATAATCTGCTACCACTATAGGATGTTATTTGTGAGCCTCATGGCAAAAATCTATAATAGAAACATTGTGAGCCTCACAATGCAAAAATCTTTATAATAGAGACATTAAAAATAAAAAGCAAGGAGTCAAAACATACTACTACAGAAAATCAACCACAGAAGAGGACAGTAAGAGAGGAAGAATGGAAGAAATAATCTACAAAACAACTAGAAAATAATTATCTAAATGGTAATGGTAAGTTCTTACCTATCAATAATTAACTTGAATATAAATGGATTATATTATCCAATTAGAAGACACAGAGTGGCTGAATCGATTAAAAACCAAGACCCAACTATATG
>NW_012102388.1:2317137-2317907 GCF_000951045.1 Mandrillus leucophaeus
GGAAAAACAGATATATGAAAATATGCTTAACATCACTAATCATCAAAGAAACACAAATCAAAACCACAATGCAATATCTCCTCACCCCAACAAATTCTGGTGTGAATGTGGAAAAAAGGGAACCCTTATACACTGTTGGTGGGACTGTAGATTTGTACAGCCATTATGAAAAACCATATCATAGTTCCTCAAATAATTAAAAATAGGACTACCATATGATCCAGCAATTTTACACTTGGCTATATATGCAAAAGAAAATAATTATGTCAAAGAGATATATGTGTGCTCCTATGTTTATTGCAAACCCAGTCACAAATGTCAAGCTATAGCATCAACCTAAGTGTCCATCAACAGATTGAACAGATAAATAAAATGTGATATAGATACACAACGGAATACTCTTCAGTCATAAAAAGAATGAAATCCTGTCATTTGCAGCAATTTGAGTGAACCTGGAGGACATTATGTTAACTGAAATAAGCCAGACCCAGAAAGACAAATGCCACATGATCTCACACATATGTGGAATCCAAAGAAGTTGATCTCGGCTGGGCACAGTGGCTCACACCGGTAATCCCAGCACTTTGGGAGGCTGAGTTGGGCAGATCACAAGGTCAGGAGATCGAGACCATCCTGGCTAACATGGTGAAACCCCCGTCTCTACTAAAAATACAAAAAAATTAGCCGGGCGTGGTAGCAGGCACCTGTAGTCCCAGCTACTCAGGAGGCTGAGGCAGGAGAATGGCGTGAACCCGGGAGGCAGAGCTTGC
>NW_012102388.1:2318587-2331217 GCF_000951045.1 Mandrillus leucophaeus
TATATATATATGTCCATATATCTTAGTCCATGTAGTGTTGCTATAATGGAATGCCTGAGGCTGGGTAATTTATGAAGAAAAGAGGTTTCTTTGGCTCACGGTTCTGCAGGCTGTATAAGAAGCATGGCACCAGCAGCTGCATGGCTTCTGGTGAGGGCCTCAAGCTGCTTCTACTCGTGGTGGAAAGTGAAGGGGAGCCAGGTGAAGGGGATGCAGAGATCACTGACAATAGAGGAAGCAAGAGAGAGAAGGGGAGGTCTGAGGCTCTTTTTAATAATCAGCTCTTACGGGAACTAACAGAGTGAGAACTCACTCCTGAGGGAGGGCATTAATATATGCATGAGAAATTTGCTCCCATGGCCAAAACACCTTCCACTAAGCCCCACCTCCAACACTTGGGATCAAATTTCAACTATAGGACATATGACCCAGCAATTCCACTCACAGGTATATACCCCAAAGAACTGAACACAGATATTCTAAGAAATACTTGTGTACACATGACAGTGATGGCAGCAGTGGCCTATCTGGAGCAGCCACTGTGAAGACACCAGCTGCAGCCGGGGAGGTGCAGCCAGGGTTGTATACTCTATGGAGCCAGCGGGAGCCAGGAACAGGTGGGAACCCTGCCCCATTCCAAGTTGTTGGGGCTGGAGCCCCATGGTCTCAGGCACAGCTGCAGCTGCTCAGCCATGGCTGCAGACCCATGCTTTTCTTCACCCTCAGGGACCTGGGAATCTGCCTTCCCCCACAGGCTCAGAAGTGCCTTCTCCTGCTGCCTGACCTCTCCCTGCTCCTGGTGCCTGCTCTGATTTTGGAGCAAAGTTGAGGCCAAGCCTGCATGCTGTCTCAACCTGGCTGGGTGTGCATGTGCTCAGGATGGCACTAAGATGCCATGACCCTGCCACCTTGGCCCTCTTCAGACTTTGGGTGCTGAAGAGCATGGGAGGGAGGCTGAGGGGGGCACTGAGGATGGCTTGGCATGAGCCTACAGCTGCCCCTTGACACAAACAACCTGGGCACTGTGGACAATATGATTGATGGCAGCAGGAGGCAGATAGGCTCCTGGGCGGGCCGAAAGGGGTGGGTTTCCAGTGAAGCCCCACCTTCAAGTCAGGGGCGACTGGAAGCATGGGGGCCCACCAATTCCAGGTGTAGTCAGTCCCAGGTGGAGTCTGCAGCCTGGAGTAAGAACTTATGATGCTTTTTGTGGGCCTGGCCATGGCCGTCCATGGGCCAATCAGTATGCACTTCCTCCCTTCTGAGGCCCACAAAAACCCCAGACTCAGTCAGACTCACAGAGGCATCATGACTCCCAGCTGTGGGAAGGACGTACCCACTTTGGTTCTCCTCAAATCATCAGGACAACCTGCCTGCAGAAAGGAGTTATCAACTCCAGGTCTCCTCTCCATGGTAGCTGGACACCACCGAGAGTTGACCTGCCTATAGAAAGAAGCTGCCCACTGTGGGTCTCCTCTCTGCTGAAAGCTGGACACTCATCAGGGCGACCTGCCTGCAGAAAGAAGAGTTACTCCCCTGGGTCTCCTGAAAGCTGTTCTGTAGCTCACTGAAGCTCTTTTCCACCTTGCTCACCTTTCTGTTGTCTGTGTACCTCATTGTATTAGTCTGTTTTCACGCTGCTGATAAATACCTACCTGAGACTGGGAAGGAAAGGAAGTTTAATTGGACTTACAGTTCCACATGGCTGGGGAGGCCTCAGAATCATGGAGGTAGGCAAAATGCACTTCTTACATGGCGGCAGTAAGAGAAAAATGAGGAGAAAGCAAAAGCGGAAACCCCTGATAAACCCATCGTATCTCATGAGACTTACTCACTATCATGAGAATAGCACAGGAAAGACTGGCTCCCATGATTCAAGTACCTCCCCCTGGGTCCCTCCCACAACACTTGGGAATTCTGAGAGATACAATTCAAGTTGAGATTTGAATGGGGACACAGCCAAACCATATCACTCATTCTTCCTGGACATGGGACAAGACATGGGACAAGACCTTGGGACCTGCTGAATGGCACAATTGAAAGAGTTGTAACACCGTCAGGGCTGAAACATGCTCCCTGATCGCCATGTTGCAGGCAACAAGAAGGATAGAAGAGCTGTTGCTGGTGGCATTTTTGCCCAAGTATTGCTCAGGCCCACTGGGCTCATTCTGCCCGCTCAACCAGCAGGCTGCACTCTCAGCACAGAGCTCAGACCTAGGGGCTCCCCAAGCCAGGGCTGTGACACCCTTTTTGGGGCTCTGCAGTTCCTGGCATCTCCAAGCCTCTGGATGCCACCATGTTCCCTGGTGCCCACAGTGGAAGCTGCTTGCAATATGCCTGGCCCAGCTTCAGCTTTGCATGAAGCTGCTGCTTGTGCTGGCACCTGGAGCTTCCCACTCTGCCACAGCTGGCATGCCTGGCTGTGCACAGTGGCGGGGTCCCATGCTCGCTCATACACCCCTCACTGCTCTGCATTTGGTGCACCCTTGGCAGGCATGAGATCTGAGCTGGTAGCACTCCCAAGTGCAACCTGCTGGGCTGAGTGGGCACAGTGAGCGCAGCAGGCCTAAGCAAAACTCACACAAAGGCACCACCAGCCACAGAGGTTTCAGTCTGGAAAAATGATACCCCAAAGATCCTATGACAATAGCAGCACAATAACCAAAATGCCAGGCCATTTTATATAAACTGCTTGAGCCTTCATAGATCTGGGTATTTGCAGAGGGTCCTGGAACCAATCCCTTGTGGATACTGAGGGACAACTCTGCTGAGGAGCTAGATAAAGGTGGTGGTTGCACAACATTGTGAATGTACTAAATGTCATTGAATTGTTCACTTTGAAATGGTTAATTTTATGTTACGTAAATTTTAGCTAAAAAAAAAAATGGAGAAGAAGAAATCATATTTGCTGACATAGGAGCCTGAGGGAAAATGGGAAAGTTGAAGTGTGAGCAATTTCAGTTTTCTGTCAGGAGTAAATTAAAAATAATCTAAAGCGAGTTGCCTAAAAACTCAGGGAGACTCTTTTCTTCTGGATGGCAAGCAGGAGAAATGAGATATGAAGAATGTGAAATGGAAGCTCTGACTAAATGTTAATAACCCATAGGCAGTGTGAAAAAGGCAATATTGCATAAAATCTGAAAATCAATTTTAATCTCGAAAAATAATAGTGGTTCCAATTCCTGTTATTCTTCTAAAATGTAGGCTTAAGGATTAAGACTGAGGCAATAAGAAATATGGGTTTAGGAACAAATATGTACATTTAACATAAAGAATTATTTGAGTCCAGGGACCTGTTTATGAGAGAGATGAGAATGTATTTGATAAAAAGTCTCCTAATCTAGTGCTTCATTTGCCAGTGCCCTGAAACACAGCTTGATGGATGTTTATATTACCTCTGCATCCTTTAATGTAAAGTCCATCTTGTGCATGTGATGTTGATAACAATAGCATTTACTGAGCCCCTACTGTGTGACAGTCCTTGTGCTAAGGGCTCTTAATGGAGTATTTTATTTAATGCTTACCCAGTGAAGCTGGTACCACCGTCATGTGCTTTTTACCAGTGTAGAAACTGAGGCCACAGAGAGATTACAGAGTTGGCCACACATCCAGCAAGGGGTGGATCCAGGATTCCCACACAAGTCTCTTCCAGTCTAAGCTGGGCCCTTCACACCCAGGACCCAGCATGGTGTGGTGAAGCACAATAAACAGTATGAAAAATAATAACTACGTGGTGTAGGGTGTACAGTTTAAGCTCAGTTCCTTTAGACATCACTGGAACTGTTCAGCATTGTAAGAGATAACTGGTTTTTTGTTTTTCTTTTCTGTTGAGCAGCAGATGAAATGAATGCCTTGTTTGTAGGATTCTCGAATGAATAATGTAGTTTTAAACACTGGGACCACAATGAGGATAGTGAGCTGTTCACCTACAAGAGAGACTGATGAGGGGACAGCAGACTCCAACCCACAACTCCCTTGCAGTCAGGGTTTAGCTCCTTGACTGGAATTACCTAAATGGCTTTAAATTGCTCTTGCTCTCTCTCTGTTGACTCTATATATTTACATTTTAAAAGCTAGATGAGTGAGCACCAGAGTCCCATTTTATGCCATATAATAACTTAGTAGAAGGCGTTTTGGTCTATATCCACATGGTGAACCCCCCATATTGACTTACTCTTCCCTCTACACACACTGACCACAGCCTGAGGGTGCGGACAACGTGCAGGCTGAGCCCCTCTCCAGTCCCCAGACGTGTGCTCCTGCTGGGAGAAATGCTGACTGATCTGAAATCTGCTTGTGCCAGTCATATGTGTTATTGAATTTAGGTACTTTTACAAACCATCATAACCCACTGAGATAAAAGGACAAAATGGGTTATTTCTGTAAAACTTGAATTGCTAGTTTTAGAATTATTTAATAAAGAGAGTCATTAAAAATTAAACCATTAGAGTACATTGGGATCAAAGAACTATGAAGTATTTGACAAAAGTCTGAAGGATTTTGTATCCAAATTGTAAATTTTGTACTCAAATATCCGTCATGTAATTGGTGGTGGGTATCCCAATTATACTTACAAATTACATGAATGTATTACGTTACCACAGGTACCCTGGAAATATGTACATCTATTATGTATCAATAAAATATAAAATTTTAAAAAGGTAAAATAAAACTCTTATTCTTGGACATATTATGGGTGCAAGAGATGTAAGAGATAGGGGGCAGATCTCCAGCTATCAAACCCACACTAAAAATACTAGCAAAGAAAGTGTACATTTATATGTTTTATGGTAAAATATAATTTTCAAGAATTATAGGTGTTTCTTCGTGATTCTCCACTTTATTCGAGTTGGTCGGCCTACTCTAATGGGAAGATCCTAGGCATGAAAGGAAACAGAGCCTTACTTTGCGGACCAAGATTTTTCTCTTTCATGCTTTGATGTCCAGGCTTGCCTGTTAGGAAGAATTTCCTCATTTCAGCCACAGAGCTGAGGGATCCAGCATCTTCCCGTTCACTCCTCTGATCTCTTGCCTACCCTGGGGACACCCTCACTACTACTGCCCCCAGCTTCCTGGGGAGTGGGATCACATGTGTTTGAATGAGCTGGGATTAAGAACTTTGACTTCTCTATCATCCCAACAGCTCTGCCCTCACCTTCCCCCCTCCCTATTCCTGGCTTCCATCTTCATGGCTCTCACCTGCTTCTAAACTTACTTTCAATACACCTGGGTGATGCTGTGACTTCCCCGTCTGTCCACTCCCTTCTCTTTCCCCAACCCCTGCCCATCCCGTCCTCCATGTTCCTGAGACATGGCTCACTTTACCCAAACCCAGTGAGGGAGGGAGAGCGTGGACAGATGAGGGGACCCTCCAGGAGTCCCTTAGCATCCAGCACCACCCCAGATGTCCCTGTGGCTCAGTCCCAGCAGGCATCTCTTCCACCCACTGTCCATGCTCTTCAAGTGTGATCCATTCTGTGCACACAGAGGGGCTCCAGGCCCCTGGATACATCCTGCCAGAGCCAGTGCCCTTCCTGGAGACACACTGGCTAGAGGTCTCCAGTTCGTGCAGGAGATGTCAGATGGTTGTTCAGCTGTTCCTGAGAGTGGCTGTGGGGATGGGCTCACTGCGATCACCACAGCCCCTCCCACAACAGGCAGCAGCTGAAAGCCCCAGCGTGCCCAGCACCACTGGCCTCTATCTTCCTTCCTTCCCTGAATTACTGGGCTCATTTTTTGAGCGTAGGGAAATTATTTGCCATTTAATCACGGAACATGTCCTTCATCCTGCTTCAGGAAGGCAGACAGACAGATCCCAATCCTGAGGCTTCTCCCCACCCTGGGCACCTGCATCACCTCCAGCATCCGTGTTTGTTGAGGGGTAGACCCTTTAAAAGTGCCACGCATGGAGAAGTCCAGTGTGGGAGCATGCACAGTGGATTCTTGTTAAATGCTGGGGCCAAGAACTCTGATCACGCTGGCAGAGAAGGGCACTGGCAAAGAATCCAGACGTTTGAAGAGGCCACGTGCACAGACACAGGTAGCAGCGCACACTCAGATTCATCTCCAGAATATACCTTCTGGGAGGAGCCCTGCCTCTGTTTGGGAGATGCCTGGGGGCATCCATGGATCAGATCTACTGGGGTCATGGTGTCTGGCTGGGATGGCCTTGGAAAGACATTTTAGAGTCTCATGTTGAAAGGGGGAGGGCATTGTGGAACCTTCTGGGCAGTTTTCTCAGTCTGTTGCCTTAGATTTGGGTATCATGTTCTGAAATGACTGGGATGGTCAGGAAAGCTCTCTGAGGAGGTGACATTCTGGCTGAGGCCTGGATGGAGATGTGTGAGGAGAATATTCCAGACGTGAGTTGGGGATGGGCCTGGTTGGTATGAAGGAGGCGTGTGCTGAGATGCACAGGAAGGGGCCTGGGGTCCTGTCAGAGTTCAGGCTCTGGGAGAAGCTGCCATGGGCATTTTGTGGCCTCTGATGATCCCTGTGAGTGCCCTTCCTACATGCACACATCCCTCATGCTGCCTTGCACAGTTCCAAGATGGAAACCAGACTCCATTTCCCAGCATCCTTTGCAGTCAGGCCCTTCATGTGACTTGAATCCCATCATGTGACCCAGGCTCAACCAATCAGAAGTCTCCTTTGAGCCTCTGCTCAGGAAGAGGGCGTAAAGAAGATGGCACTGGGCGGATCCCTGTGTGGGCGCTGGGGCTGGAAGGGCCTCGTGGATTCAGGGGGAGTGGGAAGGAAGTTCATGTCCCCTCCTGGGGCCATCAGGGCAAGCTGTGGGGTCTGGTTGAATGGCTTTTTTCAGAGCAGCCCCTGGTGTGGGCTGGGCATTTGTAGCCATGGAGTCTTTGCCCGCATGAAGCGTTGAGACCTTCCTGATGTCCACACTGGCCCCAAGGAATCTGCTTCCCCTGGGTCTTGTTGGAAATGCACCATCTCATACCCCATCCCAGACCTTCTGAGTTGGGGCCTGCATTTTATCAAGACCCCTGGGGATTTGTGTGTAATGGGAGTTGGAGAAGCGTGATCTGTAACGAGCTCCTCCTGCTTAATGCAGCTGGAGGGTGGGCTTCTGTGGTTACAGCAGAGAACCAGGTGGTACAGAAGCCATGGGAGGGATGTGACCAGGGAGTGAGATGATCGGGTTCATCCTTTATCCATCCTGCTGCTGGACTGCAGAGGGGCGAGACAGGAGGCCAGCGTATATCCAGAGAATACACATCTCTGACCAGACAAACACGCAAAACCTGTGAAAAGACCCAGACACACACACCTGCAGGTGAAACTGAGACACACACGCACACACACAAACCCAGAAACAACCATCTACACAGGCGCACAGAACCACAAAGACACAGCAGGGCTGGGGCGACTTCACCCCAGAACATCTCCTTTCTTGTTTCCCTGGATCTGCAGGAAGGAGCCGAGCCTGCCTGACTTTGGTCCCTCGCTCACCACTAGACCTTGAAAGTGAAATTGGATATCCACAAGCCCGTGACCTTGGGGTTCTGGAGAATGGGTCCTTAATGAGTGTCCCGGCTGCAGGCCAGATGAAATGCAGGCGTTCCAGCCTCTGTCCGGGAGGGTCCCTCGGCCCCCTTGCTGAGGGCCGCAGATCGATGTGGATCAAATGCTAATGGCTTTTCAGCTGGGGCTGCTAGAGCCCAGTGCAGGACCATGGGCAGTGTGTTTGTGGGGGGCACTTTCGCCCTCCACAGGGCATCTCAGGCTACCTGCTGAGACCCAGGTTGGCACAATGTGATATGTGCCATTTGTGCAGCAGCAGGGGACTGGGCACAGAGACAGGGGACATCAGCCTGTGCCCATGATCCAGCTGTAAACACAGATTTATACCCAGGCCAAATCTATCCACGAATCCATTTCAAAGGAATAAAATCGCATTAGAGGGATAGTAATTGTGTAATATATTGCACTTGAAATTAGAATTCTACAAAATTTCATTATTTATGTCTAGACTAAAAGAGATTGAGTTTTGATTATTTAACTATATTTCCTGTTGCTCTGATGAGGAATGATGCTTCTCTAAGGGTCGACTGTCTCATTCCTGAAGAGTGGTGTTTTCAGAGCAGCACCATGAGGGGCTTCTGGAAGTCTCTGGGACTCAGGGTTGGTCTGAAGGGACATGGGAGCTGCCCTGGGCCTGCTTGTCCTCAGGCCCCTTCATTCCCCTTCCCATGAGTCTCTGGGCTCACCCCCCTGGGTCACATTTCCCAGGCTCTGACAGGGCTGGTCTCTGCCTGGAGTAGCAGTTGGGGGCTGTGCTGGAGAGTAGGGGCAGGAGGACCCAGCGTGTCCCCCTCTGCCTGGGCCGCATCTGCAGTGCCCATGTCTCCACCATGGCGCCAGTCCCCTCCGTGGCCCTGAGCTGAAGACTGAACCCTCTCTCTTGGCTCCTCTACCCCGGGGTCAATGACAGGTTGTCACTGATCTTTGCCTCACAGGCCCTTGTTTGCCTTCTCAGCTTTCCATGCAGATCCCTGTATAGTCTCTTCCCTGCTGAAGCACCTGCAGTGACCCCCCTTTCCTTGGTTGGAGCCTGGTGCAGATGTGCCCCTCAACAGGACACTCGGGTCTCTACCCCAGCCCATTTCATCCTCCTCTCATCCTCACACACCCTCTGCCCTGGTACCCAGACTTCCTTCTGTCCTCTACACCAGCCCCAGCACCTTTGCTCCTGCTGCCTGCTTGTCTGGAGTCCCCACTATAAACTCAGCCCCTCTGTGAAGTCCCTGCTTATGTGTGACCTGTGGAAGTCACCATTCCTAAGCCTCCCACCTGCAGATGGGATCTGCTGGGACATTCCAGAGCCCTTGTCTGTCCCCTTGTGGGTGCTTAGAAAGAGTGCATCCTGGGGTGGTCACCCACATTCGCTTTCATTCTTTATGTATCAATTATTCACCAAGTATTCACTGATGCTGACTATGTGTTAACCACTGTGATACAGCAGGATAATCAGGACTCTTTCCATTGTAGGTGACCCAAAGCCAAACTCAAATTGGCTTGAGTAAGAAGGAAAGTTTTCTGACATATAACTATTCATAGCAATGTCAACTTCAGGCATGGCTGGATCTAGCAGATCAACTGAGGTCTCCGAAGGCTATCTCTTTATACCTCTTGGCTCTGCTTTTCTTCACATTAGTGATGGAGCTACAACAATGTAATGAGAATTTATTTTCAGTTCAAAGTGGCAGAAATCTCTAGAATTGGCTTAAACACCTAATTGCTTATTGATGTAAAAAACTACCCAGGGGTAGTTTATCTTCACGCATGACTGGATCCAGGAGATCTCCAGAATTCTCTCTTGTTGCCCCTTACTGTGCCTCCTCTGTATTGGCTGCATCCTCAGACAGAATCCCACACTGTGGTGTCAAAATATCTTCTAGAGGTCGTGAGTCTTGCATCTCAGCCCCTCAGGAACCCTGCTGGAAGGGGAAGTTCTTGATTTCTCCAGTCCTTTAAAACAAGAGTTGCAAAATTTAGTTTCCTTGTCTCCTGAAGGTCTGGTTTGGGTCACACATCCATCTGTGTTCCTATAATTGTGGCCAGGGGAATGCAGGGGTTTGATTGTCTGTGCCTGACACACAGGCCCAATGAACCAACCGTAAGTTTCCAGCAAGTGAAGTATATATGTGTAAGCAATGAAAGATTACATATATTCAATTCAAAGTTTGATTTTGAGAAAAATTGTAGATTCATGTACTGTTGTAAGAAGTAATACAGGACCTTTTGCAACTTTTACCTAGTTTCCCCAGTGGTAACTTCTGGCAAAATGATGGCCCAATATCACAGCCAGAGCATCCCCAGTGAGGTCTTGTCAGGTGGAAAAATGGTGGCCATCCCAGCCAAAATGTCAGAGACAGTTCTTGGTTGTGTTGTCAGATGCACCATAGGCTTCTGTGCATGCATCAGTGTGTTTGCAAGAACACCGCACAGGGTAGCAGATGTTCGCCACAGAGGCCACAGGCTACAGGGGTTTCGTGACGTGTGGTTAGACTGGAGGAGGCACTCAGAGCCTTGTGAGTTATGCGTTAGCTTTAGAGGAGAAAATGTTCTTACACTGGTGTGCAACTAGAGATTAGTTTCCCAAGATGGTGGACTAGGAATGTGTTCATGCATCTCTGTGTAGTTAAAATTGATTTTTAAAAATAGAAAAAAAATAACATAGTGTCCATTTCCCTGAAGGCAGAATGTCTCTTATCTAGCGTGATGTTTGTCACATGACTGGCAGAGACTGTATGATTTTCTTGCATCTCCTCAGTAGATTGCTGGAAAAATTTTCTAACACAGTAAGGTTAAGAGCTTCTTTATTATTATAGCTTTGTATAATTGCAGCATTTTATTGATGATATAAACCAGCATGGACTCTCAGTCTATAAACAGTCCCCTTCCTCCCTGTAGCAGAGAATGCCTTTCCTGTGGTTAACGGGGACATATTCCTGGCTTCAGAAGGGAAGAACTATCTTCAGAGGGTAGCCAGTCCCGCAGATCCTGGTCTTGCAGGCAGTGGGCGCTGTTGCGCTGTCCTGGGAGGGTAAAAAGTCAAGGTTACTTTTCTATAGGGCAGGGGAGAAGGGAATACATGTACAATATGCAGCACGCACAGCCCCTGCTCCAGGATCTGCAGTGGCTTCCTACTGACATTCATGATGGAAGAACTACTGGCGGAGGGGAGGGAAGACCACACACGCACCATTTATCTGGTGTATGTGTGCCAGAAGCTCACTCAGTGTGTTTTATGCATCCTCTGATGCATACTTCAAGTAATCCTGTGGCACAGGCATGAAAATTATCCCCATTCTACAGAGGCAGGAGCTAGGCTCAACTCCTAATGGTGGGGCCCATGTCTACACCCATGTCTGATTTAACAAGAGCCTGTGCCACTTGCTACAGCCCTTCAAGTCTTCAGTACCATCTTGGCTCTGGCTTGTGAGCAAGTTGCCTAAGTTCATGGATAGGGGTGTAGGTGCTGAGCATGCCCTCCTTTTTTTCTTCTGCCTCAGGGAAATGAAAGGATATACATGGAAATGGACTTGAGGAGGAAGGTCTGAAAGGCAAAGGAGGAGGAGTCCATTTTATTCTTACCCCCTGGTTATCCATCATTATTACCATTATCATCATTATCTTCATCATCCTCATCATCACCATCACCATTCACCATTGTCATTGTAATAATCATCGTCATTATTGTCATCTTCATTATCATCATGTTCTTTGCCATCACCACCTTTGTTACCATCAACATCCCCTTCGTCATCACTATTGTCATAACTATCACCATTATCATTTTCACCATCACCAGCACCAGCATCATACCATCCTCATCATCACCATTATGATCTCTATCACCATCATGACCAGCATCATTATAACCATCCTCACCATCACCATCATCACCATCATTATCATCATCATCATCATCCTCACCATCACCATCGATCATTGTCATCACCATCATTACCATCATCATAACCATCATCCCCACCATCCTCACATCATCATCCTCACCATCACCATCATCATCACCATCAACACCACTGTCATCATCACTGTCATTGTTGTCATCTTCTGCATTATCATCTTATTTCTTACCATACTCATCACCAGCACCCCCATCCTTGTCATTTCATTATCACTGTTACTGTGTTCTTCATTATCATAATCATATGTTTTACCATCATCACTCTCATCACCTTCACTATCACTGTTGCCATAACTGTCATCATTTTCGCCACCACCATTATCTCAGCCATCATGAAATATGGTGCTCCCCCGTCCCAGTGACTGCACTAGGTGATTTTCATCTATTACTTCTCTATCATTATCCCAAGCCTAAAAGGCAGATGTCATCATAATCCCCATTTTAATGATAACGAAATTGGGCCACAGAGAGGTTACGGAGCTCACCTAATGTCACACAGGTAATACTGGCATAGTCTGGATTCAAACCCAGCAATCTGCCCCCACAGTTCATTATCTTAGGCACTCCCTGTACTGTAAAATAAAATCTGGGATGCCTGAGTAGGAGTGGCCTCTGTAAGGGCTCCTGGAGACTCCAGCCCCAGGATGTGAACCCTGAACCACCCCTGGTCAATGTGCTGATAGGAAGAACCAGTATTAATGATACTTGCTCTGTGCTGACCACACTTGTGGGAGAATTACTTATAAGACCTGCACACTGAACGATCATCCTAACAGATGGGGATTGCCTTATTTTCAATATGCAAACAAGGAAACTGAGGCACTCAGTGGTGTGGTTAGTTGCCCAAGCACACAGTGCGTGAGTAACGGGGCTGGGATTTGTTATCCTCCTCATCCTCATCACCATCTTCATCCTCATCACAGTCACCCTTCCCTCCTTTCTTTTTGTAAATGATTGATTTTCTGTATGTCTTTATTCCTTTGAGAAAGGGAGGTCATTTTTCATTGTGGTTTTGATTAACTTGTTTTTTTCTTAAACATACAGGCACTGTTTGGAGATTTACACAGATAATATGTTCAGATATTGTGAAATTAAAACCAAGTAATTGTCTAAAATAAGAAGAAAAAGTCTGGTCATTCATTCTCACTAGTAGTATTTTTATAGCTTTCCTT
>NW_012102388.1:2331467-2332491 GCF_000951045.1 Mandrillus leucophaeus
ACCTCCCTCTTTCCATCTTTATCCCACTGTTCCTTGATCATCAGCCCCTGATCTACACCAGGGGACCTTTGCTCCCTTGTCTTCTGGGATCCTCCTCCTCACTGGGGGTTTACAGCCCATGTGTGATCTCACCCCACACCTTTGTCACACATGCCCTGAGGCCCTCCCACTCCAGACACCGGGCTGGGTACTGGGGACATAGGGACAGCCCGGCCGACATTACTTGACCCCTTACAGGCACCAGGAATTTACTCGTCTAATCCCCTGCATTTTCACAGCAGCCCTACGAGGTGTGTTCTGTTCTGTTCCTGAATGGAACATAGATAAAGTGAGGTGGACGTTGCACAGTGAGCAAGAGGAGAGGCCGGACTTCACCCCAGGCCATCAGAATCCAGGGTTGAGCCCCGAACTCTCATACTAGTCCATGGCCCCAGCCTGGGAGGAGGTCACCCCGTGTCAGAGGACCCTTCCCCGTCCCTGCCTTGTGTCGTGAGGAAGGCCAGACAGGGCCCTAAGTGCTCTGAGCAGCTGGAACTCGTTGGGATACAAGTGGCAGAAAAGCCAACTTGAACGAGAGGATTTTGGATTCAAGCTCCTGCACAGTCCAGGGCTAGAGCTGGCTCCTGCAAGACTGGATTCAGGCTCCGTGGCGCCATCAGGGCCCGATGCCTCTCTCCCCGCACCACTGTCTCCTAGGTTCTTTCACGTTGACTCCTTTCTCTGACAGGCTCCTCCTTCATGGATGCAAAATGGCTGCAGCAGCTCCAGACCTCACATAGTCTCAGCTTCAAGTCCACTGGGAAGCCACCTGCCTAGGCCCCAGCATTCCCTGCAATCATCTCATTGGATCCCACTGGGTCGGACTGGGTCACGTGTCCATCCCTGAGCCAATCACAGTGGCTGGTGGAATAAATGCCCTGATTGACTTAGGCGTGGGGAAGTCACGTGGTCTTGTCTGAGGCCTTCTGGAGCCTTTTCCAAAAGACAGGACTGAGAGCGGGAAGGGACAGCTCACCAGAGATGC
>NW_012102388.1:2333186-2336839 GCF_000951045.1 Mandrillus leucophaeus
GTTTGCCATGGACCAGGACCTGGGCATCTCTGGGGCTTGTTTCCCCACAGAGCCAAGTCTGCAGGGCACCCAGCAAATAACCCCCAAGTCACTGTTCACGCTGCTCCTGCTTCCCTGGGTGGCTCCTTCCCCCTGCAGAGCCTCCAGAGCCGCGCATGCTCCTTGCTCCAGCCTGAAGCACCCAGGAGGCCCCAGCAGCAGGTTACGACCAGCAATGAGTTCTGGCTCCCGCCGCTGAACCGTGGAAATGAGTCTGGTTTTGATCGATATCCTCAGGGCCTCTGGGCTTGGGTGTGATCAGTTTCTGCCCTCGATAAAATAGCTGGAGGGCAGAGCTTGCCCCAGACGGATGGACATAGGAAGAAAACAAATTTTTACTGTTTTTCTTTTTGTTCTCTCCACTATTCAGGAAATATTGGTGCACTGGCAGCCAGAACGTTCCCCAGAGTCACACAGGGCCGGCCTCCAATGCAGCATTGGCTCAGTGGCTGATCCGTTCTTCCGCGCACTCGAAGGCATGGACAGCCCCAGAAGCCTTCTCTCCTCCCTCCCCAGTGACGCGGTCAGTGCATTTTCAGGTGAGGAACGGCCTGTGTCATCATTGGAGCTTCCTAAGACTCCCGGAGTCTGACGTGCCTGCCAGACCCGCCTCGGCCCGGCTCCCTGGGCCCTGCTCCAAGGGGCTTCATTGCTCCTGCCCCGGGTCATCCCTCGGCTCACCGTTTCTCAGGGAGGCGTCTTCACATCAGATTTGTGGCTTTTCTGTTAAAATTCTTCACAAACTGGCTGTGCCCTGGCAGGCTTGGCCCAGGGCTGAGCAGGGGCCTTGTGGAGAGTGAGTCTGGGCTCCCACCAATTCAGATTGTGGGACTTCAGTCTCCTCTTCTGTAAAACGAGGATAAGGGTGCCTTCCTCCCGCGTGGTTGGAGGGATTGTCTGTGGCCATGTGAGGACATCAGCGCAGCCTGGGGATACACCAGCACTCACTCGGGTGTTGCTGACCCTGGGGAGACGGAAGGAGCAGCCGACTTGCACAGAGAAGAAAGCAAAACACTCTGGTGGTTAAGGGCACTGCCGCAGTTGCTGTCACAGGGACTGGCGTTCCCTGTCAGGAGGGATATGGCTCTGCTGTGAACCAGGCCGAAGGAATTTCATGGCCTCTCAGCTTGGAACGTTGAGAATTTTAAACCTACCCAGATGTTTCACGCCTGGCTGTCCCAGGAAAATTCTCTTTTTTTCTTTTATTTCTTTATTCTTCAATTTGGGCAAATACCTACTTGGAAAAGCAGCGTAAAGCATGTGCTCCCTGCAGCTCCTACGTGGGGCGGCTGCCCTGGGGTCTTTACAGGGTGTTTGGTGCAAACTGCCTCTGTTGACCAAAGTCGAAACCAATTCTGTCCTTAGCCCCATCAATTCCAATTGTGGAAATGTATTCAATAAATGAATTCACACCTGAACAAAATGTACGTTCACACACAGTTGTCAGAAGATTGTCTGGAGACCGGAGAATGCTCTCACAGGGCCTGGCTGGACACTGCGTGCTCATCCACATCAGGGGGCCTCACGGGTTCTTCCCACAGGAGCCCCGCACACCTGTGCTGACAGCAGCCACCATGGAACTGTATCTGAGTGAGGGGCCCCGGAGCGGCCACATGTGTGTGAGCTCCCGTCGGCGTAAATGGGGACACAGGCAGGTGCCCCGTCCACCACCTATCCTGTCCCTGCTCAGTGTCAGCCTCCTTGCTGAGTACGGTCCCATCGGCAAGTTTTCAGATGAATCAAGGATGCTCTAGGTAGGGCCCCTGTTTCTCCAGGTAGCGCCCCTGTCTGCGGGGAGCTGCCCCTCCTCGGGTGCCTGGAGAGAGAACATTTGTTGAGGGTGGCAGTCAGTATGGCTCAGGTCTCCACACTACCTGCCCCCTGCTTCCCTCCTGCTGAGGCTGGGTGGACTTCGGGGAGGGGAGCCAGTGTTCTTGGTGTTGCAGTCACAGAGCAGGATGTGGGGACAGAAAAATCCCTGCACAGACCCCTCGGTTCTTCCCACAGATCCTCTTTTTCATGCCCAAATCACCTGGACATGCTTCTGTTGCCCTGGCTGGTTCCTAAAGTGGCCCTGATTCCCGCGTCCAGGGCACTGTCCTCACCACGTGCCTCTTTCCCTGAGGCCAGCCCCGATCCCTGCCACAGCCCACAGCTGCCCTGCCCAGGGGACTTCAGCCCCAGGTCCACAGCAGCTCTTGGGGGTCTCACTAGGAAGGCTTGGGTGGGTCAGTCCCATTTCCCAGCATTCCACCAGGGCCTTCCTGGTTAGTTCGGGGGTCGAGACCCCGTCTCCTCATCTAGATGGGGACACTGAGGCTCTGGGAGGGAGGTGGCGCTGGGGGGACCAGCAGGAGGTCAGCAGCCAGGCCTGGGCTTGTGTGTTCTTGGGATGACCTGGGGCCCTCCTGCCTGGCCTTTGGGGCCTCTCAGTCCAGGTCTGCAGCCACCTGTGGTCCTGAGGGCCACACAGCTCATGGTTTGCAACCCAGGTCATTTATTTTCTAACTCAGTAAAGCCTGACCTCTGTGGTCACCGCCATCACTGCCAAAATCAGGTCAAAGGCAGCTCCCTTGTGCACAGAGCAGGTCCACTTCTGCTGTTGACAGGTGGGAGTCCCAATGTCCTGGGGTCCGATCAGCCACATTCCTGTCTTCACGGCAGGGCCACGCATGCATCCCCCACTCTGCTGATGGACCAGAGGTCCCCAGACACGGAAGCCAGATGTCACCATGCTGGTCCCTAGAGCAGCCGTGCGGGGCATGGAGCAGCAGAACTCAGAGCTCAGGCAGGGCTGATGCGGGAAAGCCGGCCACCCCGTGCTGCGGCCCCCATGGGGGAAGGAGCTCACCTGAAGGGGGCGCTCTCATTGGCTGGGAGCCTCCAGTGACTCCACAGCGCTCTCCTGAGTTGTGCCAGACACCTTCGAAACAGTCACTGGGCTGAAAAGTGACCAGGCCACGGGGTCGAGCTGTGAAGGTGAGTTGGCCGTGGCTGTGGATGGCGAGGGAGGGAGCAGCCCCGGCCTGGGCTCTGGCAGCCCTGCTGAGTCCATCTCCCTGAGGATGGGCCGGGCTGAGCCGGGACTGGCACTCCGTGATGTGGAGCGGGGCGTGCTGGTGTGGAGGTGCTGGTGTGGAGCGGGGTGTGCTGGTGTGGAGCGGGGCGTGCTGGTGTGAAGCGGGGCGTGCTGGTGTGGAGTGGGGTGTGCTGGTGTGGAGCGGGGTGTGCTGGTGTGGAGCGGGGCGTGCTGGTGTGGAGCGGGGCGTGCTGGGGGAGCCTTTGCTGGGAAAGACTCCTGCTGAGAGGAGCCCTGTGTCGTGGAGGCTGTGGTTCCGAATCTCTCGGCAGGTGTGATTCTCTGGTCATTCAAGTTAACTAAACTATAAATCATACCTGCCACATCCCATTCCCATTGGTTTCTGTGGATTCAATGCTCATTTCTTGTTAGAAAGTTCTCTGGGCATCAGGAGTAGCTCGATACGCAAAATGAAGCAGGTGTGGCAACTTCAGACAACCGAGTGTCCGCTGGGCTCTGCCTGCAGGTGTCTCCTGTTTCATGAAACCAACTTGGCCCTGATCGGCCCATTATGATAGGGAGGGTGGAGTTCGCT
>NW_012102388.1:2338512-2338913 GCF_000951045.1 Mandrillus leucophaeus
TGGCTCCTCACCGCACTGGAACAGGACTCCTGCCAGCAGCTGGGGAGACCGTCCCTGGCTCCTCACCGCACTGGAACAGGACTCCTGCCAGCAGCAGGGGAGACCGTTCTCTAGGGCATCCTCTGAAGGCAGCAGGCTGCTGTGGGCTGAGGCGCTTTTTAGACGCGAGATAATTCACAGCTCATCAGGAACACCGCATCACTGCTTATGGGTGTCTCACGACTGCAGTGGGGAAAATAGGTCTCTTACCAGAAGATTAAAGAGAAAGATTCTCTCCCTACAGACTCCTCCTGAGCAGCCATGCATGTGGCGTTTGCTCACAATGGGCGATGGGATTTTAACCAGCTTTTATGTTCAGAAGGCAGGGCACACCTGGAAGCCATCGTCAGGTGATGGCCTGA
>NW_012102388.1:2339773-2353248 GCF_000951045.1 Mandrillus leucophaeus
GTGTGGTCTAAACAGGAGGATGGGTGGAGGTGTGGCGCCCACCTGACCTTCCCTCTGTCCACATATGTCCCGCCCCCCTGCTGATGGGCAGAGTCATGTGACTGGTGCTGGCCAATGGGCTGAGGGCAGGAGGGACCTGGTGACACCCGGCTGAGGTGGAGAAAAACCCCAGGCCCCTCCAGCTGCATATGTCCTGCTGCCCTAAGGGGCCACATGCTCTCTTGAGTGTGGGCATGAGGAGCGCAGCCTTGGTCATCAGGGCCCCGAGTGACTCTGTGGAGCTGAGCTGAGCCCCAGCCCACTGTGCTCACGGAGTGTGGGTGAGAAAGAACTGAGGTTTTGTGCTGCTGCTGGGATTTCAGAGACATTTGCTACTGGAGAAGTTGTCCCAGGGGTCCCAGACCTGGGCCTCCTCCTCGCTCAGTGCATCTTGGGAACTCTGAGCATTACCATCTTCGTCTCTAAAGTGAGAAGCATCATCATCAAACCTCATTCGCTTATGGTGAAGAGTAAATGAGTTAACACAGCAAAGCTTTAGAACAGTGTGTGGCGAATACAGTCACTGTGTTGGTGTTGGCCATAAGGAGGGGAATCAAACTTTTGAAGGCCTTGATTGCCAGTCTCAGGAGTTTTGTCTTCATTTTAGAGGCCTGCCTTTTTCACAGTGTCTCCTGCACACACTAATTCTATAGAATATTAAGACATTGCATGAAAACAGTATTCTGTGATAATTTTTTTTATTTTTTACAAGCAGTGGATTAGCAAAGTGAATGCATTACTTTTTTTACTGCAGAACTTGTCAGTGCCTTTAATAGGAGGGATGAGTCTCCAGGAGAGTTTGTTGTCAGGATTTAACACTTATTCTTGGAAAAGCAGTGATTTGTGCTGGAAATGAACTGGGCAGACCCTGCTCCTATCTCCATCTGCCCCAATCTCAGTGCCCTCCACTCCCCTCCAGCAGCGCCTGTAATGAAGTCACTGGACAACAGCCACAAATGGAGGAGTGGAGGAGCATCACTGTCCACCCCAGGATCATGGCGAGGGCTCTGTAACTTTAACAAATGCGCAGGAGACACCTGGCCTCAAGCTTGTGCAGCAGCTCTGGAGCCTGCCCTCCCTTGTCACCCACAACACCATGACTTTGGAGGGTCTCAGCTCAGTCCTCCCTCCAGAGGGACTGTCAGTGCTGGGCAGAAAATCACCCCTCAACGACCGGGCCCAGCTGCCCTCCGTCGGAGAGCAGAGAAAGCAGACCTCCAGGAGATTCTCACTCCACCAAGGAGACATCTCCACCCAGTGCTCATCCTGAGCAAGGGCACTGGGAGGAAGAAACACAATTTTTAAAACTGTGCTGCGAACGATGGCTTCTGCTGCTTGCATCTCTAGAGAGCTCTGGGCACTTAACATCCTTCCACCCACACGCCCGAGTCTGTGCAGAAACCTCACCCACACGGAGGAAACTGCATTTCCCAATAGCAGATTCAAGTCCTGAACTTCCTGTACCATAAAGTGTTATCCACACCGGTGAGTGCCAGCCTGAGACTCAACTATCAAGAAAAACATGAAGAATTCAGTCCATGGCCTCAATGCACTCATTTGGCTCCCAAACGGCGAATCTCATCAATGAGATTCTCAGCTAGAAAAGTGCACACTGAACTCATGCAGAGGCCAAAGTACACAGGCCTGGGGTTCTTGGTGCCAGAGATCTCTGAGCAGTTTTCTGAACTTTCCAATTTCCTGTTGAAGACATGGGAACACGTGGCACACAGGCATGGAGACCTGGAAACCAACAAGTGACCTCAGGGAGGTTTGTGAAGCTCCCTGATGAGAAGACACTTGGACAGAGGTGGCTGGCTATCCCCCACGTCCATTTTCCTTCCTGGGACCAGAGCTGACTCCATTTCTCAGTCTGCCTTGCAGTGAGCATAGTCAGGTGACCACCTGTATGCAGGGGAATGTGGGCAGAAGCAATGTGCATCACGTCCAGGCCTGGGCCCCAAACTTCCCATGGTCCCCTGACATGACCCCCTTCTTCCTGTTGACTGGGATGGTGACACCCAGATGACCCTGGAAGCCACATGTTGATGGTAGCTGAGCAGCCACCAGTCTGGGTCCTTGAGTGATTGCATGGAGCAGAGTCTTCCTGCTAACTGCCATGACCACTCCACATTCCTGTGAAAGAGAAACAAGTGTTTTCTTCATGAGATTGTTGAGTTTTAGGTGTTTGTGTGCTGATACAGCTAAGCCTGGCCCAATACACAGGGTGAGGGCAGACCTTCCCTAAAGAAGAGGAAAATGGTGTTGGGAAGAGCAGAGGCAGGAGGGCTGGGGTGGGAGGGTGACTGGCTCTCCCTGGGGAGGAGTGTGCGGGATGGGGCCCTGGGCCTGTGGGCAGTTGGGTAGGGGAGCTGGCAGCTGCCTTCTCACTCTCTCTGGAAAGGCGGCCCCAGGGTTCTCAGAGCTGGAGACCCTCGGTCCGGCAGAAAAAGGCAGCCCAGTCCTCTTGCAGAGGAGAGAATACACCCATATGCCTGGGGGCTGCCTTTCTCCCCCAGGCTCGTGTGGCTGAACAGTGGCTACAGCCCCTTCAGTCCTGTGTCCTCCCTTCTGCCAGCAACCCCTGAGCTGCCGGGGTGGCGTGGGGTGTGGACCAGGAGCCCCAGCTGTCACCACTCGAGCCCATGGGCCAGAGCTGGCCTGGCTCTGTTCCTGCGTCTGCAGGAGACCTGGAGGGTATGGGAGGCTGAGTTGGGGAAGCCGTCCCCTAATCAGTGGGCTGAGCAGTGGCCACGCCGTAGACATGGCACCATGCTGACCTCTTTTTGCTCTGGGTTCCTGAGGGAGGCCTTCTCCCTGGACTCGAACTTAGAGCAGGCTGTCCTTGGGCCCAGTGCCCTGCATGTCCATTGGTTAGGGGATGGTGAGGGGTGAGGCTGGGCTGAACGAGGACAGATTGCACCGTGACAAACATCCAAACAGCAGCTTCTCGGGCTGGCTGTGGAGGGCTCACATTTCAGAATTCATAAGCTCAGTCGTGCCAAATGCAATTACTTTTATGTAACTGGAGTTATTCTCTCTTTTGCCCCAATATTCTGACTGATGCAGAAAACATAATTTAGTCAATTCTAAGAAAACTCACTCAAGTTCAAAGTAATGCAGTAGAAGGTGTGGGTGTGGGGGCTTTGCAGAAACAAGAGGGAATTAACCATAACTTTAAGAAAATATTTTCATTCTCCTTTGCAGGGGGTGCAGAAAGGGGACTGGGGTACTTGGCTGTGGGGACTATGTCAGCTTCTAGCCCCACTCTAGAATGTAGAAGTCTCTGGAGTAGGGTGGGAAAATACCCCAGGTCCTCCCTGGCCCCATCGCCCACCGGGGCCTCTTGCTGTCTGAACCTAGCCTGAAGCCAGCTGACCAGGGCTGTGAGAAGCCCAGTTCTAGGGTTCTGCTCCCCCAGCCCCCACAAATTCACAGCACAGCAGGAAGGGCAGGGCATGGATGGGAGGGCATCAGGGCCACAGGCCCAGGACAGGCATGCGGGTTGCTCTTCAGGGCATTTGCAGGTACACTAAGAAGCTGCAAGAGGGACACACACAGATACACACACATACACACACTCACACAGTCACACACACACACACACACCCCTGCCCTCCCATCTCCAGACCTTGTGGTCACAATGACCCTCCTCCTCAGCTTCCTGGCACTGCTGGACCTGTCCTGAAGGCTCTTTTGGCCGGAAGTAGATTGGCGGGGATCTGAGAGCACCTGCTCTCAGGTGAGTCCTGCTTTACTCATGTGAGAGATTTAGACTAAAACAAACACAAAACGCATCAAAGACCTAAGTGTAAGAGCTAAAAGTATAGAACTCTTATAAAAAATAAGTGTAAATTTTCATGGTCTTAGATTAGGTAGCACTGTCTTAGATGTGCATCAGAAGCACATACAACCATAGGAAAAAAAAATACGTCAATTGAATTTCGTCAATATTTAAAACTTTTGTGCGTTAAAGTTCATGATCAAGAAAGTGAGAAGAAAACCCAGAGAATGAGTGAAATATTTGCAAATCATACATCTGGGACAAGTATCCAGAATATATAAAAATTCTTAGAACTCAACAACATAAAAATAACCAAATTAAACAGGAGACAAAGGATTCAAAGAGACCTTTGTCCAAAGAAGATACACAAATGACCAATGAGTATGTGAAAAGATACTCAGCAGCTACTCACTATGGAGACACCACTTTCCACTCACACTGATGGCAATAATAAAAAACAAAACAGAAATGACAAGTGCAGTGAAGATATGGAGAAACTGCGTTTCTCATAGATTGCTAATGGGAGAGTACCATGGTGCAGCCAATGTAGAAACAGTTTGGCAGTTCCTTAAAAAAATTAAACAGAGCTACCATCTGACCAGGCTATTCCACTCCTATGTATTTATACACAAGGGAATTGCAGACATATGTTCACGCAAACACTAGTATGAGAATGTTCATAGCAGCATTATTCACAGTACCCAAAAACTGGGAACCCCAATGCCCGTTGAAAGATGAATGAATAAACAAAGCATGGTGTGGTCACACCATGGAACGTGACTGTGTCCTCAGCCATGAAGGGAATGAAGCACTGACACAGGCCACCATGTGGCTGCACCTCAAAAACATGATGCCAAAAGAAAGAAGCCACATTCCATGGCCATGTGTTTTATGATCCTATTCATAGAAAACATCCGGAGCAGCCAGCGCTACGGAGACAGAAAGCAGATTCATGGTTGCCAGGAGCTGGAGGTGAGGGATAGAGAATGGGGAGTGACCTGGAATGTGTGTGTAATTTTGAGGGTGGGGTCAGGTACTTGTCTGTTCTCACACTGCCATAAGGAAATCCCTGAGACTGGGTAATTTATAAAGGAAAGGGATTTAGTTGACAGTTCCACATTGCCGTGGAGGCCTCAGGAAACTTACAATCATGGCGGAATGTACCTCTTCACAGGGCTGCAGGAGAAAGAATGAGTGCCAGCAGGGGAAATGCGACGCTTATAAAACCATCAGAGACTCATTATCACGAGAACGGCATGGGGGAAACCACCTGGTGACTCAGTCACTCCCACTGGGTCCCTCCTGTGACATGTGGGGATTATGGGGATTACAAGTCAAGATGAGATTTGGGTGGGGACACAGATCCCAAGCATATCAGGTAGTGATGAAAATACTCTGGAATTAGATAGTGGTGACTGTTGCATAAACTTAGGAATATACTAGAAATACTAACTTGTGCAGTTTGAGATGGTGAATTCTATGGTATGTGAATGATATTTAAGTTTTTAAGTGTAAAAGATAAAAGAATTGAGCGACTGGACACATTGGGGGTGCAGGCATGGGCAGGGCAGGCCCAGTGTTTGCACTCGGGGTAGCAGGAAACAGCCCCCACCTCTGAGGCCCCTGCGCCTGGGAGGCCAGAGTGAGGGTCTCATTTCTTCCTCGGACAGGGAGGCAAGGGCAGCGGTGGGTGGCTAGTGTGGGGCGGCGCGGGCTCCTCTCCTGGGCTTGGCTCTCTCCTGCACAGCATCTGTCCCTCCCTGGCTGTCTTCTGGTGCCTAAACCCCTGGGTATCCCAGGCGCCTGATTTTTCCTTCAGGAACCTGGGTCAGTTCTGTTCCTGTCCTGAGATGCCATGCCTGGAGAGGCGTCCCCAGTCCCAGCCCCAGGACCCCCACCTTCCCCTGGGTCAAGGCCCCCAGCCCGACACGGCCTCTCTGGCATCTCTAGAAAAAGCCCTGCTCCCACAGAGAGGGGCCGCCTGCCCTACCATTTCTTCTTTTTAAATTAACTTTCCCAACATTTTCCTATTCTAAGCACAACTCATCATTGGAGGAAATTTAGAGAATGTACACAAGGATTAAATAAAAAGAAAAATGTCCTCCTCTATGGCCAAATCTTTCCCAAGTTGCACAAATACAGACAAGTGATGCGTCTTTCTTTGTTAACAAAAAAATGTAACCACAGGTTATTCTTTTTTTTTTTTTTTTCCTTGAGACAGAGTCTCGCTCTGTCGCCCCAGCTGGAGTGCAGTGGCTCAATCTCGGCTCACTGCAAGCTCCGCCTCCCCAGTTCACGTCATTCTCCTGCCTCAGCCTCCCGAGTAGCTGGGACTACAGGCGCCGCCACCACGCCTGGCTAATGTTTTGTATTTTTAGTAGAGACGGGGTTTCACTGTATTAGCCAGGATGGTCTTGATCTCCTGACCTCATGATCTGCCCGTCTCGGCCTCCCAAAGTGCTGGGATTACAGGCGTGAGTCACTGTGCCTGGCCCTAGGTTATTCTTAAGCCTGACTTTCTCACGGCATGGTGTTTTGTAAACGGTTCTTCATGAAAATAAAATAACCCTCCTGGGCCTCTGTTTCAGCGGCTGCACAGCATCCCCAGCACCGTCTCCATGGAGAACCTGACCCCGCATTCGTGAGGTGGAAACTCACCTGAGCTGAGCTCCAGGGCATCTCTGCGGGGAAGACTGGTGGGTGGAGCAGCCCCTGCCCTCCCCAGTGCCCCAGAGACAAACTGGCCCAGAACCCTTCTCCAGCAGAGGAGCCCTGGGCCCCTGGGAATGGGGATCAGTGGGCCCTGGTGGGTGGGCTCTGCTGCAGAGGGGGCACTGAGGCCCAGGAGGGTCCCCACAGGCCAGGCAGACCAGACGGCGATGGCTTTACCACTCTGGGCCACGGCAGCCTGTGTCCCTCAGTCTTCCTTTTGCATCTCAGGAAAAGCCCCACCCTCCTGTCCACTAGGGGCACTGGTTCCTGGGTCAGGTGCCTCCCGCTCTCCAGTAATGGCCTTTGCTTTGCCTTGGGGGAGCCCCGGCCCTGTTGGATGCAGATGAAGATGCCAAGGGGAGCCTAACTGACTGTGGAGCCATCATGGAGGGAGGCAGAGCTAGGGCTGGGGGAGGTCCCGGCTGCATCACCTGAGCCCCTGGATCCAGCCACACCTGAAGGTAGCTACCCTTGCACCTCTGAGTTACATGATCCAACAAATCCCCTTTCTGTCACCGAGGCTGGAGTGCAGTGGCACAATCTTGACTCACTGCAACCTCCGCCTCCCAGGTTCAAGCGATTCTCCTGCCTTAGCCTCCCGAGTAGCTGGGATTACAGGAATATGTCACCATGCCTGGCTAATTTTTTGTATTTTTAGTAGAAATGGAGTTTCCTTATGTTGACCAGGATGGTCTCGCACTCCTGACCTCGTGATCTGCCCACCTTGGCCTCCCAAAGAGCTGGGATTACAGGTGTGTGCCACCGCACCCAGCCCCCTTTCATTCTCAAGCCAGCTTGAAATGGTTCTGTCCCTGACAAATGGAGTCCTGGTTGGTACCCTTCTCTGTCCCTCCCACCCCAGCTTCAGTCTTAGCAGCCTGGGAAAATTCAGAGACAAATGCGGGGGCCGCGGAGAGCCGGGTTCTGAGGCTGTGGCCGCTGCACCCTCCCGCCACACAGGTGGGCCGATGTTTAGGAAACGCTACTTCCACCGAAGCACCCGCAGCACCCACGACTGGACACCCCTCCCCAGGTTTCTGTCTGCTCTGATGAGCCCCCAGCTGCTCTCCCTCGACATCCCTGTGCTCAGCAAGACCCCAGCTCCTCTCTGGTGTTGGATCCCGTCCCCGCCTGCCCAGCCGTGCTCACCCCTGAAGCAGGAGCTTCTGAATGTCCTGGGTTTCTTGGCTCCTCGCAGAGCCCCAGGGTCCCTGATACATGTCTGGCACCGGTGGGGCACCCGGTAACTGTTCACCCACTCCCATAAATATGCTGTTTACTGCTGAATTATAAAGGGTGTGGGAACAAGAGAGAGGTTTCAAATCACTTTTCATTCTTATGGTTTGAATACATTACACAGTGATCTAATTAGGCTTGTATTTCAAGCAGAGACCACACTTCAAAGTAAAATTAAAAAATAATTCTACTATGGGAGGAAATGAATGTTTCTAATATAAAATTTCAACCGCTGTGCTTGGCAGGCAGGGAAGCTTGCGGAGGCTCATTATCCTAATCGAGGAAGCCCCAGAAAGGAGAGCCGTTAAGAGAAGTGACGTTTTCCTGGACGTCTGTCCTGAGAGGTTTCCATCCCTCCCGGAGGCTCTGGGTCTCTGAGCACCCCAGCCTGTGGGTTCTGCAGGAGGTGGGTGGGAACGGGAGGGGGCCCCAGGCAGGTGCTCCAGCCCCGTGTGGGGAGCAGAGGTTGGATGGTGGGGACTTGCTCAGACCCTCCTCTTCCTATAGTCCCAGCGCCGCGTGGTGGGACTCTGGACGGTCCTCCCTCTCCGTCTTCCCCTCACTGGGACCCAGCACGGCACAGGAGGGGCAGCCAGCACCATTTAGACACCAGTACTGTCCGGAGTGTCCTGCCCTCTGTCTCAAGTCACGACCCCGGGTTCCCCAGGCAGCCACACACAGCGGTCTACACCCGGAGAAAGTTGCTGTGAGAACTGTGGCAGCACAGGAGGCTCTGTGTGTTTGCCTTTGTTGATCGGTTTGACTGCAGCTCTGATGTATTTTTCTGGATCCTGGAATTGAGTTGACACTATCGGTAGCACGAAAGTGGCAGACACCAGGATGAAGTCATTCTTTTCAGACCCAGAGGAAACAGGGTCAGGAGGCCTGGGGGAGGGGAGGACGCTGCTGCATGTCTGCGATCAGAGCTGTTTCCAAGGACTTTCTGAAGCCCCACAAGAAGGCCCTCCACGTCCGTCACGCATCTCCGGCCTGGCAGGGCTTGCTTGGCTCACACGTATACGCATTTCTACGGCCAGGGTTATCTGGTTACCAGACATTCTTGAGGACTGAAGTGATTCTGATCAGATGCTCTCAAAACACCACTTCCCGGTGACAACACCTCCTTCAATAAACTGACAGCAGGTCTGGCTGTGGGTCCCTGTAACCAGTGAACTGTGTCCGAGCAGCTCAGGCAAACTTCTCCCTTTTGCCAATGAAAGCTTTTTCTTACCCTCCCTCACTGGAGGCACCTGTTACTTGCCACAGGCATTCGGGATTCTCATCCTCTTTTTCTATCCCCAGATAAATTCAACATATATGAGGATATTTTTCTCTGATGTCTTTTCTGAGGTTGACAATAGTTTATTCATACATAACCATGAGCAGCCAATCATCAATCCTGCTGCTCTGTGCTAACTGGATTTATTTTTACAACTGCTGTAAGAAAACATTGATTTCCCTAACAGACTCTGAAACTTTAGTTAATGGATTACTATAATTACACCCCCCGGCTCCCAGGTTTGTTTAAAAATGATCTAACTCAGGTCACAAAACCCAGCATTTCTTTACCCTAACACCGATGTGTCATTTTTTTTGAATGATAAGGAGAAGTTTTAATAGGCTTCTGACCTAAAATATCCAGTTTTCACGACAAATTGTCTGAGAACATAGTAGCTGAACTTGAAAATTTAGCTAGAAGAAAGCTGAGGTTCATTTTTTCCTTGGGTCCTGAGACTTCCTAGTGCGTTAATCTGATTTTTGTTAAATGAATCACGGTTTGTTTTGTTTTTTTGTTTTTTGGGTTTTTTTTTTTCTCCTCTAGCTCTCAAATCATAATAGGACCAGGCCCCTGAGAGGCACTGAAATCCTCCGTGAGCGCTTCTGGCCCCTGGACCTCGGATGGTGGGACAATTCCCTGTTTCACTGCCACAGTGGCCTGGGGGAAGTTCACCTCCCTGCTAACTTACCTTTGCAGGGAAAGCTCCTATCCTTGCCAGCAAGAGCCCCACCCACGGCCAACTGCCCTGGGTCCCGGTGTGGGACAGTTCTGTGGGTGGCCTGGACCGACTCGGTTCTCTCCCCTTTCTCACTCGTAGTTCTCAAGAGTAACTGTAGAATGTGCAGGAACGCAGCACCCTCAGCTACAGAGGAACTGCCTGAAACCGCCCCCCAGGACTTGCCCCTGTCCCTCTGGGGAAAGCAGCACCTTGAGTTAGGGAAGAGCTTCCTGGGACAGTGAGGGCTTTGGTCCTCTCTCTGCTGCACGCTTCACCCTCTGGTCAGGTGTCCCCTGAGCCATGTAGCCCAGGGTGGGCTGCCTTGCAGGGTCCCTCAGCTGTGCCCAAGCAGGGCGCAGTCCAGCCTCCATCCACCCTGGCAGCTTGGCTGAGCCTGGGGGACGGGCTCCCTGTGGACCCAGCCTTCTGTTGTTTCTTGCTGCCTGTGAATAACAACTTGCAGACAAACAGGTGACCAGGGCATGGTGGCCCTAAACAGCAGCCCAGGGTGCAGGGGCAGCAGGTGGACTCTGGCTTCTGGGCTTTAGCACAGTGGTGACCCCCAGGCAGGGGGCGGCTCTCTGGGATTGATAATTAGTGAACCTGCTTCTTCACCGGGAGGAGCGGCTGCCCTGAGGCGAGGACTGATCTGTGTTGAAAACTGGGATTCCAAAATGACAATTAAATCTGAAAGGGAGACCAGGGGAGGCCCACACCTGGGAGGAAACTGCATTTTACCCCGGTCAAGCCCTGTCCTTGGCCTCCACAGCCCAGGACAAATACTTCAGGGCAGCTTAACAGCATCAAAGCCCCCGGGCCCCACACGAGGAGAAGGAAGAAGACCACAGACTACCCCAGAAACCTGTGGCCTGTGGGGCCCAGGCGGGAGCAGGAATAAGGCTGTACCCCTCCCAGGTGGAAGAATGAGGTGAAACCAAGGGGAGAGGCCTTTCGCCTCACAGGCCCCAAACCATGTAGCCTCGGACATGTCCTGCCCTCTGTCCCCACATCCTCCTCTGTCTTGTGAGGCTGCCCCAGGGCCATGGTTTAGAACAGCCAGTGACCACGGGGAGTCACACCCTAGCCAGCCCCCTTGGCCCCACTGGCTCTGACTTCCTTAGGAGGCTGAGGGTGACTCGACGGGAGGCAGGAGAGCACAGGGGGAATTCACTGCAGGTTTAGGTGCAGGGTCTGGGGGCACCCAGACAGCAGCCACAGCCACGGCCCTGGAGGGCAGGGAGGGGGTACACAGGGCCCTGCCCAGGTCAGCGGGAGGTGGGGGCGCAGGGAGGGGATATGCAGGGCCTTGCCTAGGTCAGTGGGAGGCAGGGACGCAGAGGGCTGTCCCGGGGAGGCTGGGCCATGGAGGACGCAGTGGGAAACCTCAGGGCATGGGACCCACCCTGTGCCCCCTCCTTTCCTCCTGCTCCTGCCTGTGCCCTCCATTGGCCAAACCCAGGCAGGAGCTAGTGGACTCGGAGCCCGGACCCCGAGGGTCAGCCTGCTGGACACAGCCAGGGAGGCTGAGGAGCCTCTGAGCAGAGCCTGGGGTGGTGGCCTCTCCGCCGGCCAAGGCCTGGCTTCCCGGGCTGTCCCAGTGCCCTCAGGTCCTGGTCCCACTATGGCTTAAGATGGGCCCAGGGCCACGTGGCAGTCAGTGACCTGGGGGAACTCAGCCACTGTGAACCTTAAGAGGGGCTCCTGGGCATGGCTTCTGTAGGCACAGGGGCTCTTTGGCAGAGTCCGGGGATTCTTTGAGCAGTGAACGTTCCCCTGACCACCCGGGCCGAGTAGGTTGAGCTTTTTGGCTCAAAGAGCATCACTTGGGGACAGTGACCCACACCTGTTCGTTTGTTCTTTGATTCATTCATTTATTCATTCATTCACTCATGAATTGTGTGTCACTGAGGCTACCGAGAGGAACCATGCACAGATTCTTCGTGGGGGACTGAACACAAGTGTGGCCAGTTCAGAGCAGGAATCCAAACCACACAGGCCCCTCCCCACTCCCCTCTCACTCCTGTGTTCCCTGGGACAGGTTCCTTAATGTCTCTGTTTCTTCCTCTATAAAATGAAGACAGCAGCCAGCTCACCTCCCGGGGCTGCCGGGCTGACTGAGTCCTGCGTGGAAGGTGCTCAGAGCAGGGCCTGGCCCAGGAGGCCCCTCAGCTCCCAGCAGTCCTCACTGTGGAGCTGCGAGGCGTGTGGTTATTGATTTTCTGGTTCTGCTGACCTGAGACTCCGCACCTGCGAGGCAGAGGCTGCCCAGTGCTGTTCAGGGAGCCTGGGCTCTGATTGGCCATTCCATGATTCCGCAACTTTGGATTCTCAACATATACACACCTGAGTTATAGGAATTCCAAGATATGTATTTCGCAAGACAAAATGAGAGAAATAATTCAAATTGAATGCCAAATGAAATTGAACATATACAGTATTTATCACCCACTGTTCATTTTAGTCTGTATTCTTCATCCCGTATATGTTTTGTTCTGTATATATTTTGCAGAACCATTGGGCACTGTGTTTTGGGGTGATTTGTAAGGGCAATTTTGACCAAGCAATTTTCCCTCTGTGCCAGCATTAGGACAGAGTCCACATATGGTGTGTGGTTCTGCCTCATAAACAAGGACTTCGTTCCTATCTCAGGATGAACATAAAGGTGTGAAATGAGAATTCTGGCAGTGCCCTTCCTCCCTCCCTCCCTCCCTCCTCTCTTCCCTTCCTCCCTCCCTCCCTCCAGGGTGGCAGGATCTCCACCGCATCTCAGTCCCCACGGAGTCCTGTGCAGGTCTCTCAGTTCCAAGAGCCATGTTTGAATTCGGTCCTGCCATGTAATGGGATCATGTTTGGCATCTGTAGAGGCAGGGCCCTTGCAGTCAACGTGGTGATCAGGGACGGTGGCCTGGCCCAGGGCAGGGGTAGGGACCTGGGAGAATGGCCCAGGGCAGTGTGGGTCTGGGGAAGAGCCAGGGGCCTGGTGGACAGCCAGGTGGGGCCGGGTGGGGTGGGCGGTGACTCCTGGGCCATGGTTCTCCCTCCTGGTACCCTAGGGACGCCCCCCCTCCCCACTGTGTGCTCAGTGTCACAGAAGCTTTCGGCCTGCAGCCCCCCTTTTCCTACAGCCCCAGCTCTTCAAGAGAGAAGTGCTGGCTTCCTTGGCTCAGCACAGGGTCCCCTGTGTGGCTGGCACAGAGCTGTGCCATCTCCAGTGTGGACGGTCCTGCAGGCAGCCCCAGCTCAGGCTCCTAAGCGTTCTGGAGCCCGGAAGCGGAGCCCTCCTTCTATTCTATTCTATTAGGACAGGCGCTCCCTGTGGGGCCAGTGCACCCTCCTGCAGGAAACCCTCCAGGGTGGGATGGAGATGCTGAGACCCTCTGGCCACACCCAGACTCCTCTCCAGGCCACTATCCCTCCGCAGTCATTTAATGAGCGCCTACTGTGTGCGAGGCAGGGCTGGGCAGTCTCTGAGCACAGGGTCCTGTGTCTGGGACGGAGTTGAACTGGACACCACGCAGTTCTGCAGTGCTGAGTGGGTGGAGGAGGGGCCGAGGCCTGGGGATGTGGGTGGGGGAGGGGCCGAGGCCTGGGGATGTGGGTGGGGACACCCCCCTGGGGAGGGGCTGGGCAGAGAGGGGCAGGGTGAGCAGGACCGGCCAGGACACGGAGGGAGCCTCGCTGGCAGAGGGCACAGGGGTCAGGGCCCGTGG
>NW_012102388.1:2356638-2357535 GCF_000951045.1 Mandrillus leucophaeus
ACCCAGACAGCAGCCACAGCCACGGCCCTGGAGGGCAGGGAGGGGGTACGCAGGGCCCTGCCCAGGTCAGCGGGAGGTGGGGGCGCAGGGAGGGGATATGCAGGGCCTTGCCTAGGTCAGTGGGAGGCAGGGACGCAGAGGGCTGTCCCGGGGAGGCTGGGCCATGGAGGACGCAGTGGGAAACCTCAGGGCATGGGACCCACCCTGTGCCCCCTCCTTTCCTCCTGCTCCTGCCTGTGCCCTCCATTGGCCAAACCCAGGCAGGAGCTAGTGGACTCGGAGCCCGGACCCCGAGGGTCAGCCTGCTGGACACAGCCAGGGAGGCTGAGGAGCCTCTGAGCAGAGCCTGGGGTGGTGGCCTCTCCGCCGGCCAAGGCCTGGCTTCCCGGGCTGTCCCAGTGCCCTCAGGTCCTGGTCCCACTATGGCTTAAGATGGGCCCAGGGCCACGTGGCAGTCAGTGACCTGGGGGAACTCAGCCACTGTGAACCTTAAGAGGGGCTCCTGGGCATGGCTTCTGTAGGCACAGGGGCTCTTTGGCAGAGTCCGGGGATTCTTTGAGCAGTGAACGTTCCCCTGACCACCCGGGCCGAGTAGGTTGAGCTTTTTGGCTCAAAGAGCATCACTTGGGGACAGTGACCCACACCTGTTCGTTTGTTCTTTGATTCATTCATTTATTCATTCATTCACTCATGAATTGTGTGTCACTGAGGCTACCGAGAGGAACCATGCACAGATTCTTCGTGGGGGACTGAACACAAGTGTGGCCAGTTCAGAGCAGGAATCCAAACCACACAGGCCCCTCCCCACTCCCCTCTCACTCCTGTGTTCCCTGGGACAGGTTCCTTAATGTCTCTGTTTCTTCCTCTATAAAATGAAGACAGCAGCCAGCTCACCTC
>NW_012102388.1:2362325-2364776 GCF_000951045.1 Mandrillus leucophaeus
CTGCGGTGTCCTGGGATTAATGAGGTCCAGCAGGGCTGGGAGAAGGTTGGGGGAGATGGACCCCAGGCTCAAGGGTCAGTCCCCTGAGGACTGAACTCTGCCCGCTCTTTCTCTTGCCCAATTCTTTCCTAAGAGTCCTGGGGAGTCACATCCTACAAACCACAGAATCTCATGAAATGGGTTTTTCTATTCACCTGTATAATGGGGGTCACCTTCCAGCCTGACTGTGGTGCAGCTCATGGGACAGACAGCAGACCCCTCCTCTTAACCCCAGCACCCCTTCCCCGGACTCCAAGACTTCAGACAAAGCTTGGCTCTCTCAGCCAACTCTGAGCTAAAGAATCCTGGAAACCCACCAGTGACTGGTAAGCCCCAGCCTCCCGAGGTCCCCCCTTTGCGGGCTGAGCCAGCGCATCCCTTCCCTGCATGGATTCCTGATTGTACCTGCAGGCCCTGTCTCTCTGCAATGCATGAAACCAGCTGTAACCAGCCCCTGGGGCACTCTCAGGAACTCCCCAGCCTGTGTTCGCTGGGCTGTGGGCACGCACACTGGCTCAGAATAAACCTCTTTCCATATCTTGGTAGAATTTGGGTTTTCTATTGTCAGCCTGCCAGACCCTGTCTACCTCCGGGCTGAATGTGAGGGTGTGAGTGCATGTGAGTGAGTATATAAATGGCTGTGTGAGTGTGTGTGTGTTCTGTAAGGTGTGTGTGCATGAGTGTGTATGCACGTGTGCATGAGTGTGTGAGCGTGTGTGTTTTAGTATGTGAGTGTGTGTGTGTGTATCCTGCTGACTCAGCCACACCACCCCTGCTCTGCCCTGTAAAGACAGCCTGAGGCTCCTGGGCAGAAGATGGCCAGGTTCTGACAGCAGGAGTGGGTAGGAACCCGAGGTGGGAGGAGCCTGAGAGGAGGGCACTCCCCAGCCCCCAGCTCCCGCTGCAGTGCCTCCATGTGGTCCCAACCCTGGTGGGGCTCCTGCCCTACTATCTGTCCCCAGCCAAGGTGGACCTCGCTGGGTGGGAGGTGGGTCCCTCCCTGGTCCAGCAGTTGAGGGGACTCCTGAGCCCTGCCCACTTTCCTTCCCCTTGCCCCAGCCTGGAAGAGGTTACAGCGCTTCCCTGCGCCCACTGCCCATGAGGCCTCTCCTCCCTGCTCCTCCTCCCTGTGCCCTTCAACCTACGTTCTCCTCCCCACCTGTCTTCCCTGTTCCTCCTCCCTGACCCCTCCTCTCTGCCCCCTTCTCCCTGCGTCCTCCAACCTGCGCCCTCCTCCTTGTCCCCTCTTTCCAGTCCCTCTACCAGTCCTTGCCCTGCCTCTGTGTTTTCTGCTCTTCTGTGGGGTGAAGGGCCAGGCCTCCCTTCTGGCCACATCCTGTGGTTCAGGTTGGGGCTAACACACAGCCACAGAGGGGATTTTTGGGGAGCAAGTGACCATTCAGTGAACATAGTAAAAGGTGACTCTGGCCGCCTGCAGAGAATGGCCTGGTGGGTGAGAGGCAGCAGGGCTGGGGGACTGCAGTTCTCCTGGGAAGAGGTGGCAGTGGCAGTAGGGACGGGTAAACGTGGACGCAGCCATGAAAGGTAGAAAATAAACCCAGGGCCCTGGGAGGGGCGCTCCATGAAGCCTGTTGTACAGAAAGAGAAACCGAGGCCAGAAAGGCACATGGCTCCCTTGGTGGCTCCCTCGGCCGCCGCCAGCCCGGGTGCCTGGAGAAGGGAAGTGGCCTCCAGTCCAGGGACCTCAAATATGCGGACCTGAAGTCTCCTCTCAAGGCCACGTCTACCAATGGCGGCCCCGTTATCCTGGCTCTAGAAAATCTTCCTGTCTGAGGCAACATTGAAACAACATGAGAAATGCGGAAGAAAGTTGCTGGCACCGCTGGCCTGGCTTCAACGCCTTCGCCATTCTCAGTTTGCACAGCGGGGTCCTCGTGCACTGAGTGTCACTGTCCTGGTGCTCAGGGGAGCTGCCGGTGGGCAGACTGGGCAGGCTGGGTGTGTGCAGCAGGGGAGCTATGAGGGACCCCATCCCTGCAGGCTCCTCCCCACAGACCAAGTGCGCTCCCTTCCGCAGGTGCTGACACAGGTGCACAGAGGCAGGACAGCCGGGGAAGGTGGGAATAGACAGAGCACAGCTGTCCCGGGCCCAGAGCCAGCACAGGCCGCTCACCGCCCGAGGGAGTCGGGGTTTGGATTAGAGAAGGGGCCTTGGACGCCAGGATCAGGCCTGTGCAGACCCAAGGGCTTCCAAAGCACTGGGCTTGACTCCACCAGATAAAAGCTCATTACACCCACCTTGGGATCATTCCTGCCCTCTGCGGGTGTGCTGTGCTGAAGCCCTGGGGCCAGGTGCGAAACCAGGAGACAGGGCCAGGTTGGAGGGGCGGGGTCAAACCACAGGGGTGGGGCCACGGTGGGGTCCTGGTCAAGCTGTAGGGGAGGGGTCAG
>NW_012102388.1:2366416-2375838 GCF_000951045.1 Mandrillus leucophaeus
TCTTTTCATATTCAGGTTTTTAATCCATCTAGACTCCACCTTTGTTTGCAGTATTGGTTAGAGATTCAGTCTTACTTTCCTCCACACAGACAACCCATTTTCCCAGTACCAGTTTTACACAGCCCATCTTCTATCAACTGTTTGTGGAGCCAGTTTCATCATAGTTTTAATAAATATCATGTGAACATATTGCTTAGCTTGGTTGGTATTCCTGAAATGTTCTATTTTCTGTGCACTGTGCTCCTTGGGGAAAATAAACCCAAACCACACAGAATAATGAAAACGTCATCATCATCAACAGCCAGATGCCTCCTGCTTTTCCTTCAGCTGCGGCGCTGGTTAAGAGCAGAGCTCTGGGGCCGGGCGTGGTGGCTCACACCTGTAATCCCAGCACTTTGGGAGGCCGAGGAGGGCAGATCACGAGGTCAGGAGTTCAAGACCAGCCTGACCAACACATGGTGAAACTCCATCTCTACTAAAAATACAAAAATTAGCCAGCCATGGTGGCGCGTGCCTGTAATCCCAGCTCCTCAGGGGGCTGAGGCAGGAGAATCACTTGAACCCGGGAGGTGGAAGGTGCAGGGAGCTGAGATCACACCACCGCACTCCAGCCTGGGCGACAGAGTGAGACTCTGTCTAAAAAAAAGAAAAAGAGCAGAGCTTTGGAGCCTATCAGGCCTGGTCCCCGGAAGCAGATCCTGGGATGAGGACTCGGGAACAGGTGGCGCGGGAAGGGAGGGTCTGGGAGCCGGGACAGGGACGGGGTCAGGACAAGTGAAGCCGTCAGCACCAGGTCTCCTGACCACAATGACTTCCTTGTGGTCCTGCAGGGGCGCCCTGGAGCGTGAACCTGCCTCAGCCGCCCTGTTGGAGGCTCCCACACCCCGTCGCTGGTCAAGGCCTCGCCGGGTGGGGAGGATGAGACAGGGCGAGCTGCTGAGTGTGGAACAACTTGCTCCCGGGGGCAGCGGCAGCAGAGCCCCTGCCAGGTTCCTGGGGTGTGAATAATTTCGCCGTGACTGATGTTAAGCCCGTGTCATACCTGGTTTACATAATTCCTGAAAACTGTGAACACTGAAATCATCTCCCACAAGCTGGGAGGAGGCGGCTTCAGCAAGGCCGGCCCCCAGGCCACTCCAGCTCACTGCGATGGGGCCAGTCGGGCTCAGTGGCCTAAGGACAGTTGTCCAAAGAGGAGTGTCAGGAGCCAGCCCTGGAGAGAGAACACAGAAGCCCAAGAGGGGGTCCTGGGATGGTGAGGGCCAGAGGCTCTGAGTGGAGCCCCCCTGGTGTCCAGGCCCCCGGGATCGGGATTCCTCTCCTCCCCACCTGAGGCAGGTCCTAGAAGGTTACCAGGGAGCTGCAGCTGTCCCACAGCAGCTTGTGGGAGCCGACGCTCACATTTTCAGGGGTTTTACGAGCCAGTTGTTAAACTGGTTCCATCAGCCTGCCATGACCGTGAAACGCAGCAGCCATGCCCATCCCCTCCTGGGGAGAGGAGCTCAAGCTCACAGAGACCCTCAGTGCCAAGATCAAACCCAGGTGGTATGGTTTGTCTGTGTCCCCACTCAAATCTCAACTTAAATCGTATCTCACAGAATTCCCACGTGTTGTGGGAGGGACTCGGGAGAAGTAATTGAATCATGGGGGGCAGTCTCTCCTGTGCTATTCTTATGATAGTGAATAAGTCTCACGAGATCTGATGGGTTTATCAGGGGGTTCTCCTTTTGTTTCTTCCTCATTCTCTCTTGCCACCACCGTGAAAGAAGTGGCTTTCACCCTCCACTGTGATTGTGAGACCTCCCCAGTCATATGGACCTGAACGTCAAATTAAACCTCCTTTTCTTCCCAGTCTCGGGTATGTCTTTATTAGCAGTGTGAAAACAGACTAATACACCGGCCATTCTGCACTTTTGGCCAACAGGGCAAATCAGCATTCTCAGGGCCAGGCTGTGAGGCCAGCCTGTGTGGGAAGCAGGTGTCCCTACAGCTCTGGCTCCTCACTGCTGGGGTGGGTGGGGAGGGAGGCCTGTGCCCCAAGGAGAGGCCGAGGCAAGAAGGCCCCTCTTTCCAGAGCTGACATCAGGGTCTCAGGACAAGAGCAGAAAGAACTGCACGACCCAGCTCTGGCCTCTACCTGGTAGGATCCGGCCTGCCTTCGGCCCCAACTGCAGCCGCTGTACCTGCTGGAGGGACAGAGAACAGCCCGCCCTGCAGACCACAGGGACCACTCAGACCCTGAGCTGTGAGGAGACCCTGGGAAGTGGAGCGCTGGTTACAGAGGCCTCTTCCGGAAGGGGGAACCTCCTCACAGGCACCAGGGGAGCAAAGTGCCCCTGGAAACCCGGCTGATCCCTCCAGCAAATAAATGTCCAGGGTGGCAGGCAGGTTTGAATTTCAGACAAGCAGGAAGGATTCTTCCTCTAAGTATGACCCCGTGGGGAGTGCTCCCAGCAAATGGGCCTGCTCCATCAGGAGGAGGGGGGACTGCGGGCAGGGAGGACCCCTCTGTGTCTGCCCTGAGCCCCAGGACACGGATCACTCTGGATGGGCGGGCCACATGGTCACAGGAAACACTCCTACAAAAACACTTCAGATAATCTGTTAAAAGCTTATCCTGTGCACTGCTTTCCCTAGAAGAGTCTCTGTGGGTGGAAAACAAGGTGTAGCCTGTAGCTTAGGGGTGAGGACAGCAGAGAAACACCGGATGTGTTATGGGTGAGGACAGCTCTTTTCAACACTAATGTGCCCCGGGCGTGTTTGTGGGCTGGGGAGAGGCAGCTAGAGGAGAGGAAACAGTTGGAGAGGGAGAAAGCCTGGGGCCTCTTATCACTGAGGGGCAGGTGAGGGCGGGAGTTGGGGGGCCAGGCTGGCTGCAGCCATCGGCAGCTCTCCTGAGCTGGGAGGGGAGAGGTGGCGGGAGGTGCTCAGACCTCTCCTGCCTTCCTTTCTGTGCACAGATGTCTTATGTATAACCCACTATTTAAGTACATTGAACACATTGATGTGTCACATATTTAGCTCTTGGATAGAGAATTTTTTTCTAAAAGCTGTTATTTTGCTTTTCAGTATCCATTTCCCATTCTGTTGCTAAATCAACCCCAGTGTTCTTTTAGGTAATCAGTCGGACCCCCTGATGCCTCAGTTCCCGTGGTTTTGGAGGAGCGAACCCTGCCCCTCCATTCCTCCAGTCCAGGTCTCACCCATCAGAACCGGTGAGACGACAGGGAGCTTTCTCTTATCACCAGGATCCTGTTGCAAAAAGTCAGAATCGCTTCATGAAACCACCAACCAAGGACATATTTTCATTTTAAATGGAAAAAATTACGATGCTTCGTCCTAAAATTTCTGATCAATCCCCTAAAACAGTTAAAACACAGTAAAATGCTTACATATGAAGGTCCAACTATCATGTCAGGGTGCACAATACTGGCAGGGTCCCTTCGTGATCGGCAAATAAACGATCAACACAGTTGTCAGCTGACCGCCACCTGTGTGCGGATGGAGCCCCCTGCTCAGCAGCTCGCGTCAGTGTGGGTGAGCGACCCTCCGTCCCTGCTGGCATCTGGTGCACTTTTCAACACAGGTCTACGTGATCACCACAAGCGTATTCGGAAGTCACTTGATTTGTTCCTGGATATCGTGTTTTCACATGTATATTAAGATTTGTTAGTGGGCGTTGGATTCATTCTTATGTAATCAGCCATTTTTTCAAGGAGACATCTGCACATTCTGTGAATTTTGGATATTAAAACCAAGCAGTGATTCACTGCAATCCCAGCCAATCTCAGGAAGGCATTCTGCAGATTATGTCAACCGAGTCTAACGTTTTATGGAAAGGCAAAAGTCCTTGAACAGCCAACGCCATGAGGAAGAACAGAGTTGGAGAACCCACATACCTGACTTCAAGTCTTACCTTAAAACGACAGTAATCACCACAGCGTGGTGTCAGTGCACGAACAGACAAACAGACCCCTGGGATGAAACAGGGAGCTGGAAGTAGGCCCACAGAGGCCCCGTCAGCTGATCTGTGACGGGGAAAAGCCGGCTCTGGTGTGGCCTTTGCCCAGCAGCCACTGTTCAGGATGGGGGAGCAAGGACACAGGTGATGCTAGGGCCCCACAGGGAAGAGCTGGGCCAGCAAACATCTTCCGTCAAGACCCAGAGCCTGTGAGACCTGCAAACGTGTTTTCAGGGCACGCAGGCTCTGACGCAGCTACTGAAGCCTGCCATTGTGTGAGAGCCACTGGGGAAACGAAGAGCCAGCCCACGTGCAGACCCTCCTTCATGGGCCCAGCAGAGACAAATGGGCGCCGAGAGGATCCCATGGGCCTTCCCCAGAGGACGAGGCCATTCCGGGGCCTCATTATCCACAGATGTCACACAGCTTCTCCTCCTCCCCTCCTCCTCCTTCTCCTCCTCTTCCTGTTGCTCTTCCTCCTCCTCTTCTTCCTCCTTCTCCTCACCCTCCTCCTCCTCTTCCTCCTCCTTCTTTCTCCTCCTCCTCACCCTCCTCCTCTTCCTCTTGCTCCTCCACCCCAACTCCTCCTCCTCACTTCCTCCTCCTGCTGTCCCTGGTGGGTGAGCCATCAGCAGTGGCCAGCCACACACTGAGTCTGGGGACAGCAACCTGGATTCTGGTCTTGCCTCTGCCTTAGCCTCGTACTGTGGCCCTGGGTGAGTCCTGTCCCTTCCCCAGGCCTCAGTTTCCTCACTTGTAAAATGAGGAAATTGGACTCGTTCTTGGCTTCCCAAACTCCAGTCTTCACTTCCCACCTTTCATGTTCCATACACATTACTTATGCCATTGTTTTATTTAAATCATCTCACTTTCACTTCACTAAATTCCTCTAAAGAGGAAACATATTTCACCACCATAAGCAGAAAATCATTCTCACTTACCATAAACAGAAGGTGGCTTGAATGTGAAATGAAGACAAAATGATGTTATTCACAACTAGCTAAGGCTTCGTCTGCCCAAAGCACTGAGCCCGACGCCCACCCACAGGGGTTGAAAAATCAACCACCACCAGGGGCCAGGATGGGGTTTTATTTGCATGTTAAAAAGATAATGAGGAGGAGGAAACTTAACAATCTATGTTCTTCAGGTGTACGGGCTCCCTCAACCCTCGTAAGAGCCAGAAAAGGGGCCGGATGCAGTGACTCACCCCTGTAATCCTAGCACTTTGGGAGGCCGAGGTGGGTGGATCGCTTGAGCCCAGGAGTGTGAGACCAGCCTGGGCAACAGAGTGAGGCCCCATCTCTATTAAAATAGATTTTAAAAAAGAGCCAGAAGTGGCAGGTGCTGTTCTCATCGCCACTCACAGACGAGGAACCTGAGGGTCTGAGACACAGGAAGCTGCTCGATCCTCCAGCCAGGACGAGGAGGCTGAGGGAGAGCCCAGGCCAACCGGCTCTCGGAGTTTGGACTTTCAATCGCGAATTTTCCACAACTGTGCAGAAATGTTTGTCCAGGGGTTCTGGAAACACTCATGGTCTATCTTCTGTTTTCCTATTTTTGATAAACATAAAACAAAACAAAACAAGACAAAAAAAAAAAACCTTCCCTTTCTCTGTTGGTTCATTTCGAGGAAGCGTCACCCAATGTGGTGACAAACAGCAAGTGGCATCAGCCCCAGCGTGGGAGTGACAGGGCGTGGTGGGGACGGTGGCGCCAAGAGGGTGCAGTCCCCACCTGAAGGGGAGCAGCGGCTCCACCCACAGATGCTCCAGCAAGGAGAGCCCCGTGCCAGCTGCCCAGGCTGTTGGATCCAGTCAGGGATCTGGCTTGAACGTGGGCCCACGAAGGGGGTCTGCACACGGGTCGGGTCTTTGTTCCCGAGTATCTATCCCCAGCACCCACGGCAGTGCCCAGCTCAGAGTGAGGGGGGGATAAATGATGTGTGAACAGATGAGTTCATGGAAATCTCCCACTTTTTGCCTATTGGGGAGTAGTTCCGTGTTTTAAGTCTGGGCTGGCAGTGCCACGTGGTCCTCCAGGTGTGTCCTCTGTCTGGTGCTAGAGGACACCCCAAGGTCAGCAGGGGCTTCTGCTGGGTCTCTGAGCTGTTGTTCTCTCGCCTGCCTCACGTGGACACAGGTTTCCTGGGTGGAGTTTAGTTGAGGGATCTCAGTCATTTGCAGGAGGAAACCTGCTGCTCCCTCAGGGGCACAGTGAGTTTCAGGCATTAGGATGGAGCCAACACCCACATTTCCTAAAGCCCTAAACATAAATTTCTCTCGACTCCCTTTTCTTGGGAATTAGCAAATCAAACACTGTGTTTTTCAGTGTCTCAAATCTCCCTTCGTCCCAGCTGAGCCCAAGGACAGTGAAGGGCAGAGGGTGGCACAGCGTGGAGATTTGAGAAGTTTAATTAAAGCCTCAGGTTCAGGTGCAGGGTGATCCTGATCCATCACTGAGGTGCGGCCGCTCCCACTTCATGAAGAGACAGCCCAGCCCTGAGGATCAGAGCCATCTCTCAGACGGAGAAGAAGTCAACGCCTGACAGCCTTCGCTCATTTGACAGATGCTTCCCTGAATTCTCCTCTTGGTAATAAAGTGGTCTCCATGGTAACTGTTGAGGTCTTGATGATGAATTAGACGGGCTGTTTTTAATCATCCTGAAAACAATGCTGGCAGGTGCATAAAATCCTTCCAGAACCTTCCAGCTCAGCCCAGTCCCCAGCAGGATGCAAGTGAGGAAGTGAACCCAGGCAACTCCATGGCAGAAGAGCCACCCAGCTGGGCCCTGCCAGAGATCCTGATCAAAGAATTGTGAGAAATAATGGATTATTGATTTTTTTTGAAGTGACAGCATTTTTTGGATGGTTTGTTAAGCAGTGAGACATGAGTCAGGAGAGGTGGCACAGACTGGGCAAGGCCTGGCAGAGCTGTCCACTGGTCTAGGACCCAGGCCACACTGCCCTGCAGCTGGTTACCTGCAGCTCCTGTTAGTGCCGCATGGCTGTGTGTGTCTCCTCTTTCTCATTAGGTGCTTTACTGCCCTCCTGGAATGTTAGGATTTAATTTCCCTTCAGCTTTAATAAGTCCTCCTGACCATGTGCTCACACACTGAAATTAATTTCTCCAACCTGGCTCTGGCGATTTTCATCCTTAATTCTTCCGTGTCCCCAGGGTGCCTCCAGGCATGTTGTTGTCTTAATTCATCTTCTGTGATTCAACAAAGGGATAGTCACAGCATGGGGCACCCACATGCCATGCATGTCTCACCACAGCCACACCTGGGCCAGGTAGGATTAGTTCAGAGATGCTTTTGAGGGGCTGTTGTCATGGACACCAAGGGGCAGGTTCATTTCTGGTCACAGACATGCGTTCAGTCTCTGTCTGCTGCCAAATGGAAGCAGCTACATTTGCTGAAGCCACAGAGGCCTGTGGTCACCGGTCCTGTGTCATTTTGTCTGCCTAGCATTTGTTCCCTCTATTTCCAGTAACAAGCCCTGGTGGGCTCTGTGCAGCCACACCTTCCCTGCTCAGCTCTCACAGCCCCGTTGGAATTGCTTTCTCCTGGCCCAAGCATTTCACAGAGGCTGCACCACTCAGTCCCTCCTAGTCCCCTGGAGAAAGTGGCTGAGGGGGTGGTGGGGGATAATTGCATTTCCAAAGCCCGGGCAATCAGCCAATGTAAACAAGCACCTGAGTCACTGCGTTGGGCTCTCTAGGAAACAGGTAAAGTAAATTAAATACACACAATTTCCAATTTCCTGACATTCCAATGCATTTCTGCATGAGCTGGGTTGGAGGAGGCCACTGTTCCTCCTCTGTTTCTCCTCTCAGCCACAGGTGGGCTCCTGAATCCCCATCTCCAGACTCAGGGCTGCTGGCCCCCTGCCTGACAGTGCCTTTCTCACCTGAGCCAGACACTCTCTGCCCTGCTCTGCAGAAACCTCCGGGCCTGGCCAGCAGCCTCAGAGGCCTCAGAAAATGTCCTGGCTGCAGGTGAAAGAAGACAAGGGTGCGGCTTCCCCAGCGTGCTCGGAGTTCACCCACCAGACACAACCCCTTCTCACAGTCACATGGGCTCCCAGGCTCTCCTGTGGGAAAGGCCAGTGGAAATGGCAGCATGGACGGAGGCATCCAAGGCCCGTGATGCGTGGCTGTGTCAATGGCAGACCTGAGAATGGACGGACGCATCTGAGGCCCGTGATGCGTGGCTGTGTCAATGGCAGACCTGAGAATTCACCCATCCCCGCTACCCCATCCTGCTGCTCTTCTCCTTCTCTCTCACCACCTTCTGCCCCTCTGGGCTCCTCACTGAGGACCACCAGGACTGTCCCTGACACTGATGCCGGCCAGGATGTCTGGGCGTCCCTCACACACAGTCTGTGCCTGGACAGGGATGGGGTGTGAGGCCCACTCTGGGGGGAGACCAAGGGTGGGGGGCTCACCCAGGTGCCCAGGGAATCCAGGCAGAGCACAGTGCCCTTTGCTGCAGGGTCTGAGGGATCTTGGCCCCTAGAGCTGCTGCGGCTATGCACTGTTACATCTCCAGAAGATGTGCCTTGCTATGCTCTCAGGACTTATAAAAAAGGAATTCTCTGTCCACAATTTATTCCTGTGCTTTAAAAGTTTGAATTCCAGTGGAAAAGCAGCAAGAAGACGTGAGCCTCAAGGATGATTTTGGAGATGGGTCTGATGATCGCGTTTGGTCCACCAAAGCTTCCCATGAGAACAATATGTTTGTTTTTGCTGACACCACCAGCCCCCAGCTCAGCTCCTCTCCTGGGAGGCTGTGGGGTCATAGGGCCCTGAAGTGTCCCAGGGCTCGCACCCAAGCGGAAGACCTGTTCTCCTCAGGGAGTAAATCCTCGCCCAGCACGTCAGGTGTTCTCCTCAGGGAGTGATCCTCGCCCAGCACGTCAGGTGTAGGACCCGTACGTCGGAAGTCACAATGGGAGGCCGGGCACGGTGGCTCACACCTGTAATCCCAGCACTTTGAGATGTCGAGGCAGTTAGATCACCTGAGGTCAGGAGTTCAAGACCAACCTGGGCAACATGGTGAGACCCTGTCTCTACTAAAAATACAAAAATTAGCCGGGTGCAGGGCGCATGCCTGTAAATCCCAGCTACTCGGGAGGCTGAGGCTGGAGAATTGCTCGAGCCCAGGAGGTGGAGGCTGCAGTGAGTTGAGATTGTGCCACTGCACTCCAGTCTGGGTGACAGAGTGAGACTCTGTCTGAAAAAGAAACAAGTCACAACGGGAGCTGATGAAAAGCAAAACAATTTCATCTGCATCTCTCCAGTTCTTAGCAGGCTTCCACTGGGCTCTGAGTTCTAGGTCTGTATTTATTCAACATCCGTTAAGTCACTGAATTTGAATTATACACTTTTGAGGATTCTAGATGGAAAGAGGCGCTCATAAACTGTCTGCGTGTATAATCCTGGACCTTGCTGCTGTGTCAGC
>NW_012102388.1:2376053-2388797 GCF_000951045.1 Mandrillus leucophaeus
GTGTTAGCCAGGATGGTCTCGATCTCCTGACCTCGTGATCCGCCCGTCTCGGCCTCCCAAAGTGCTGGGATTACAGGCTTGAGCCACCGCGCCCGGCCCCTAATCCTCTTTTTATTATGTTTTCCAGACAGGAATTTCTTCTTTCAAGGCGGCTGTCACAGAAAGACATGTCACCTTGAGGTGTCCCTTATCATTGTCAATAGTGGAGGACACTTTGTCTCTCTTCTCTTCTGTTTCAGCCCCACTGTGGGTCCTGAGAGCCCTGCACCTACTGTAGCTCCACCCTGCTGCTTGTGCACTTCCGCCTCAGCCTCCCTGGATGGCTCTTTAAGTCAACTTGCGTTTCCCTAGGAGACGTTATCACTTCGTGGGTAGCTGGGCAGAGCCTGGTCAGGCAGCAGTGGTGGAGCCCTGGCTCTCCTTTCCCTGGATGTGTGGCCTTGATAAAATCTTTTCGTCAGGCACAGAGTTTCATGCCTATAATCCCAGCACTTTGGGAGGCTGAGCTGGGCTGATCACCTGAGGCCAGGAGTTCAAGACCAGCCCGGCCAACATGGTGAAATCTCGTCTGTAGTAAAAATACGGAAATTAGCCCAGCGTGGTGGCAGGTGCCTATAATCCCAGCCATTCAGGAGGCCGAAGCAGGAGAATGGCGTGAACCCAGGAGGCAGAGGTTGCAGTGAGCCAAGATCATGCCACTGTACTCCAGCCTGGGTGACAGAGAATCCATCTCAAAAAAAAAGTCTTTTCATCTCTGTTACCGTCAGTTTCCTCCTCTAGGAATGATTGTAGGACATGTCACATAGAGCCGACGGACGAGTTACTAAATATACAGAGGTTAGCACCAAGCCTGGCTGGAACACAGCAAGTACTCAGTAAATGATAACTGTCATTATTGTCACTATTATAATTTTAAACATTTCGTTGGCTTTCTATATTTCTTTCTTACCTCAGGAGACCTCTGTCTCTTCTGTTTCTATTCTCTAGAATATTCTCTAGAGAAATATTCTCTAGAATATTCTCTAGAGGAATATTCTCTAGAGAAATATTCTCTAGAGAAATATTCTCTAGAATATTTCGATTGTGGCTTCTGGTTATTTACAAAGTTTTGTCAAATTTGAAACAAAAGGAGACAGACAGGAGAAATCCCTGCTGAAAAAGAATAGCCACTATGTCTTGGGCATCCACTATGTGTCAAAAACTGTATTAGGGACAATTGTGATCTGTCTTTTAATTCTCACAACATCCCAGTGAGATTTATACTATGATCTTTTTCCTTTTTCAGACAAAGAAAACCAGGCCCGATGCCTGCAGCTAGCAAGTGGCAGAGCCAGCATTTAGATCAAAGGCACACCCCCACTTTTCACCATGGGATGTTTCCTTCCTGGTCCATCCCTAATTACCTTAAATCAAATCCTCAGTTCTCTCTAGCACAGTCCAAAATAGGACAGAACATCTCTCATTTTAGAGTGTGCTGAGAACTTACTTGGAGAAATGAAGATTTAAAAATTTGTCCCTGCTCTTTCAGGTTTAGCTGTTTCCCATGGAGACAGGTCTACTGACCTATCTCCATGATTACTTATTCTTGTCTCCTTACCTGTGTGTCAAACAGACAGTCTGGGGAAAGCATTCTACAGCTCCTTTGCTGAGATTTTTCTCTCGCATGAGCATTTCATCTTCTGTGGTCATTTCCATCTCTCTGCTGAAATTTACTATAGTCATTCATATTCTTCATATTTTCCATTGAAACCTTTAATACATTAATGAAAATTATTTTACATTCACTGACTTACAGTTTCAACATGTGTGATATCTGAGTCTGGGTTTATCATGTTGTTTCTTGACGTTGGATTTTTTTCCTTGCCTTTTCTTGTGTTTTGTAATCTTTGGTTGGAAGTTAGACATGAGGACCAGGCACAGTGGCTCATGCCTGTAATCCCAGCACTTTGGGAGGCTGAAGCAAGCTTATTGGTTGAGCTCAGGAGTTTGAGACCAGCCTGGGCAACACAGCATGATTTTGTCACCACCAAAACACAAAAAAACTAGCTGGGCATGGTGATGTGTGCCTGTGGTCCCAGCTACTTAAAGACTGAGGTGGGAGAATTGTTTGAGCCCAGGAGGCGGAGGCTGCAGTGAGCTGAGATCATGCCACTGCAGTCCAGTGCAGGTGACAGAGTGAGACTGTCTCATTCAAAAAAAAAAAAAAGTTAGACATGGGATAGATAATAGAAATTGAGGTACCAGTACTTGTACCTGAATTGGGCATATGTCTCTTCTTTAACTAAGCCTTTATTTGGGATAGGAGGTAAATGATCCTAGACAGTGAGCTGCGTTTAAATGTCTCTATTCTGTGGTTACTCTCAGTGTACCCTAAAGCTTCAAATTCTGCTAGTGTTACCTGTGTCTACAGTAGGGATTGAGTCAATGGAGAATTTTTCTCAATGTTCTTGCTTCATGCTCTGCTTTAGACTGTATTTAGGAGGCTGTGCCTCAGACAGGGTCTCTCTATACCAGCTTACCCCTCTCCCATGGGTTCTGTTTTGACTTGTCAATGCCTGCTAACCTCATGACGAGGGCTGGGACATTCTCTGCTGTCCTGGGTTAGGACAAGTATTAGGTAGGCTCTGTGTCACTGAGACTCAAGGGAGAGGCTCACCTAGTGCTCCTGCTCCCCCTCCAGCCGCATCCAAACTCTGTCTTGTTGTTTTGGTGTTTCTTGTGTGGGAGTTTCCAGCCCTCCCTCCACAGAAAGCATCTCTCACCATCTGGGCCTAGGGTATTTCTGGCTCTCCCCCGGGAGGGTGTTTCTCTGTTCCCTTTGTCTAGTCACAGTGGGTCTCTGTCTATGGCCTGGAGGCAGCATGATTTGTTGTCCCATCCCCAATGCCCTCAGTTGTTTAGGACTTTTGCTGCGTGGGTGAGATTGGAGAGAAAGATCTAGGAAGGCTCTATCCATTTTCTGCAGTGACAACTGTACCCTACACCCAGGCTGGTTCCACAGAAGGGAGCTTTCTCCACTCTCATCCTAGCTCCAATATTTCTTTTGAGTATATAGCAAGCTCCATGGAGAAACCTCTGAAAATGGTTGCACACTGCCCATGTATCTGTGCCTACTAGGATTCTATACTCACTGGATAGAACATACATATACAGACTGTAGAAACTTGCTAAACATTTTGAAAGTAATCTTCCTAACAGCATTTATAGAAGCTTTGTGTTGCCCCCACTCCCTGCCCAAGTTAAGCCAGTTGCTCCCTCCCCATCTCTCCTTGGAGGCACCATGAAACCCCAGCTCTCTAATGGCTTTAAGGAAATCCAGTATGATTTTGTAGATTACCTAGATTTTCCTTGTTGTCAGTATAGGAATGATGTTTTTTATAGCATTTTACAACCTCAGTGGAAACCACACATAACCCTTTTTGTTAAGGGTGCTGTTTTTTCTTCATGACCTATTAGTCAGAAACTGGTTGCTTCACCACACATAGCTAAACGGAACACTGGAGAACGTAGTTTGTGTTCTAAATAGTAATGTACCTAGCTAAATATTTTAGATGACAGAAGATGCAAGGAATGGTCATTGAGGTATAACCAGTAGACTCTGCCACACCCTGGAATCATTTTATTCTTCACATTTTCCCCCTTAATTTTATAAATAGAAATACTAAGGTTGAGAGAAGTGGCATTCTTTGCCCCAGTCACATGATTCCACAGCATCAGAGCTGAAGTATGAGCCAGTGTCTCAAGCTGGGAAAACTTACCTATTCAAGAACCATTCACCCAGTGCCCATTCTGCACTGTGCACTATTTTAAACATAATTGTGATGATGTGAGTGAAAAAAACTCATTGCTAATTGTGACGTGATATGGGGAGAAGAACAGACGATGCAGCAATTCACTATCTGGGCTCACCAGTGCGGCTTGCTTCATATTTCCCAAGTCTTCACCTGGAGATAACTAATACAAATGCCTAACGCTTTCTGTGCGGAAGCTTGTTATTTATATTGGGTTCACTTAAGACACAAAGATGGATAGCAGATGAACGTCTTCACTTGTCTTACTGTGAGTTATCTGATGTAGGTTTTTTAATTGGGACTAACATTTTATAAAACATATCTCATACATATAAAAGTCTGTTTAACAATTTAATTTGAGCCTGGGGTAGAAACAGGGGTTCAGGAGAAACTCTCCTGCCTGTGCAAGTAAGATTTTGCAATTTTCCAGTATTTTACATCATTCTGATGGGGAGACATTTCTGGTCTGTTGATCCATCCTAAATCCTCTGCAGCAGTCTGGATGTTGAGGAGGTTCTTCCTGTGTTGTCCTAGGGAGGGGCAGAAGAGTAGAGTTCAGGAATTGAGAGACAGTGGCAGGGAGGGAGTGCAGAAGTCACTATGAGCACCCCAGCTGGGGGCTACCCACCCTCTTCCCAATACAGGTTGCAGGCTGCTGAGGGCCAGCAGACACCTCTGCTCCAGACTCCAGGGGCCTTGTTGTTATAAGTAAAATGTTTACTTAGAAATAGAATGCTTGTTCCTCAGTACCACAAGGAAAAATCAGCATTCAGACAAAAAAGTTTTTCTCAGCAAGGCAATTTTACTTTCTGCGGAAAGGGTGCCCTCGCAGATGGAACAATGGTGAGAGTACACCTGAACAAAGGAGGGAAGCAATTTTTATCCCTTATGCAGCTTGTCCCTGCTACTGTGTCCTGTCTCCATTGGCTGGAGCCAGACTGCACAATCTAAACTAAATTCGACTGGCTAATAATTTAAAACTTTCTTAAATAGGTAAAGGCAATAGAGAACAAAGGAAAAGAGGAAATTGCTTACGAAAAGACTTAGAGAAGTAATAATATTTCTAAATAGGGAAGGGGCATAGACTGTGAGCTGGGACATGACTGTGAGCATGTGTAGCACAGATATCTTGGTTAAAGTACAAGGACATAGAATGTACTTATTCCCTTATGTCTAACAGCTACATAGGGTAGGGCTTAACATAGAGTTATTAAGAAAAAGTAAGAAGGCTTTGAAGAAAGTTAGCCTTAAAAGAAACTATTATTTCTAACACTTATGATTTATTCTTTAACGAGAAGGGAAACTTTGAAGAGGAACTTTTTACTTTCAACATTTGTCCATGGCTGTAGCTCCACTGTGAAACACAAAACCTGGCACATAGTAAGTGAGCAGAACATGGTTAGAATGAATTAAGGGATGCACACTACTGAGGACCTAACAAACCCATGTCCCTGAGGAGGCAGGAATGTCGGCTGAGCAACAGGGGAGAGGAGTCCATGGCTCCATGTGTGAGAGGAAGTGCATAGTCAGGAAGGTTCAGCTGTGGGGTTCAGCCCCAAATAAGCGTGGCTTAAATGAAATGGGGATTTTCTTGTTATCCACACTCCAGGCATAAATTGTCCAGGGCCCTGTGTTGACCCCAGGATTTCAAGGCCCCAATTCTCCTATATGGTTGCTCTACCAGCCCTGGCTGCCCCTTCCCTACTGTGATCCAATATGGCTTCAGGCATCCACTATTCTTGAGGGGCAAGTGGAGAGAAAGAAGAGGGCAGGCTTTAGGGGCATGACCTGGAAGTACTACACACCATTTTCTCTCTCATCCCATTGGCCAGAACAGGGTCATGTGACCACACCTTGCTGCAAGGGAGGCTGGGAATTGTAGTCTTTATTCTGGGAGCTCATGTATCCTGCTAAATCCTGGCGACTCTATTACCACAGCACAAAAGAGGAGGAAAGCACACTGGGAGCAGCAGTCACTGTCCCAAGGCTGTGCCCAGGGGAAGTCTCAAAGCCTTGAGGGTCCTTCCCATTTCTAACTGCAAATAATTAGAGATGAACAAAGCAGAACTCGAGGTAAATCTCAGCTGGGTCGGGTGATCACCCACAAGGTTAGGGAGAGAAAAAGAGGGAATTTCAAACAAGCTGGAATTTTAAGTTCGTGTGACTTGTTTTCCTAGAAATAATTAGATAATACAAATTTAAAAATTAAAAAGAAAAAGAAAACAGCCAGCTTCATGTGGAAATTGCTTCTTAAAACATTTATGCTACAGCAGCCAGAAAAGCCTACCATGAATGCCTAATGATATTTTTAAGTTGCTTTTGTGCTATTGGACTCTCTTTAGCAGTTATTGCTCTTATTATTTGTCATGAAGACAAGCCATTTAATGCATTTCATAAAAATCCATATGTCAACTATCTTCCCTTTGCAATGTGAATTCAAACACAGCAATCTCCCAAACAACTATTTCCTTCCCTGGTCTCTGATATCACTCAGAAAGCTCATCTTGGGGCAGGCAGGGTGCTCTGTCCCTCTGCCCGTGGAGCTCCAGTCAGCAGGCATGGGCAATACCGCTGCTCCATGGGCACACAAGGCCCAGACGCCACATGGGAAAATTGCCATCTGAAAGGAGAATTGGAATGCACAGCCATTCTGACTCTTGTCTTGCTGAGACATTAAAAATGAACACCCCCCATATCTGTATGCACAGAAGACAATACCACCAGCTGTGTGAGGACTAATCTTTCTCTCTCTTTTTGTGCACAATTTTCCTGCACAATAGCCACTAACTTGTCTTTCATTTCTGGGGATAATTGTCCACCCGAGTGTCAGATGAAAGAATTATTTCCAAGATACAGTGCAGGAGCATGACCATGTTTCCAGTGCTGAGGGTTTCTCTGCAGCTCTCTGAACCTGTGTCAGTGCGTCTGCAGGTGGACACCCGAATCTGTGCTCGGAAGGCAGCCCTTGAAAGGGAGCCAGGAGGCCCAGACACACACAGGCACCTGTGCCCAAATCTGGCAATGATCCAGAAACTAAATGCCCAGGTCTGTCTCTAATTGTGTTTCAGCAACGCCGCCCACCTAATACATCACTCTCTGATGTGCAGGGAGGGGGAAATTGCAGCCAGCGAGTCTGGTCTTTCCTCTGGAAGGGTTGGAAGATGTCAGGGAAGTGGCAGCAGCAAGTTGTCTCACGTGAACCCTGAGGTGCTCTGTGGTCCTCACGGGGCAGAGCCTGCAGCTGCTGGGGTCTGGGATGGAGGGGCTTTGCACTGGACTACCTGAGTTATCCAGGGCGTGGGGCTCCATAGAGGCCTAGACAGGGGCTCAGGGACCACCAGCCGGGGCAGAAGAGCTCAGGGGTGGTTTCCAGGCTCTGTGCAGTGAGTAGGGTGTTAGAAGACACCAAAACAAGGCCCCTCCCCCTTGGATCTGCAGGGCATGGGCTGGTCGTATGTCAGCTGTTGCTGCCACAGAAGTCAGGGTTCCAGGGGTGGAGTGAGCCCTGGGGTGACCTGGTGATTCTGCAGCCACTGTGACAAGGCATGGAGTGCCTTATGGGTCCCCTGTGGTCCAGTGTTAGAGCACCGAGTTACGTAACCCACGTGACCCTGAGCTTCCCAACATGGCGCAGGCTTTCCCGTAGACCCTGCTTCACGCCGGAGCCCCTTAGACAGGAAGGGTGAAATCAAAGGAATCCTTCTCTCCATGAGGAATGCCAGCGCTTGCAGCAGCTGCTCTGCGAGGGCCCGCATGTCTGCAGACCCGGACCTCAGGAAGGGAATGCAAGTGACCACAGCAGCGCATTCGGGAAGGTTCGTGGCCAGCTGGCGGCCACACGAGGAGCCTGCCCTCCCAGGTCGGTTGGTCTCCTGGTTCTGGTGCTCCAGGCCAGCGTGGCACAGCTGCCTGCGCCCTGCTCAGAGGACTCCAGGTCTCATCTAGGACCGCCCATCTCTCTCCCTGCAGGTTCCTCGGTCAGGGATGGAGGTTGCAGAGTCTCTCCCTCTCCAGTGTCCAGGTCCCGCCCTCAGGGAGCAGAACAGGAGCCTCCCATGTCCATCACAGAACCCTCCCTTCCCAGGAGGAGGCCCAAGTGTGGCTGAGGGCACCTTCAGGAAGTGGGAGCCGCTGCCCGCATGAGACTCCGGGAGGCTGGAGACGGGTGCTGCAGGGCCTCCTTCCATTGCCAGCACCTGCCCTCTGTGCCTCCAGTCCCTGGCGCTGCAGGGACCCAGGGTGAGGGATCCACTGTTGCTTGAATGCTGGTGTCCTAGTTCCATGACTCTTTCTGCTGGACCAGAAGCTTCTCAAAGAGACTGTGCCTGAGCACAGGCCCTGCTGGACAGCCAGGGCTCAGGGATATTCGTTGAGTGGTTCCTTGGATGACAGTGACGTCCACAGCAGAGTCTCCACCATCTGGCCATAGGCCACGCTGATGTAGACGCTCGCCATGGTAGGTCACGTGATCTACTCTTCAGGTCTTAGGTGGGAAATGCATCATGTGACCTCTCCAAGCTTTTCTGTGTGGGACACATGGAGGTGTTTGGGAGAAAAAGGTTCAGTCTTTCTCTCCACACCTTTCCATGGAGGCCCTGCCTGGCCACTGGCCAGGGCATTGAATGAATGAATGAATGCTAGTGACTGCCGCCATCTCTGAAGGAAGCCGGGGAACCCTCCCACAGAACCACCCTGGGGCTGCGGTATCAGAGGCCCAGCTAACACTCATCTATGGCCCTCAGAGCTCATGGCCACACCAGCACCATGAATCAGGCCTAGGGTTCCAAGGCCCCTGCTCACTCATTCTACGAGTCCCACCCCAGCAGCCTACGGAGGCTGTCCCATTGGTGACTGCCCCATCGTTCTCAAACACGCCTGGGCTGGGCTCTGCTCCTCCCTTCCTCCATCAGCTGAATAGGGGCTGCTCTCCCCACCCCGAGAGCGCGCATCTCTGAGGCCTCAGAACTCTCCACCAGCAGCCAGCACCTGGGACTTATGGAGGTGTCAGGTGTGTGCTGTGGAGAGAAGTGCATGAACTCAAGCAGAGGGAAGGAGCCCCCACTTGGGGGCAGGAGGGTTGGCGGCAGCTCCAGCTTTGCTCTCACCCGGGCTGAGGGACATTTACAGCAGGCTCGTCTCCCGGCCCTGTGTGCTTTTCTAGGATGATCCTCACCTGTCCCTCTTTCCTGACCCAACCCTCTGGTTCTCCAGACTTCACACAGCCTAAGTCACTGGCATTAGTCAGGTTCATCCCTTCTACTGTAACTGGGCTGCGTCTCTCGAGGTTGGTCAAGTAGCTTCCCCGAAATCACCCCGCAGGGTCCCTAAACTGACGTTAATCAGCTTCAGCCTCAGTTATTTCCTGGACTGGGTCACCTGTACCCGAGGCTCCCAGCTTCAGCCAGACTCAGGCCTCTGATATTCCTCAGCTCGCCCTGGTCATTAACCAGACTTTCTCTCTACTCATGAGCCAGCCTCAGGCATCTAAATGTGAGTCCCCCCCCACTTCTGTGCTCACAGAAGTTGAAGTGGGGCGCTGCGGGGAACCAACCTCTTGTTTTTGATGGGATATTTTCCCTGTGAAATGGCCTGCACATTGCCTTCCGTTTCCAGCAGCAATGGTCCATCTGCCTGTCGGATAAAACACCCAGACGCAGTCCCTGATGCAACCAGGACTCTCAGCACCGAGGCGTCCCCCCTTCAGCATTCAGCATGTGAGTCCATGCTTTTCAGACACGGACATCGGAGTCTGTCCATCAGCAGCAAAGCAACCTCCTTAAGTAGTTCCCGCAGGACCCGGACACACACACACACTCACACACACACACACGCACACACACGCACACACACACATCCAACCCCATCAGCAGCAAAGCAGCCTCCTTAAATAGCTCCCACAGGACCCGGACACACACACACACACACACACACACACACGCGCACACACGCGCGCGCGCGGGTCCAACCCCATGGCAGTGATCTAGAAGCAAACCCGAGGTACCTCTCAGTCAGACATTTCAGGAGTGCCGGCCACCTAGTAATCACCCTAGATTCAAAGTGCGGAGAGAAACTGCAGCTTCCAACCTCTTTAAAGCTGCCAGAGGGTGTCAGAGGCGAGGAGTGGGGTGGGCGGTCTTGGTTCTCAGTTACCGACGCTGTGAGTGACCCGTGTCCCTCGTGGGGAGCGGAGCCTGCGACTGCTGTGCATGTGGGGGTGGGGGGAACGGGGGAATCCAGACTGATGGCCTGAGTCCTCCAGCAGCGTGTGGGGTGCAGAGCCCCAGAGGACAAGGGCAGGGCTTCAGGATTATTGATCTTCGAGGGCAGATCCAGGCTGGGTCACCCTCTCAGGGGGCGGTTGTCCTGGGTTTACCTGCAGTGCCTGGGGCTCTGAAAGCCCTCAGACAAGCCCCCTCCACCTCTTAGATCTGGGGCTCAGGGCACCTTTCAGTACTGTGGTTAGAAACGGAATGGGCAGTTTTTCAAATTTTGATAAGTGCTGTCGGTTTGTTGACATATCACGATGGCCACAGGTAATGGAATCCACATAGAGGCTTCACTTCTCATCATTCCAGCATCCCCCACCATGTGTGGAAATGCACCTTCTGTTCTCAAGGGAGATGTTCCTCCCATCCAACCGTCTGGCTCCAGGAATATACTGTGCTCATATATGACTCCGCCCCCATAGCCACCACTGATTGGTCTATCGGTGGTCACTTGACCCCACAGGCAGGTCTATTGGAAGCATTCTCTGGGGTTTTCAAACTGGAACTACATGAAGCCAAGAGGAGGAAGAGACCACATGTTTTCTGTCCTATGGAGAAGGCTGATCTACCATGACAAAGACTTAAGCCAGTCTCATTAGAAGACAGAGGAGGTGGGGCTGGACCATCCAGGGCACATCTGACCTGCTCTTTGGCTGCACAACCTGAGTCTGAGAGCAGAGCCACAGGGCTCCCTGCAGAGAGTTCAAAGCAGAGGCTATTTACAGAGGTCTAGGTAGGGATGGGGAGGCTGCACCCCATGAACTGAACCGCAGGGAAGCTGTTATCCGCCATAAGCCCCAGGGCACAGGTGTGGGGCTTTGTTTCTGGAATGCAGGGAGGGTTGTAACTCTGGGAGAGGAATTATCTGGCAGGATCGGAGATCTTATTTGAAGGAAAACCTCCACTGCCAAACGTCAGTCAAGCAGGCTCCAACTTCTGCCTCCTCCCACCCTCAGGCTTCTCCTGCTGACTCTCATCAGCCAAATCCAACAGAATCCAGAGGGCAGGGAGCCCCACTGGTGCCATTTATAGAGGTCTGCCTGCTGGGCACAGCGAGGTCAGAGAAGGGCACGGAATTGATGCAGAGGGGCAGTCAGAGAATAACTTGTGCAAAACAACCCTTCCTAGATTCCTTGAGTCCGTAAATGTTCCCATTGTCTTAGCATTTCTGACTTGCATTTCTCTGATTTAACTCCAAAAGTCCTGTTCCTGTGACCAACTCCCCAAAAGACAATAAGTTTCTTAAGCCAGTTACTAAATCAAGTACAGGGGCAGGTGAAGCTAAGTAATGCTTGTTGCATGGCTGGATAAGAAGGCAAGAAAGCTCTGCAGAGGCCCCATCAATGTTACATAGATGCTGCCCTGGTTTCATCATCTGCCACCCACCCTTAGGCAGTGTCTTTGTTAAGGCATCTTATGACCTTGCCCAAGATTACCTGTGATGGAGTATGAAGGCCTTTGGCAGCACAACCACTCTCTTCATGGTCTTTTAGAAAACCAGCTGCCCAGCAGTGCCTGAGACTGAGCAGACATTCGATTCATGTTGTTTGAATGAAGGGACAGATGAGTCAGTGACGTATAGATGATGAATGGATGGATGGATGGATGGACGGATGGACGGATGGATAAATAAATGGATAGAAGAGGAAATAGATAAATAAGTAAATGAGTAGATGGGTGAATGGGTGATGGATGAATGACAAATGGATGGATGGGTGAATGAGTAGATAGATGTGTGAATGACAAATGGATGAGTATGTGGATGGGTGGACGAATAAGTAAATGGGTAGATGGGTGGATGGGTGAATGAATGGATGATGAAGATACAGACATGTGGATGGGTGAATACATGGGTGGATGATGGATAGATGCTAGTGACTGTTTCCACACCATCAGGAAGCCACCTACCCCCTAAGATAATTAGGGGCTGAGACTTCAGAAAGGCAGTGTCCCAACTCATCTCTGTGACCCTTACAGCTCCACTCCCACACTCCAGCAACTTCCCCCTGGGAGGACCCTGACCACGAGGAGTCCTTATTTCATAATCTCACCAAGATGAACAGATGACCGTCCTTGGAGGGCTTCACATTGAGTAATTGCACTTATAGTTCCAAAACATCCTCTTGAACTGAGTTTTGCCAAGGGCTGTTTCTAATTGTAGTTCATATTTTATTGCATAAGTTTAACAAGTGCTGGTCTCTCCTAATTCTAGTACAGAAGTCTGTGGATCTCAGAGTAGCTCAAAGGAATTAAAATCCAGGAAGTGGTGAGATGTTTGGTGTGTGCTGAGGTGGGGAATGAATGGACCCAGGAGCAGGAAGGTGAAGAACCCTTCACAGTGGACCTGAACCAAGGCGCCTATTCAAGCTCAGACTCTCACTCACTGTGGGGGACTTTAGAGCAGGCATTTAGCAATCACCTTTTTACCTTTTAAGAACAGACTGGAGTGTTTGCTTTCCCTTCTCCGTCTGGGACACAAGAGCTTTAGTCTCTTAACACTAATCAGGCTGAACCACCCGATATGAAGATTTATTCCTCTTCATGGACCACACTGATTCTCCAACCATTAACCAGGCTGAGTCCAGACTACCCAGGCTGAATCTCCTGGCAATATCCAGGGAAGTCCCCGGACGTTAATTATCTCTGTTGCCCAGTCATTGCGAGACTGAGTCTCCAACCGTGAGCCC
>NW_012102388.1:2388847-2390990 GCF_000951045.1 Mandrillus leucophaeus
CCCTTCACAGTGGACCTGAACCAAGGCGCCTATTCAAGCTCAGACTCTCACTCACTGTGGGGGACTTTAGAGCAGGCATTTAGCAATCACCTTTTTACCTTTTAAGAACAGACTGGAGTGTTTGCTTTCCCTTCTCCGTCTGGGACACAAGAGCTTTAGTCTCTTAACACTAATCAGGCTGAACCACCCGATATGAAGATTTATTCCTCTTCATGGACCACACTGATTCTCCAACCATTAACCAGGCTGAGTCCAGACTACCCAGGCTGAATCTCCTGGCAATATCCAGGGAAGTCCCCGGACGTTAATTATCTCTGTTGCCCAGTCATTGCGAGACTGAGTCTCCAACCGTGAGCCCATGCCAGGCCCCCACATTTCTTAGAATCATTCCCCAGGAACTGGGCCAGGAACTATGGCATCAACCAGGCCCACGCGCTGGACGCTGCCCTGGTTGACTCCCCCTCATTCCCCATGGTGGATTTCTAGACATGAGGCCACCCCAGGCCCTGCACGTGAGTCAGCTGATGGGACAGCGTTCAGTCTTAGCCCTTTGAGCATGGGCCAGCCTGGCCATGAGGCTCCTGAAGCTGCAGGTCTTGGTGCCCGGGCCTCTGGAGAAGTGCTGCTGCAAAATGGAGAGGAGACAGTGGAGACAGCTTCCAGAGGAAAGCTGGAGAGATGCCAGGAGTGCACGGCCGGTGGCCCTGGTTCTCAGGGGAGGGTTACAACTCTGTCCAGAAGGGATTATTAACCGCTCTCAGGTGGCGTCTCAGCCCATCAGGGTGTCTGGGCATCCTGGCCCAGTCCTCCCGGCAGTTCCTCTAAGAGACTAGTCGTCTACTCCCGGGACAACCCGGGATCGATCCAGTCCCACAGCCCCGTGCAGGGTCTGCAATGCTGCCCAGGCTCTGGTTCCTTCGCACCTGAGATCTCCATGTTAGGAAGAAGGCTTCTGCCTGATACACCCGGCCTTCTGTGCAACATGCCGCTTGGTCTGAACTCATCAAAGAACCCGAAGCTGAGCTGGGCTCAGGACTGACGTTAGAGCTGCACACACTGGCATCTCACTGTGAGGACACGGGGCCAACCAGGCCATGTCCCTGGAGTCCCAAATCCCAGGTCCACATCCCCACCACACTTTCCTCTGACTGACAGCGGGCCCAGGCTTGGGCGGTGGGTACAACCGGAGGGAGGCAGAGGCAGTGCCGGGTGCCCCTGGAACTCGTCCATCAGGGCCTCTCAGCGGCAAGAGAAAGAATACCCATTCAACCCGTATTAGAGCATGCAGGAGCCTTCCCGACTCCTCTCACCAGCCAGAATGAGCAGAATTGAGAGGCTGAAAATGTTCACATCCAGTTTTCCTGGTCCATCTCCTGGCTCATTGTCCCTAGATTAGTTTATGTTCTGACAGCACCTGTGTTCTTTTACTTAATTCCAGCCCCCGTGTTAGTTTATATTAGGACAGTCCCTTCACTAACTTATCTAGGAGCCGGGGCTTCCTTGCAGGTGGCCACTCCATCTCCAGCCCACACCCCAGGGCTCAGTTCCCCAATAAATGAACTCGTTCTGGGACCACCCACACCAGTCTTAGGACTCTGATTGGACCCACACAGGTCACGTGCACATCGTGAACCTACCACTATTGAGTTCAGGGGCTCGGGGCTCTGATTGGCCCTTCCAGGAAACCCATGTGACAATCAGAGGCCGTTATTGCAGGGGGGCAAGTCTGGTGTCACAAGGGTCACAAGGTGGGGAGGCTTGCTGTTGGCTCCTTCACTAACTGTCCTGGCTGTCTGAGTTCCTGGGAACTGGGAGGTCACAGAGGGGCCGCCCTTTCCTGATACCCACTAGGAAACAGTGTAGCTTCTCATTCCCCAAGTTCCCCAGAGCCTGTGTAGGGCCCAAGCCCTGGGTGGGACCATGGGAACAGGACTGTGGGAACAGGACCATGGGACTGAGACTGTGGGACCGAGACCGTGGGAACAGGACCATGGGAAGAGGACCATGGGAACTGGATCGTGGGACCAAGACCATGGGAACAGGACCATGGGACTGAGACTGTGGGACCGAGACCGTGGGAACAGGACTGTGGGGACAGGACCATGGGAACAGGACCATGGGACTGAGACTGTGGGACCGAGAC
>NW_012102388.1:2391040-2394222 GCF_000951045.1 Mandrillus leucophaeus
CCCTTCACAGTGGACCTGAACCAAGGCGCCTATTCAAGCTCAGACTCTCACTCACTGTGGGGGACTTTAGAGCAGGCATTTAGCAATCACCTTTTTACCTTTTAAGAACAGACTGGAGTGTTTGCTTTCCCTTCTCCGTCTGGGACACAAGAGCTTTAGTCTCTTAACACTAATCAGGCTGAACCACCCGATATGAAGATTTATTCCTCTTCATGGACCACACTGATTCTCCAACCATTAACCAGGCTGAGTCCAGACTACCCAGGCTGAATCTCCTGGCAATATCCAGGGAAGTCCCCGGACGTTAATTATCTCTGTTGCCCAGTCATTGCGAGACTGAGTCTCCAACCGTGAGCCCATGCCAGGCCCCCACATTTCTTAGAATCATTCCCCAGGAACTGGGCCAGGAACTATGGCATCAACCAGGCCCACGCGCTGGACGCTGCCCTGGTTGACTCCCCCTCATTCCCCATGGTGGATTTCTAGACATGAGGCCACCCCAGGCCCTGCACGTGAGTCAGCTGATGGGACAGCGTTCAGTCTTAGCCCTTTGAGCATGGGCCAGCCTGGCCATGAGGCTCCTGAAGCTGCAGGTCTTGGTGCCCGGGCCTCTGGAGAAGTGCTGCTGCAAAATGGAGAGGAGACAGTGGAGACAGCTTCCAGAGGAAAGCTGGAGAGATGCCAGGAGTGCACGGCCGGTGGCCCTGGTTCTCAGGGGAGGGTTACAACTCTGTCCAGAAGGGATTATTAACCGCTCTCAGGTGGCGTCTCAGCCCATCAGGGTGTCTGGGCATCCTGGCCCAGTCCTCCCGGCAGTTCCTCTAAGAGACTAGTCGTCTACTCCCGGGACAACCCGGGATCGATCCAGTCCCACAGCCCCGTGCAGGGTCTGCAATGCTGCCCAGGCTCTGGTTCCTTCGCACCTGAGATCTCCATGTTAGGAAGAAGGCTTCTGCCTGATACACCCGGCCTTCTGTGCAACATGCCGCTTGGTCTGAACTCATCAAAGAACCCGAAGCTGAGCTGGGCTCAGGACTGACGTTAGAGCTGCACACACTGGCATCTCACTGTGAGGACACGGGGCCAACCAGGCCATGTCCCTGGAGTCCCAAATCCCAGGTCCACATCCCCACCACACTTTCCTCTGACTGACAGCGGGCCCAGGCTTGGGCGGTGGGTACAACCGGAGGGAGGCAGAGGCAGTGCCGGGTGCCCCTGGAACTCGTCCATCAGGGCCTCTCAGCGGCAAGAGAAAGAATACCCATTCAACCCGTATTAGAGCATGCAGGAGCCTTCCCGACTCCTCTCACCAGCCAGAATGAGCAGAATTGAGAGGCTGAAAATGTGCACATCCAGTTTTCCTGGTCCATCTCCTGGCTCATTGTCCCTAGATTAGTTTATGTTCTGACAGCACCTGTGTTCTTTTACTTAATTCCAGCCCCCGTGTTAGTTTATATTAGGACAGTCCCTTCACTAACTTATCTAGGAGCCGGGGCTTCCTTGCAGGTGGCCACTCCATCTCCAGCCCACACCCCAGGGCTCAGTTCCCCAATAAATGAACTCGTTCTGGGACCGCCCACACCAGTCTTAGGACTCTGATTGGACCCACACAGGTCACGTGCACATCGTGAACCTACCACTATTGAGTTCAGGGGCTCGGGGCTCTGACTGGCCCTTCCAGGAAACCCATGTGACAATCAGAGGCTGTTATTGCAGAGGGGCAAGTCTGGTGTCACAAGGGTCACAAGGCGGGGAGGCTTGCTGTTGGCTCCTTCACTAACTGTCCTGGCTGTCTGAGTTCCTGGGAACTGGGAGGTCACAGAGGGGCCGCCCTTTCCTGATACCCACAAAGAAACAGTGTAGCTTCTCATTCCCCAAGTTCCCTAGAGCCTGTGTGGGGCCCAAGCCCTGGGCGGGACCATGGGAACAGGACCGTGGGACCGAGACCATGGGAACAGGACTGTGGGAACAGGACCATGGGAACAGGACCATGGGACCGAGACTGTGGGACCAAGACCATGGGAACAGGACCATGGGAACAGGACCGTGGGACCGAGACCATGGGAACAGGACTGTGGGGACAGGACCATGGGAACAGGACCATGGGACCAAGACTGTGGGAACAGGACCATGGGAACTGGATCGTGGGACCGAGACCATGGGAACAGGACCATGGGACTGAGACTGTGGGACCGAGACCGTGGGAACAGGACCATGGGAACAGGACCATGGGACCGAGACTGTGGGACAGAGACCGTGGGAACAGGACCATGGGAACAGGACCATGGGCCGAGACTGTGGGACCGAGACCATGGGAACAGGACCATGGGAACAGGACCGGAAACAGGACTGTGGGACCGAGACCATGGGAACAGGACTGTGGGGACAGGACCATGGGAACAGGACCATGGGACTGAGACTGTGGGACCGAGACCGCGGGAACAGGACCATGGGAACAGGACCATGGGACCGAGACTGTGGGACCGAGACCGTGGGAACAGGACCGTGGGAACAGGACCATGGGAACTGGATTGTGAGACCGAGAACGTGGGAACGGGACCAAGGGAACAGGACAGGCTGCAGGGCTGGATCCCCATCTGACCCCACTCAAGGATACACCTGGCCTCCTATGTGCAGAGGAGGGCTCAGCCCCAACGGGAGTCAGGGTCCTGGACTGCCCTGTTCTTGGGTCCTGCCTGTGAATTCTAGGGACTGAAGTCCAACCTGCTCTTTTGTCCTGGAGGGATTTCCAGCCCTGATTCCCGGAAGACGTGGGTGGTGGGTTTTACCTGCGTGACTCCAGAGGTCGTGTTACTTCATCCCGGGCACTGCACCTGTCTCCTGGATCTGATTTGCTTCTCATTTGTCTGTGCCCTGCCTCTGGCTCCTGGGAACTCTAGACAGTGACAGGCGTAGGGAAGCTCAGGCTAAGAATGGAGCCATTTCCCAGCGTCTCCCTCACTCTCAGGAGAGGGTGTGGAGCTCTAGAGAATGGTGGTGGGGAGGCCATCTGATGGAAAGCTGTCCTTGCTCTGGTGAGAGAGCTCTGACCTTTGGGGACAAGCCCTTCCCCACTATCATCCTACCTGGGGCAGATAGCCCAGGCCAGGCCCATACATCACACACATGCAACCACAGCGCCTGGCACCTGGCTCAGCGGTGAGCACAGGAGGGGTGTGTGT
>NW_012102388.1:2400587-2403731 GCF_000951045.1 Mandrillus leucophaeus
TGGGACCGAGACTGTGGGACAGAGACCGTGGGAACAGGACCATGGGACCAAGACTGTGGGACCGAGACCGTGGGAACAGGACCATGGGAAGAGGACCATGGGAACAGGACCATGGGACCGAGACTGTGGGACAGAGACCGTGGGAACAGGACCATGGGAACTGGATCATGGGACTGAGAACGTGGGAACAGGACCAAGGGAACAGGACAGGCTGCAGGGCTGGATCCCCATCTGACCCCACTCAAGGATACACCTGGCCTCCTATGTGGAGAGGAGGGCTCAGCCCCAATGGGAGTCAGGGTCCCGGACTGCCCTGTTCTTGGGTCCTGCCTGTGAATTCTAGGGACTCAAGTCCAACCTGCTCTTTTGTCCTGGAGGGATTTCCAGCCCTGATTCCCAGAAGACGTGGGTGGTGGGTTTTACCTGCATGACTCCAGAGGTCGTGTTACTTCATCCCGGGCACTGCACCTGTCTCCTGGATCTGATTTGCTTCTCATTTGTCTGTGCTCTGCCTCTGGCTACTGGGAACTCTAGACAGTGACAGGCGTAGGGAAGCTCAGGCCAAGAACGGAGCCATTTCCCAGCATCTCCCTCACTCTCAGGAAAGGGTGTGGAGCTCTAGAGAATGGTGGTGGGGAGGCCATCTGATGGAAAGCTGTCCTTGCTCTGGTGAGAGAGCTCTGACCTTTGGGGACAAGCCCTTCCCCACTATCATCCTACCTGGGGCAGATAGCCCAGGCCAGGCCCATACATCACACACATGCAACCACAGCGCCTGGCACCTGGCTCAGCGGTGAGCACAGGAGGGGTGTGTGTGTGTGTGTGTGTGTGTGTGTGTGATAGAAACAGAAGAGAGAATATATTCTGGGGAGGTAAGGTAGAGCCCATCGATCTAGCCAAGCCTGCACTTTTCAGATACATTAAAACAAATCATTTTTTTTCCAGACCTGGTTTCTGATTTGCCAGTGCTCTATCTCCTTCAGAAGGCATCCTGCTGCTACATGTCTGGGGAGCCCGGTGTGTTGGGTAGGGGTCTAGGTCCCTCTCCTGCTTGAGTAGTCTTAGGGAACCAGGTCTCCCACCAGGCCTGTTCCTCCTGTGTCTCTGAGGGGCTGGGGTGACGCTGTCTTCACCTTATCTGCTCTGAAAGCCCATGTCCTGGTGATTTAAGCAGTGCCCCTTCCTATCCAGGCTGTGACTCTCTGCTTTCTCTGGAGGTTGGAACGCAGCTGGGGGAGAGGGGACCAACATCTAGGTGGCCTTTCCTCCTGCCTGTCCTCAGCTCCATCCCAGACTTGAGTTATGTGTCATCCCGAGCCCTCTGGCCAGAGAATTCATGCGCACCTGCAGGGGCCACCTCGGTAGACACCCCCTGCCATGGAGCATGGACAAAGCCCAGGTGGGTACAGCTCTTTACTTTCCTGCACATGGAGGATGCAGGTGATGCAGCTACCTTAGCTGCGGCCCCCTAGTGTAACAGAAGTTACTGAAAACCCCAGGATCTACACTCCCCCAGGAACAAAGATTCCATCCACTGCAGACCTCCGGCAGCTTTAGATCACTGGGGGTAGGGAGATGAGAGTCTGATGTTACAGGAAATTTCATTCTTTCAAATCCAGAATGTCCAAGAAAGTTATATGCAATGAAAAGAGCAAAGTCAGTGTCTGTTTCAACAGCCAAACCAGATTTATCCAAAAAGGAAAAGCTAAAGTTCACATGTCATGGTCTAGGTACCTTCTCACAGGGACATGAGATAATGTGGCCATGAAAAGACTTCGGTCAGTTAAACCTGAGCTCATGTCTTTACTCTGAAACCTTGTTGCTGTGTGACCTTGACTGAGTTGCTTACCCTCTGTGCCTTTCTTGTCTGTAAAAGGGTGAAATGGCAAGTCTTATGATATGGTTTGGCTCTGTGTCCTGCCCCTCCCCACCCAAATCTCATCTCAAATTGTAATCCTCATGTGTCAAGGGAGGGACCTGTAATCCCCATTTGATGAGGGAGGGTGGTGATTGGATCAGGGGCCAGTTTCCCTGTGCTGTTCTCATGAGAGTGAGTGAGTTCTCACTGGTTGTCTGGTAAGTGTTTAGTGCTTTCCTCTACTCTTTCCTGCCGCCATGTAAGATGTGCCTTGCTTCCTCTTCCCCTTCTGCTGTGATTACAAGTTTCCTGAGGCCTCCACCTCTATGTGGAACTGTGAGTAAATTAAACCTCTTCCCTTTATAAATTACCCAGTCTCAGGTAGTATCTTTATGGCAGTGTGAGACCGGATGGATATACCCTACTTGATGGGGCATCGTGAGGATTAAATGAGATGGCACGGTAAGGTCCTCACCATGCCCCCCACACGGGACGTGCTCAGGGGATGTAACGCACCCCGGCAGATCAGCCCAACCTCCCAACCTACTCCCCACCACCTTCCTATCTTGGCAAGGCCTTTACCATCCTCCTGCCTGCCTGGCGCAAACCGTCAAAGCCTCCAGGCCCTCTTTTCCCCACTCCCACCTGTCAGCATCCTGCAGGATCTGCCTCATTCAACGTGTCTGTCCTCTTTCCTCCACCTGAATTTCAACCCCCAGATCTAGCCACACTCACCCCAGCTCTGGGTTATGTCATCAGACTCCACCCACCCTCTGCCTGCACAAAAGCAGAAGGAACGCTCTAAAGAGGAGTCAGACGCCCTCACTCTCTGCCCAGAACCTGCAGGGGCTCCTGCCTCACTCCAGGTGGAATCTGGAGTCTTGACAAAAGCTTGCCGGGCCTCGTGACCTGGCCCCATCCCCCCAGCCCTGCCATCTCTCTGTGCCCACCTCTTGCCCTTCCTCCTGGCTCTACATGCACAGGTAACCTTGACATTCCCTAACACACCAGGCATGCGCCCCCACAGTAACCTCCTGGCTGGGGATCCTCCCCCACTCGCCAGGTGCAGACCTCCGCAGTGCTCCAGGAGGTGACTGAGCTTCGGCCTCCACTGCAGTCTGAGGAGCTGGCCTCTGAGCCTCAAGGCTCAACCCTACATTTGCTGCAAAAGTTCCCAGGGGAATCCTCAGCTTGGCAGTACAGCAACGTTGACCCAGATCCCTGGTCTTGGTTCCAAGAGTGAAGGCAGAGTAATGGTGCTGTAGTGAGCTGGTGGCCCTCAGCAC
>NW_012102388.1:2405181-2410706 GCF_000951045.1 Mandrillus leucophaeus
GCAGCTTTAGATCACTGGGGGTAGGGAGATGAGAGTCTGATGTTACAGGAAATTTCATTCTTTCAAATCCAGAATGTCCAAGAAAGTTATATGCAACGAAAAGAGCAAAGTCAGTGTCTGTTTCAACAGCCAAACCAGATTTATCCAAAAAGGAAAAGCTAAAGTTCACATGTCATGGTCTAGGTACCTTCTCACAGGGACATGAGATAATGTGGCCATGAAAAGACTTCGGTCAGTTAAACCTGAGCTCATGTCTTTACTCTGAAACCTTGTTGCTGTGTGACCTTGACTGAGTTGCTTACCCTCTGTGCCTTTCTTGTCTGTAAAAGGGTGAAATGGCAAGTCTTACGATATGGTTTGGCTCTGTGTCCTGCCCCTCCCCACCCAAATCTCATCTCAAATTGTAATCCTCATGTGTCAAGGGAGGGACCTGTAATCCCCATTTGATGAGGGAGGGTGGTGATTGGATCAGGGGCCAGTTTCCCTGTGCTGTTCTCATGAGAGTGAGTGAGTTCTCACTGGTTGTCTGGTAAGTGTTTAGTGCTTTCCTCTACTCTTTCCTGCCGCCATGTAAGATGTGCCTTGCTTCCTCTTCCCCTTCTGCTGTGATTACAAGTTTCCTGAGGCCTCCACCTCTATGTGGAACTGTGAGTAAATTAAACCTCTTCCCTTTATAAATTACCCAGTCTCAGGTAGTATCTTTATGGCAGTGTGAGACCGGATGGATATACCCTACTTGATGGGGCATCGTGAGGATTAAATGAGATGGCACGGTAAGGTCCTCACCATGCCCCCCACACGGGACGTGCTCAGGGGATGTAACGCACCCCGGCAGATCAGCCCAACCTCCCAACCTACTCCCCACCACCTTCCTATCTTGGCAAGGCCTTTACCATCCTCCTGCCTGCCTGGCGCAAACCGTCAAAGCCTCCAGGCCCTCTTTTCCCCACTCCCACCTGTCAGCATCCTGCAGGATCTGCCTCATTCAACGTGTCTGTCCTCTTTCCTCCACCTGAATTTCAACCCCCAGATCTAGCCACACTCACCCCAGCTCTGGGTTATGTCATCAGACTCCACCCACCCTCTGCCTGCACAAAAGCAGAAGGAACGCTGTAAAGAGGAGTCAGACGCCCTCACTCTCTGCCCAGAACCTGCAGGGGCTCCTGCCTCACTCCAGGTGGAATCTGGAGTCTTGACAAAAGCTTGCCGGGCCTCGTGACCTGGCCCCATCCCCCCAGCCCTGCCATCTCTCTGTGCCCACCTCTTGCCCTTCCTCCTGGCTCTACATGCACAGGTAACCTTGACATTCCCTAACACACCAGGCATGCGCCCCCACAGTAACCTCCTGGCTGGGGATCCTCCCCCACTCGCCAGGTGCAGACCTCCGCAGTGCTCCAGGAGGTGACTGAGCTTCGGCCTCCACTGCAGTCTGAGGAGCTGGCCTCTGAGCCTCAAGGCTCAACCCTACATTTGCTGCAAAAGTTCCCAGGGGAATCCTCAGCTTGGCAGTACAGCAACGTTGACCCAGATCCCTGGTCTTGGTTCCAAGAGTGAAGGCAGAGTAATGGTGCTGTAGTGAGCTGGTGGCCCTCAGCACAGTGTCCGGAACAGGGACCCAGGGACCCATTTGCTAGAGCTCGGCCTCCACATCTTCTTTTATTTTAAATGTATATCTATGTATCTATATCTATGTATCTATATCTATGTATCTATGTCTATGTCTATGTGTCTGTATCTATGTGTCTATGTCTATATCTATATCTATATCTATATCTATATCTATATCTATATATTTTTTACACAAGGTCTCTCTCTGTAGCCCAGGCAGGAGTGCAGGGGCATGATCTCAGCTTATTGCACCCTCTACCTCCTGTGCTCGAGCAATCTTCCCATCTCAGCCTCCCAAGCAGATGAGACTACTTTGTATCTCTTGTAGAGATGGGATTTCGGCAAGTTGCCCAGGCTGGTGTCATACTCCTGGGCTCGAGTGATTCACCCGCCTCAGCCTCCTAAAGTGTTGCGATGATAGGCGGGCACCTCTGCACCTGGCTCCCGACCCCTTCTTGAGAGAACAACAGAGTTCACCTGCCCCATGTCCATTTCCGTGGACACCTCGGGGCGAGGTCTGCCTGCTGTGGCCAAACCTGCATTCTCATCTTCCTGGATACATAGCCACACCACACGCTGGGCCCCTCGGTATTATGTGAAGTTGAGAGATGAGATCAAGGTCGGGGAAGGGAGCAGAAGTGAAGCCATCCTGCTGGGCAGACCCAAAAAAACCTCCCTGGAGCCTCTTATCCCGCTCTTTACCTCCCACCCACCTGACCCAGGTGACCTTGGGACCTTGGAGCCCAAACACTGGAACTGGTGGAGTTACAAGAAGGTACTGACTGGGGTCCCTAAGTTGCCCTTGGAGGGGAGACATCCCCGTCGGGAGCTCACATGCTGGGCTTTGCTAAGCAAGGACACATGGCTGCTTACCTGCTGAGCCATCTACATGGCTGCATCTGTTCCAGTAGCTGGCATTACCCTCATCAATCCATCCACCCCTGGATCTCCACAGCAGGATGGCTTGCTGTGGGGAGTCAGGTTACTGTGTCCATTCCAGGTGAGACCAGAGGCCAGTGACCTGGCAGGAGTCCTGTTTTGCAAAGGGCATGAGAGTCTGGCACCATGCCACAGCAGGGTGTTCAAGCAGGCCTCAGTAGGAGGTCACACAGAACTGGCTTTTTACAAGAAAAAGCTTTACCAGCAAAAATGGTTTGTTAGGGGCTCCAAGGATCCTAAGACATCTTTGAACTTCATGTCCCTTAGCATGGACAGTCCTAGTCAGGTTCTCTCTTTGGGTCCCTCCCAAGCCCTGGCTGTTGTCCTTTGAGGGAAAACACAGCCACCTGTTGGATCACATGACAAGAGGAAGCCCTCATGGGTTAGAGACAAAGGCCACTCAATGCCGGATGATGGGTCCTCTTGCTTTCGATTCTGGTTTTCCCCAGTCAGTGATTCTTAAGCTCTGCCACATGTTAGGATCTCTGGGGAGATTTAACTATTCCCAGCCTGCCTCAGTGAACCCAGAGTCTGGAGGTGCATAGGTTTCCTGGGAGATGCTGAGGCACAGCAGGTGTGAGCACTTGAACCATCCTTGCATCCGGAGATCACTCCCACTTGCTCTTCACAGCAGCTTCTCAAGCTGCATATGCACAGTGGCACCTGGGGTCAGTTAAAGTGCAGGTTCTGAGGTTCTGATCAGGTAGCTCTGGTGTGAGGCCTGGAGTCCAAACTTCCAGCAAGCACCGAGTGACATCAAACTGTCAGTCCATGGACCCCACCTAGAGAGGCCTCAGAGCATCTAGAGCCAGTGGAAGGCCATCTTTGGATGCACCATTTACAGACACTCCTTGACTTATGATGGGGGCTACTCCCTGGGAAACACATTGTGAAGCCAAAGCATCACCAGTTAATCCATCACAAGTGCAGGACCATCTGTATTTTCAATTGATTTTCATTTGGGTCTTTGGAATCAAGTGGTGAAAACCAATTGAGCTTTAAGCAGCAGGAACAAACCCACCCCCAAGTGAGTGTCCTATGAATAATGGGCTAAACGCTGCTGCCACTGCTTTTCAGGGAATGAGCTAAGGGGAAACCAGCCATGGTCACAAACACAGATGCATGATGAACAAGAAGCAGAAGCAGAGAAGTTCCTGCAGCTCAACTTCCACTCAGTGCTCCTGGGTGGAAAACTCACCCAGAACAGGCAACTAGGTGCAGTGGCTCATACCTGCAATCCCAGCACTTTAGGAGATCAAAGTGGGCAGATTGCTTGAGCCTAGCAATTTGAGACCAGCCTGGGCAACAATGGTAAAACCCCATCTCTACAAAAAATGCAAAATAAATTAGCTAGACATGGTGGTACATGTCTGTAGTCCCAGTTACTTGAGAGGCTGAGGCAGGAGGATGACTTGAGCTGAGGGAGGTCAAGGCTACTGTGAGCCATGATCAGGCCACTGCACTCCAGCCTGGGCGACAGAGTGAGATTCTCTCAAAAAAAATTTTTTTAAAGAAACAGGCGACCCCATTCTTGTTCTCCCCTCAGAGTCCCTGGGTGATCTCAGAGAAGAATTCTTGCTAGGAACCCACAAGGAATGGGGAGCAGACCTGGAGGTTCATGAAACCCAGGCTCTTTTCTGAGAGGACAAGAGTTAGGGTTTCTCAGAGCTGCTCCTCCTTGGACAGTTCTTGTTTCAAAATAAGTTCAGAGACTGCACAGCTCTGAGTACCTCTGAGAATCTGGCAGCAGACAGGGGCAGTTTGAAGTGGTGCCTGACTCAGACCTAAAAGCCGCATCGACTGAGATCTCAAGAAAATGCCTCTCCGTGTGACAGAGACACGATGGCTCCTACTGCATCAGAACGCTGGACCCTCATTTTCAAGACAGTCTGGCAGCTTAGAGAAAAGAGTGCTGGGTGGACAACCAGGAGTTCCTGTCCTCATCCGCACTGGACCCACTCTAACCCCGCTCCAGGCCTCAGTTTCCCCAGCTGCAGTATTTGTACTGGGCAAGCTCTAAAGTTCTGCACCCGATGGTCAGCCCCGGGGTGTGGCTGGTAACAATGACACAGAAGAGAAGATGCAATGAAGAGTTGCCGTTAGATAGGGAAGGGAGGAAAGGCCTTGCTGGGGAGTGGTCTTTGAGAAGAGACCCGAACAAGGAGGCTGGGATCTTCCAGAAATCCAGGGGAAGAACAGTCCAGACAGGAAGCAGTGAGCACAGAGGCCCCCACGCTCATTCAGGAACGGAAGAAGCCCCTGTGAGGCTGCAGGTGGTGACTTGGGGAGTTGGGGAGCGCAGCTCATGGGCAGAGGCCTCCTTGGCCTCGATGGGAATTTTATTCCAAGCACTGAGAGAGAACAGAAGTGTCCCACCATGGGAGGGACACCATCTGGCTCCATCTGGTGATGGTTTGTGCTGGGGAAGATGAGATGGGGAATTGGAAAGCGGAAGGAGGGAGATGGATTACTTCATCCCAGTGGGAGGAGCAGGGTGACTTGGGCCCCCTTTATGCCCTTTCCCATTTACTTATTCATTCATTCATTGCCCATCCCTCCCCTCTAGAATGCATTGATCAGGAAAGCAAGAAAACCTTCTTGTTTTATTCATTTCTATGTCCTCAGTACCTGCCATGTGCTTGAAAGATGATCAAGACTCAGTAAATGTTTGTCGAATGAGTGAATGAAGAAATGCATACACAGGTGAGTGAGTGAATGAATGATGCATGGGTGAGTGAATAAATGAATGCACATGTGGGTGAGTGAGTGAATGAATGGGCACATGGGTAAGGGAGTGAGTGAATGGGTACATGGGTGAATGAGTGAGTGAATGGGTGCATGGGTGAGTGAGTGAGTAAATGGGCACATGAGTGGGTGAGTGAGTGAGTGAATGGGCACGAGTGAGTGACTGAGTGACCGAATGGGTGCATGGGTGAGTGAGTGAGTGAGTGAATGGGTGCATGGGTGAGTGAGTGAGT
>NW_012102388.1:2410756-2424611 GCF_000951045.1 Mandrillus leucophaeus
TGAGTGAGTGAATGGGTGCACAGGTGAGTGAGTGAGTGAGTGAGCGAATGGGCACATGGGTGAGTGAGTGAGTGAGTGAATGGGTGCATAGGTGAGTGAGCGAATGAGTGAGTGAATGGGCACATGGGTGAGTGAGTGAGTGAATGGGTGCATAGGTGAGTGAGTGAGTGAGTGAACGGGTGCATGGATGGGTGAGTGAGTGGGTAAATGGGAGCATGGGTGAGTGAATGAGTGAATGGGTGCATGGGTGGTTGGGTGAGTGAGTGAATGGGTGCATGGGTGAGTGAGTGAGTGAATGGGTGCATGGGTGAGTTAGTGAGTGAATGGGTACATGGGTGGGTGAGTGAGTGAATGGGCGCATGGGTGGGTGGGTGAGTGAATGGGCACATGGGTGAGTGAGTTAGTGAATGGGTGAATAAGTGAGTGAGTGAGTGAATGGGTGCATGGGTGAGTGAGGGAGTGACTGAATGGGCGCATGTGTGGGTGAGGGAGTGAATGGGTGCATGGGTGAGTGGGTGAATTAGTGAATGGGCGCATGGGTGGGTGAGTGAGTGAGTGAATGGGTGCACGAGTGAGTGGGTGAGTGAGTGAATGGGTGCACGGGTGGGTGGGTGAGTGAATGGGTGCATGGGTGGGTGAGTGAGTGAGTGAATGGGTGCATGGGTGGGTGAGTGAGTGAGTGAATGGGCGCATGGGTGAGTGAGTGAGTGAATGGGTGCACGGGTGGGTGGGTGAGTGAGTGAATGGGTGCATGGGTGGGTGAGTGAGTGAGTGAATAGTGAATACATGCATGGGTGAGTGAATGAATACATGCATGCACAGATGAACGAGTGAGTGAATTCACGTCCGGGTGAATGACTGAATCAATGAATAAATGCATGCATGGGAGAGTGAGTGAGGGAATGAGTGGCCGCACAGGTGAGTGAGTGCTGAGTGGTGGTGACCTGCAGAACAGACCTGCCCGCCAACTCCTGCCTGTGTCTTCCGCCCCCTTCAACCAAGACCCGCCTGTGTCTGGGTGGAAACCCTGCACTCCCTCTGAACAGTGGAGCCCCTGTCCCGCTTCACGCTGCTGCGTCTCAGGCACCTTCATTCTCTGGGAATCTGTGTCGCCACTTTATCTCATTGGTCCTGGCATCTCCGCATGGTAAGACAGGCACCCTGTCCAAGAGGAATAGTGGCCTGGTGCCGCCCCCCTGGCAGGAGGAGAATGAGTCTGTGATGAAGGCTGAGCAGCTGTGATGGGGCTGGGAGGGGTATGAGGATGGTTTCTCGGGGTCTGGGCCCAGCGCTGACCCAGGAGCCCAGGAACTATGGTTTCTGCACAAAGTCAGCAGCGCAGGAGACGGGACAGAGACCCGGGTGCACCCGGCATGGTCAGCATCTGAGAAGAGTTCACATGGCGGGCATCGGACCCCACCTCTAAAGACAGCCGAGTGCCCGCGGTCTCAGGCCCGAGGTCGGGGTGGGGTCTACCTCCAGCTTTGCTTCACAGGGGGCATGGGCCTCCGACCCAGCCAGTCCGACACTCACCAGCTCAACACTCGTCACTCGTCAGAGTGACTGCCGACCGGTGCCAGCCAGGCCAGGCGGAGCCCAGAGACTCTGCTCCCCTGGAGACGCTTGAGGGGAGACCCTCTCCTCCCACACACTCTGCAATTTTTAACTCCTGTTTACATAAAAGCTTTTGAATGCAAATTTTTTGTATAATTAATCCAAATATTTTTAAAGTATGGAGTAATGTGCAAGATGCTGTATTTGTCCTCTTGGGCTTTTAAAATAAATCTTTTCAAGCTCTGCAGCCGCAGCCTGCTGTGTCCTGAGTGGCCCAAGCGTCCTGTGACTCTTCAGAGTGCCCAGGAAGCATCTGCCATGTGGATACCGGAATTGTGGTTCAGAATGAGCCCGACAGAGAGGAAGATGCACAGCTATCCAGAACCATAAAAAAACCTCCTGGTGAGGCCCCCTGGGGATCAGAGGGCACACGCGTGTGTCTCCCACCCTCACTATCCTGGGAGATTCGTGAATGACACATTCTCTGTCAGCCCATGCTCACCTCTGGGGTCCAGAAAATAGACTCGATATTCATGGAATTTCACACTCCATCCTCGTGGGTCTGAAGGCATCTTCGGAGCTTGAGGTGTCTGAAGCAGATCTTCTGTTATTCTAGGTACGAAGCAGGATCAGGCCTGAGTCACTATGACCTATCACTCCTCCGAGAAGGGACTCTGGCTTGGCCTTCCTGAGACCCAAAATGGAGGTGGATATTCCACCAGCCCGGGCTCGGTCCTCCTCCGTTTCCTTTCATGATTTCCCCTCTTCTCTTCGGCAATTCAGTCTCAGGCCTGGCCCTAATTCAGGCCCTGCCCTGGCCCTTTATCTTTTCCAGGCATGTTCTCTGTGGCTTCAAACATCATCCAGCAGCCCTTCTGTTCAGATCTGCAATCTGAAGCCCCTTCATCCAGGGACCCGGCCGCAGCCTGCTCTGGAATGAGGAAAGGAGCAGTGGCCAGGTCCTTCCCCGCTGACCCCCGCCCCTCCACTGGGCCTGTTTGTTTTGGCCACTGACACCCAACAATTCACCCAGCAGGCCCACCAGATACCACGCCTCACGATGCCACTGCAGACAGCAGAGAGGGCTTCCGTGTCTTCCCTCTCTCCAGGCCCTCCCGGGGACCACCTTTGCCAAAATGTAACTGGACACCAGCTGGCAAGAAGTCGAGTGGCAGAGAAGGAGTGGTAAAAGGCTGAACACCACCGGTGGTGTTCGAGGAGATGCTGGGTGGGAAGGTCTCAGGTCCATGAGGAACTGAGCCTGTGAGAGGGAACATGAAGAAACAGCATTGGATGCTGAAATCCACAGGTGTGGCAGGTGCGGATCCAGGATGCAGCGTGTGGGTGGATCAGAGACAGGATGGGCACCAGGCAGGGCAGAGCCCGCTTTGGCAGGCCCACAGTCTGCAGCGAACCTCACAGTCACACGAGGGAACCCCACGGCCCTGTGCTTGGCGTAAAGTAGGGATCCGTGTCTCGGGTGCAGGAGCCCCTGAAATTTGAGCTGCAGGGAGTGGCAGGCAGCCGGCTGGGGAAGATGGCATGGGATCTGCCCTCTTTGCAACTGGCTGGCTGTAAGAGTGGCTCTGAAGAGGGCCCTCTAGGAACCCCCCGTTTCAGGTGTTTGAGAGCAAAAGAAGGTTAAAGTCCAAGCTGTACACATGGAGAGGGAGGAAGGGAGAGGGAGGAAGAGAGAGGCACAGCTGACAGCCGGAGGGAGGGAGGCAGCAATCGACAAACGGCGGGTGAAGGACACACGGTGGGACGGCGCGGCTGTGAAGCAGGGGAGCCCGTGCCCCACAGTCCTCCACGGGTTCAAAGAACCAGATGTTACCGGTGGCCTCCGTGGATCAGAAACTTGTGGCAGAGGCACAGGCTCGAGGAAGACATCAGACGACAACCAAAGGTGATGAAAACCGAGGTGGCGGCGCTCAAGGAAAAGGAGGAAGGAAAAAAGTCAAACATCGCAGAAGTGGAGATCATCATCACAGAAAGAAGGACAGAGGGCATGGATGAAAACAGAGCAGCAACAAGAAGGATACATTTGCAAAATAAACGGAAAGAAATAATTTCAAGAAGAATTAAGGAGAAAACAATTCATATGAAAGCACAAACAGAGCCAGGTGTGGTGGTTCACGCCTGTGATCCCAGCACTTTGGGACGCCAAGGCGGGCAGATCTCCTGAGGTCAGGAGTTCGAGACCAGCCTGGCCAACAGAGCAAAAACCCGTCTCTACTAAAAATACAAAAATTAGCCGGGCGTGGTGGCACGTGCCTGTAATCCCAGATACTGGGGAGGCTGAGGCAGGAGAATTGATTGAACCTGGGAGGTAGAGGTGGCAGTGAGCCGAGATCGTGCCACTGTACTCCAGCCTGGGTGACAGAACGAGACCCTGTCTCTTAAAAAAAAAAGAAAAGAAAAGAAAAGAAAAGAAAGCACAAAGAGGCAAGGCTTACGCGTAGTTTGTTTCTGCAGAGAAGAGAGAAGTGAAATGGCAAAGTACCCAGAGATACAATGAAGAGAGCTTTCCTGAAATCTAAGAAGGGTTAAAATCCAAACATGTAAGATTCCAGGTAAACTCAGTACGGATTTATCAACCCCAGGCTACTTTCTCATTGCACTAAACCTCAGAGAGAAGCAGTTTCGGACAATAGCAACAAAAAAGTCATTTTTCAGGACTGGTCAATTTCCTGAATTTACAGGAAAATTCAGACTGGCTCAAACTTTTCCAAGCAAAATGGAACATTAGAAATAAGTAACCAAGAGCTCCTCTTGAAAAAAATCGGTGAGCGCCTATGAACACGGGCCACTCGGGAGGGGCAGGGAGGTCCTTTGGGGAGTAGGACAGCTGGTGAGAGGGGATGACCCTCTGCAAGGCACCCAGGGGCCCAGCAAAATAAAGGCAGCCTGTGTCACCCAGGCATCACAGAAAGGTCCCCACGGCCACCACTAATGCAAACCTGTGTATACACAGATATCTATATCCATGCACACGTGCATATTTTAGCAGAAATGGACATTTAACTGCACATCCTTCCTTTTTTATTTCCCAATCTGGCAACCCTAGGTCTCCCTCCGATTTCTCCCAAGTTGACCCAGACCTGGGTTGTCTCCGGCCCCCATGACTTCTGGATATCAAACCTTATGATCCCTGCCACCACCCTCCCCTAACACAGTGAACCCAGGCGGTGTGGGTGGGAGAGTGTGCCACCTCTCCCTGCAGCAGGGACAGGGTGATGTCAGAACAGGCATGCCCCTTGCTCAAGGCTCTGCTTCAGCCGCCGCTGGGCACCTTGTGAGCCTCCTCTGGGGACTACAACATTCCAAGTGCATCAGTGCATCCAGCTTGCCCCTGTGTATCCTCTGTGTGTCGGGGTAGTGGGGAGGGCTGGAGGCCCCTCCAGGAGCTGTGCAGCAGGTAGCCAGATGTGTGCAGGTGACTTTGAGAGAAGTGGTATTTGCTGGTAGTCACGGGGGCTGCAAACCCTCACATTGGCATCCGGCCCCCCAGTGCTTTAGGAAGTTAGCGCTGCCTCTGCCCGTCAGGCTCTGAGCTGGGGGTAGTGTGGGGGCAGAACAAGTGCAGACTTGGTGGTCCCTGGAGAACTGGGACAAGGACAGGAGCGTACTGATGGGGAAGCATCACTGCCAGGCAACTGGGAATCCCTGGAAGAACCATTCCTCATCCCCACTGCCTGGCCCCCTCGATGTCCCCAAAGCATCTCACTCCACGTCACTGCCTCAGATGTTGCTTCTGAGTCTACATGAAGCTGGGAGGCTGAGAGCTGAGCGCAGGCATCCAGCAGAGCGGGGCGAGTGGACAGGAGGAGCCACCAGGCCATGCAGCTCCTTCCCCCACCTGCATGCTGGCCGTGCACCCAGCATGGGCTCGCCCAGCAGGAGGACATGGCAACAACCACAACAGCCAAGAGGCAGGAGCAGCCAGCGGGAACTGACAGTGAGTGGATATTGGAAATGTGGGATGTCCACACAATGGAGCATGATTCAGCCTGAAAGCAAGGAAGCCCTGCCACTTAAGACAGCATGGGTGAGCATGGAGGACACTGTGCTGGGCGAAATGAGCCAGCCACAGAAGGACAATGTCATACAATGCCCTTATATGAGGCATCTGAAATAGGCTTGTGGAAGCAGAGAGGAGCACGGGGGTACCAGGGCCTGGGGGAGGGGGACGGGGAGCTGTGAGTTCAAGGGCGTCATGTTTCGCTCATACAATATGTATTGGTCCCTTCTTGAGTTGCTAAAAAGAAACACCTGAGACTGGGTAACTTCTAAGAAAAGAGCTTTAATAGGCTCCTGGTTCTGCAGGCTGCACAGGAAGCATTGCGACTTCTGCTTCGGGGGAGGCCTCAGGGAGCTTTGACTCCTGGCAGAAGGTGAAGCAGGAGCAGGCACGTCGTGGGGAGAACGGGAGCCAGCAGGTGGGGGTGGGGAGGGCCACACGCTTTTAAAGGACCTGATCTTTTGAGAATTCATTCACCATCACAAAGACAGTACCAAGCGGGGTCTACCCGCCTGACCCAAACACTTCCCCCCAGGCCCCGCCTCCAGCACTGGGGTTGCAGCTCAACATGAGGTTTGGGCGGGGACATGGATCCAAACCATCTCATAAGACGAATATGCCCTGAGGTCTGCTGCAGGCGTGGAGCCTTGTCTCCAAGTCCTGTTGTGGGCTAAGAGGGTAGATCTTATGTGAAATGTTCTTATCACCCTCAGAAAAAAACCAATAAACACAGAGGGTGGGGGGAACTTTTTAGAGGGTGTTGATGGCATTGGCGGTGGCGGTGGTTTTGTTTTTTAGACAATGTGTTTATGGCATCAGTGGTGGTGGTGGTTTTGTGTGTTTATGGCCTCGGTGGTGGCGGTGGTTTTGTGTGTTGATGTCATCAGTAGTGGCGGTAGTTTTGTGTGTTTATGGCATCAGCGGTGGTGGTGGTTTCGTGAGCGTACACTCATCTCCAGACCCACCCAGTTGCACACATTAAATATGGACAGCTTTTTGGATGTCAATGATTCCTCAATGAAAAGATTTAAAAAATGTTAAGATGGTGAATTGTATGTTATGTGTATTTTACCATAATTAAAAGTAATTTTAAAAGGAAAAAGTTGGTATTATCATTGTGTCTGTGGTATTATCTTTTATTTTGCATATATATATGTGTGTGCAGGACTTGTAATTTTTATTTTCTCTCTAATCATTTCTGTTTTCAGGCATTCTACAGTGAATCATTGCAATAAGAAAATACAATACGGGCAACGTCTTTTGAAGATGCCTGGGAACCGCCTCTGTGTCTTTAAAAGTCTTAGGTCGAAATGTTTGTGAAAGTTACACTGATCAGTGTGGGCAACAGCTGGAAGATCTCTTCCTCCCTAAAGCGGGTAGAGGAGAAAAGCAAAGTAACCTCGAGGGTCCTGTGGTCACCTCAAGTGCACAGACTCAGACACCCGTGAAAACTGCAGCCAGCAGGAGGGAAAGGAGACAGGCTGGGACCTGGAGCTCAGAGACCAGCCACAGTGACCCCTGAGACCCGAGCTTCCCCATCCCAGGCCTGTGTTCAAGAAAACCCTCATCTTCCAGCCACCAGCACATCCTCCCGCCTTCTTGAAAGCACAGTCAAGCTGTGATGTTGGCTGTCCCCTTTGAGGCCGCTTGGGGGAAAGAAGGGTCACATGGGAGCACAAGACCGCAGTGAAGGGCCCCAGCTCCCACCGCTCCTGACCAGGCTGTCCCTGCCGATGGAGGGGTTGGGGTCGCTCAGCTGCCCGCAGTCCTCATGGACCACAGGCCCAAGGAAGGAAGGCAGTCTCACCAGCTGACCGGACTCTGCAAGGGTCCTGCTGCCCCGGGCTGCCCTGAGGGGTGGACACAGGGACCCTTTCTGAGGGTGCACGAAGGGTCGTCGCGGCTCTGTCTGGGAGCAGCCATGCCTTCTGAGCGGGGTGATGGGGGTGGAGCCCGCAGTGCCGTTGAAACATCGTTCTCAAGGCCAATTACACTCTCGCACACTCACATGCACTCGGTTACCTCCAATACAATTTATGACAGTTCTGGGACCATACGGGCCCCCTTTCTATTTATCCCTTATCCACAGTGCTAGTGGGGAGGCCCCAGGCACCCCCATATAAGTGTCCTTCTGCTCAGAACCTCCTCGTGGTGAGCGTCCTGCCTTTTTCTGAAACCGTCTCTTCACCTCTCTCCTCTGCCGGCCCCTGGTTTTCTCCAGCTTTGGGGCCTCTGCACGTGCCCTTCCTGTGACTGGAGACGGCCTCTCCCCTCCATTCTTTGCTTGGCTCGTTTCTACTCGCCCTGTAGGTCTCAGCTCACACTTTGAGGTCTGGGATGTACATCCACCACTTCTCCATCCCATCCTTCATTTGATATGATCTCGAGCGACCTGTCTTTTTTTCTTCCCAGAACTTATCACAAGTTATAATGATGTATTTGGTTCTATGATTATTTGTTAAATGCAGGATTTCCTGCCTAGACTGTAAAATCCATGCAGATGAGGAACAGAGCCATTTTTATGATGGCACTCGGCATGATGCCGCTAGACATTTGCTGAATGCGTAGATGATTCTTCCAGGGCCTGTACTTTACAGGGGGAGCAATGGAGGCAAGGAGAGAAGGCAATTCAGCTCCTCCACTCTGTTCAGGATCATATCGTAAGGACCAAGACATCTGTCTGCCTTGACACTGAGACCCCCGCTCCCCGCCACCTCCCATGAGAGACAAGCTCTCCCTGCCTGAGCTTGGACCCAGGCCCCTTCTCTGCTGAGCTCTAAACACATGCTTGACTGTGATGTGACAGGGTGGTAGCCCCCACAGCATTGCACCTGCCCCGTACTGAGTGTGGGGAGAAAGGAAGCGTGGACCCCACATTTGCAGGACAGGCCGCAGATGACCAGCTGTCACTCAGCTCCCATCGCTTGTGATAGAATTTTGGGCTCAGTCTTTTCCTGGAGTGCTCAGTGGTCACAATGGGTGTCTTTCAGCCTCCCTGGAAACTAATGTCAATAGCCTCATTTAGCCCTGATGCGTGCCCCCCGACCTCTGTGAATGATCCTGAACTCCAGGACACCCCCACAGAGTAAGCCCAGAATAGCAAGCACGGGTAATGAGCCTGTGAGTGACAGTTTACCTTTGCAGGAAAAGAAATGGCAAATGAACAGCGGAGATAAACAGGTCCGTTAGGGAGACATTAAAAGAAGAAAATAAAATCAACGTTACCTTCCCTGCTAAATTTCCCACAACACCCCTGGGCGGGCATCCCTGAGGGCACCCAAATGAGGTGCAGAGGGCTCCTGCCAGATCCTCCCCTTGCATCCGCAGTGATGACTCAGCTCGGCAGGACAGGAGCGGCTCTCGCTCCAGCAATAGCATGGAATTCGGCGACTCAAAGGGCAAATGTTCCTGGGGTTTGCTCTGCATTTGCTGCTTCCAGCTTTTCTTCTTAAACTACATTCGTCAGGGTCTTTTTTGTGGCAAGTGACAAACGCAACTGAAGCTGGCTTAGGTGAAAAAACAATAAAACCCATGCACCGTTTCGTGGGACGGGAGCCTCTGTCCAGACCTCAAGGGCAGTCGTTTCTGTGTCTCAGGCTCTCTCCAGCTTTAACTTACTTTCCTCCATCGCCTTTCCTCACAGGGTTTTCTCCGTGCGATGCTCTCAGCCATCCCAGGCTGACACCCCAGCAGCCTCCCAACTGCTTCTACCGGTGCCCACAGAGGTCTGGAATTCAGCCTCCTGGCCTGGCAGGGGCCGTGAGCCCATCTCTAACCCATTGCTGAGTCCAGGGCCAAGGCTGACGCTGACCAGGCCTGGGCTACAGGAACTGGGGTGGAGGATGGACCAGCCTCCTTCAAATCACAGGTGATGGAGGGAAGGTGGGAAAGGGAAAGGTAAGAACTGTCTCAAAGGGATGGAGAACAGACGTTTGGCAGGATCCAACCCAGTGTCTACAAACGAGGTTAATTCCCGTGCACTGCAGGGTGAGGTCCTCAAGTCAGGAGGAAAGAGGACACGGGTCATTCCAGCCAGAATTAACTTCGGGCCCTTCTCCTGCAAGGTGGACAGTCTTCTCTCCTTCGTCCCCATATCGGATTCCCCCAGAGCATCATGTCCGCTGGAACAAGGGAGCTAATACATTCAGACCAAGGTGGCAGCAACTGAGTCTGGACTCATGGCTGTTTGGTCAGGGTGGGCGACAGACCCTAACAGCCAACCTCACTCCTGTAGGGACTTCAACCAGTGTGAGTCGAATGTTCATTTGGGACATTCCAAAGTGGGGCACAGGATCACCGCCCACCCCACAGTCAATCAGGGCCCGGGCTCCTGCGTCGACTCCCTCCACTGTCCTCTGAACCCCTGGGGTCCTCTCTGTCTAACTGGCTCCTAAGAAAGAGAAAATGCGAGAATTGCGGCGCCTTCTTCATGGGCCTGCCTGGAAGTGCTGCGCTCTGGGCAGAGCTTGGTCGCCTGACCCCACCTGACACAGGGAGGCTGGGAATGGGCTCTAAGTGTACCCAGGGTAGGGGGAGGGGGGACATAGGGTCTGGGGCACTGCAGACTCTGCCCCCATGAGGACCTCTCTCTGCGGGAACCCACAGTTTACCTGAGGACACAGCATTGGGCAAATGACAAAGCTGTCCTGGAGTAATTCCAAGCATTCCACAATGAAGCCAGTGCATGGGGAAGAGGATGGAGAGGGCGGGAGCTGGCCTGGGGCATGCTGGGGTCTCCCCTTCTGAAGCAGGGCAGGAGAGCCCCAAAACTGGTGCTTAGCCCAGGGCAGTGAGCTGAGGGGAGCGGCTTGGGGAGGCTCTGCAGTCATATGTATCTATATATACCCACTCTTAATTACATGCAAATTAAGGAAAGATTTATGCAGAAATTTCAGGAAAACGGTGGTAACTTCCAGGTCCTGGGTTGTTGCCATGGAAAGGTGAGGGAACTTCACAGTGTTGTCATGGCAATGGTAAACTGTCATGGCACTAGTGGGCGTGCCTTATGGAGAGGCACTGTGGCCTTTTCTCTGTTTCAGCCAGTCTTCAATCTGCTCCAGGGTTGAGCCCTCAGTTCCTACCTCACTTCCATGCACACAGCCCCATATATGGTCTCAGTGTCAGAGCACCCATCCCCCAGGACCCAACCAGGCTGTCATGGGGGTTAGGACAGTCAGAGCTCAGAGAACTCACCCTGAGGAACTGAGATTAGGTTGGCTCCATGCCGGGGACGTCTCATTAAGACAGTCACACACCTCCTCATGAGAGCACAGCCTCCTGGGATGGCACAGTTCCTGTGCAAAGCCGAGCAGCATCATCAGATAAGGGCAGGGTCCCGAGGAGTCTGGGCGCCCCACCAGCTGCATTTCTGGTAATTGATTTTCCTGCAGGCAGTCCCAGAGCGGGAGCCAGGGCAATGAGCTGTTTAATTACAGCCTTGCCCCTGACAACAAAGCTGCCCACCCGCTGCCTGGTGGTCCCGCCTGCAGAGATGTGGCCCACTCAGGCCTCCAAGACGTCTGGGACGACTTCATAAGGGCTCAGCTGCCTCTACTTACAAATTCACCCCAAAGTCTCCGGATGACCTGGGAAGGGACCAGGGCTCCCACGGTGCTGCTGACTTGTGTAGAGAGAGAAACTCTCACAGAAGCACGACCTGGATCTAATTCCCAACGCTGGGCCCCACCCTGGCTGCTGCAATCCACTCAAATGGAACACACGTCCCTTGATTTGCACAGTGGTGTCCTCGGCCAGGTCAAGACATTCTAGCTCCTGGAAATGGGGTGTGTTAGGAGCGCCTTTCCCAAACATGACCACCTCAGAGAGGGCTCTTGCCGTCCTGCTCGTGAAACTTTTATAATTGCTGGGAGCAGATTCCTCCCATTGCCCCCAGGACACAGCAGAGGCCCTGACCTGCCCCATAGCCCAGAATCAGCATCACAGACTCAGGCATCATGGAGTGACTGAGGTGACTCCCTACAGGGGCTCCGGGGGCTTCCACCCACTCACAATAAACCCACACCATGTCCCATGGACTGTGAGGTCCCCGTGGCCCGGGCTCCATCCCCCCCCCCCGCTTATTTTGCTTCAGCCTCTCTGGCCTTCTTGCTGTTCCTTGAATGCTCCAAGCTCACTCCACCCCAGGGCCTTTGCACTTGCTGTGACACCTGTCTGAACAGTTCTCACAGTCTCATCCTTCCCCTCCCCAGTCAGTGTCTACTCAGAGAGGCCTTCCTTGACCTCTCATTGAATGCAGCCTCCTCACCCCAAGTCACACGCACATCACCCTCTTGATGGTCTTTATGACACTTGTTACTGTCACTGAAAGTATTTACCTATTAGCTCAGGTCATTGTTTCTGAGTCCACTGATTCCGGGATGAGGTGCCTGCTCTGAATCCTAGCACTGCCACATCCTGTGTGCCCTTAGGGAGGTGACTTGACTTCTCTGTGCCTAAGTTTCTCATTTATCAAATGGAGATCATGAGCACTTACCTCAGGTAGTGTGGTGTCAATTGAGTGACCTGACATATGTGAGGTGTCTAGAATAGCATCTGGTGCATAGTAAGGGCTGTGTAATGTTTATTCAGATTGCTACTACTGTGCCTGCTTCCTCTGCTGATACTGTTATGATCATCATTATCACCATCATCACCACCATCATCATCATCACCATCACCTTAATTATCACCATCACTGCCATCACCATCACCATCACCACCATGACATCACCATCGTCATCATCATTGCCATCACCAACACCAGCACCATCATCACCATCATCCCACCACCATCACTGTCATTACCATCATTATCACCACCATCATCCCATCATCATCACCATCATGACCATCATGACAGTCATCACCATGCCCATCACCACCATCACCATCCCCATCACCACCATCATCACCGCCATGCTGCCATCACTATCCCCATTATGACCATCATCATCATCAACACCATCGTCACCATCATTCCATTAGGGACCACAAGCTCAGTGTGACCTGTGAGCTGTTAGTTCACTCTGCTCGGCATCTAGATCTGTGTCAGGCACACAGGATACATGTGGGGTGTTTATTGAATGAACATGGGTGTTATACAATGAGTACCTGGGCAAATATACGGGTTGCAGTGGAATTCTGCTGCATGCCAGCATTACAGGGAATAGACACCTAATCGCTGGAGCCTGACATTACAGGATCAAAAATAAAAACCGCCCTTCCACCCACTCTGGATGCTGTCCTCGCCTGGCCTTCACTCCCAGCACCCTCTGAGTCACACGGGGCTCCCTGCAGCCTCATTGATTAAATGCCCAGACTCACTAAGTGATGAATTTTGTATCAATACATCCTGCCCTGGAAGCAGGCCTGGGCAGGAAAACTCACCAAATAAAGACGTCCAGTGACGGGTTTGTGAGCCTGGGTGCAGGGAGGCAGGGGAGGGAGCTTCCATCTCATCAACCCAGGCCAGAGGAGGCCGAGCAGGAGGAGGTGTGGGGGCTGAAGCCTGTGCTGGCTCTGAGTCAGAAAAGCCTGGATCCCGAGAGCTGATTCTGGTGAGGAGCCCTGAGGCAGCTCAGAACTTCAAAGGAGGCTGGGAAGGTCAGTCAAGTACTGAGTTTCCAAACCCTCTGCCTGGAGGGTGCCAGGAAGAAGAGGTGGGGAGGACGTGGGGGTGGCAGTCCACAGTGTCTGGTAAACAGGACATCAGACAACACTGTTATACAATTTAGCCCTCTGGGTTACAGCAGGAATTTGGTTATCTAATATTAATAATATTTTACTAAACCAGATCAAGAAAATATATGTCTATGTATCATTCATGCTTCCAATAGAAAATTATCACTGAAAATGGTACTTATACCTTCCTTTGATATGTGTTTGTTAAATTGTTAATATCCTCGCACATCTTACACCCCAGAAAATCATACAGATCTTTCCTCAGGATTCTCTTCTTTGGATTTCAAAAGTTCAGTGGGGTCCCCAGGTTTTCACATATGCCCAGGGGGACGGTCTCCTCCGGCACTCAGCTCCCGATCACTTCATTCAGCCTGGAGCGGTTCCCATGGTTCCCATTCCAGGGAACACCAGGAGTTGGGAGGGAGCTTTGCTCTTGATTTTCCAAAGGAAGTTGGAGAGAGAGGGAGAGAGAAGGACACAGAGAGAGAGGAAAGTGGCTTTTCCTTGAGGGAACGTAGGTACTGTCGAAAAACACAGCTGAATATTCTGGTTCACAATGCTTACCTGGGACCATAGGATTCGTGCCAGGCAGGTTCCCCA
>NW_012102388.1:2427848-2435732 GCF_000951045.1 Mandrillus leucophaeus
GGTCTCCCTTGCCCCCGGTTCCCAACACCTCCTCTCTGCCCAATGCCACTCCCTCTCCTCCCTTAGAAATGGACTCAGAACGACCTGAAACTGCAAACAGAGCTCCCAGAGCACCTGACAGATACTCACAGTAACAAGGGCACAGCCCAGGGAGCAATGTGCCATCACGGAGAAGACAGCAGGGACAGGGCAAACCCGAGGCCCCTGGGTCCCAGCCCTGGCCTCCTTCCCTGCATCGGAGGTTCCCAAAGCGGGGGACACGGACACCCCTGGGAATGTGGGAAAGGCAGCCTCCATCTCAGCGTCTGGCTCTGGACACGGATGACCAAACATGTATATCCGAATCCCTCCCCTCCCCCCGCCAAGCTGTTTCTGAGGCAGGTGGTCTGCAAGCCACCCCTGGGGGACACGTCCCCGGCCATGCCAGGGCCACACCTCAATACCTCCTTCCTGGAACAGAGCCGGGAAGATCTCCAGGGCTGGCACGAAGAGTGTGGGCCCAGGAGCCATTTGTCACCCAGGTCACTGCGAGGAGGATGCGTCCCTTGGAACCAACAGTAGCTCTTTAGGACGAGGGAAAATTGTTGTCCAAATAACTTGGCATCTTCGCAACCACAGAACATTGCTTTGTCCTGCCCTTGATGGGGATGTCTTGTCACTTAATTTCAAACCCCCGCCAGAGAGCTTTTGAAATATGGTGTGTGTCCGCTGTATTACAAAGGTGCACACTGTTTGCAAACAGCTGCCTATTAGTGGCACTAGCGTTTTACGAGGAAAATGCTGGGAACGTTCAGGTGGCCAGGACTGCTATCAGCACAGGTCATTTTCCTCTCACCATCATATTAACTGGGAGCATTAAATGGCCATGGAAAAGTCACAGCCGTCGCTGGGAAGGACAGTGTCCTCACCCACCCGTGTGCTCTGGAAGTCAAAGCGGAACATGATGGAACATGATCTACGGGTGGCAGGCAGCCTGCGCTCCCCACTGTTACTAAATTACCCGGCCTGGCGGTGAGCGCAAGCATTGAATTATTGAACACAGAAATGCGGGCCCCATTTAAGTGGACTTCCTGTAAACTCGGTGCTGGGGAAAAAGGTCACGGCAGAAACTGCATGGAGATGAAAGGAAACCCACACAGAGGCTTGGCCCAGTGATCGGATGCCACAGCCGGAGGAAGAAGAGCGCAAATGTCTGGTACGAGAAGAGCAGAGAACCCCATGTGGGCCGTGGGTCCAGCCCTCAGAGGGGTTTCTGTTCCGATTCCTGAGCGAGCATCCTGAAGCAACGCTGATCTAATGGGAGCTTCTGAGAGGAATCTAAGTCAATGCCCGTTCCTCCTAAGGCTGCTCCGGCACCTGCTAACCTGGTTCTAAGGATCTGTCTCCCCACTGTAACCATGCCAGGGTGCAGGTGACCCAGCAATGACATGAAACTGCCACATGCCATCCACGTAGGGTCGCTGGACTGTTTGAACTTGAGTTCTCTATCCTAGGCTTAGATTTTGGAGACAGAAATGAACCCCAAATCTTCAGACCTCAGTTCAGGACTCTTTCTGACTGTGAAACGATTTCAGACCAAATTTCTTCCCTCAGGAAACTTAAGCAGCCGCCCAGCCTCCAGCCTCCGGGCCTCCAGCCTCCGGGCCTCCAGCGTGGTGTGGCTGTGTCTGCCTCGTGGCTTGGCTGTGATTGGTGAGGCTGTCCGCACTTCTGTCCGCACTTCTGTCCTCACTGAGCTGAGATTCTCCGTCTCTGGGAGCCTTACCTATGAAACAACACAGTAAAGTAACACCCAGTTATCCACACAGACCCCAGGCGAGAGCCTGCTGTGATGGACAGACGCTACCAATGGGAAGACGGTGCTCTTCTCCAGAGGCTGAGAACAAATCCCCTTTCTCCAGGATGAAACTTCAGCGCCCACGGCTAGGGCTTCCAGCTCTTTCCCACAGCCTGGCCTTGAGGACCCCCAGCTGGGGACCCCATGAGCTGCCCTCAGGGGTCTGAGCCCAAGGACTGGCAGGTGGGGAAGGTCTGGTTTGGGGCCCTGGGAGGGAGGCTGGTGGGCTCTCTGCTCTCCCTTCAGGCTTCGTCCTCTGCCCGTGGGAAGGGACCTGCCTGTGTCTGGGGTGTGAACCTAGAAAATCTGAGACAGGTCTCAGTTAATTTAGAAAGTTTATTTTGCCGAGGTTGAGGATGCACCGATGACCCAGCCTCAGGAGTCCTGACGACACGTGCCCAAGGTGGTCGGGCACAGCTTGGTTTTACACATTTTAGGGAGACATGAGACATCAGTCACTATATGTAGGAAGTACACTGGTTCTGTCTGGAAAGGAGGGACAACTGGAAGCAAAGGCAGAAGGACCGGAAGCCGGAGGGGGCTTCCAGGTCACAGGTAGGTGAGACACAAATGGTTGCATTCTTTGGAGTTTCTGATTAGCCTTTCCAAAGGAGGCAGATCAGATATGCATCTATCTCAGGGAGCCAAGGAGTGACTTTGAATAGAATGGGGGCAGGTTTGCCCTGAGCAGTTCCCAGCCTGACTTTTTCCCCAAGTGATTTTTGGGGCCCAAGATATTTTCCTTTCCCGGGGGGAAGGGAGTTAGGGCCAGCTCCAGCATCCTCGGTCAGGAGGCCGCTTCCGTTCTCAGAGCTCCCGTCCTTACAACCGCCCACGCCCCATGAACGCAGGGCCCACCGTGGGGCAGAGGCTGTGGTGTCCTTGCTTGCACCTCCACCCGTCACTAGCTGAGTGGCACTGGAGACACTCAGCCCTAAGTGTGGGTGTGGCCTCCCCGGGGCCTCAGCATCGTGCAGGTCACCTCCAGGTCAGCCCGGAGACTCCAGGGCACCAGTGTCATCTCTGCTCTGCTGCGGGGTCACCTCTGGTTCAGCCCGGGGACTCAGGACACCAGTGTAGCCTCTGCTCTGCTGCTGTAACTGCCAGCTTCAGCTGCAGGAGGAGGAGGAGTTGGGACATCGGGAAAGAGGCAGGAGCTCCTTTGTAGAGAAGCTCAGAGGTTTCCAGAATGCCAAGCAGGCCTCCTGCCTCAGAGCACACCCTGCAGTTGGAATAGCAAAGCATTGGCTTCCTGAACCCCAGCCCCAGTGGGCGCTCTGCCTTGGGGAGCAGCAGACTCCAGGCTTCAGGGTGAGAATTCTGTTCTCTCTTTGCATTGTAAATGTGGATCTAACAATTATAGCTGATTAGCATGCAAAAGTCAAACAACATTTGGCAGAGCCTCCTTTCACCTCTAATGGTTCCCGTCTGAGCTGCCCAAATGGTTGCCTGGCACCTGATTTCAGTGGGCCCAAGGGGTTTGCTCTGCCCCACGGCTGCAGGGGGGAGATGGGGGAGGCCTGTGAGGGAGGCAGCAACTGGAGCCCAGAGGACTCCATGCCTGTGGTTCCTTCTGTCCCAGGCCCCAGGTTTGCCTTTTCCCCAGGTTTCAGAGTCTTCCTGCACTTGTTGAGTGATGCCCAGGATATTCTGCTGTGAAAGGGAGGAGCCAGGAGGGTGGCACTGCTCTGTCTTGGCAAGAACAGGAGGGCCTGTCTGATTGATTTTTGTGTGGCTGTTGTAGTTGTAGCTTTGATGGTTGTGCTTAGTTTATGGTCAGCAAGGTCACTCGGTGTACTGTCACCCAGGATGTGAGAGCACCAATGCACCCCGATCTAGCCCCTCTGTCAGGCCCCACTGCCCTGACAACTCCCTGATGTGGATGCCACAATGAGGGACATGTGGCCACAGCAAACGGAAAATGGGCTCTGGGATCCCTGTGGCAACTTGATTGGTTTTTGTGGCTGGCAGCTGGGGTGTGTTCTCAGGGATGGTCTGCGGCTCCAAGCCGGACTCTCTCCCCATAGCTCACAGCAGCATGTGCGCGGACTCTCTCCCCATAGCTCATACCAGCGGACTGTCTCCCCATAGCTCACAGCCTCAGAGCAGACCCAGTCCTGAAACAGCTACAAACGCCCCGAGGACCATCCACTCTAGGACCGGGGCAGAGGGGGTCAGTCCAAAGTTTTACAAGCCCTGAAACAACCACCAGCCCCTTAGGGCACCCACAGTGTGTGGAGAGGGAGAGGGGAAGGGAGAGGAGCTCTACCCCGGAGACCAGGATCTTCTCTTCAACCAAGCTCTGTCCCCTTCCACCCAGAACCCTCCCAGCCTCTTAGAGGGGCCTTGAGTGGTGGGGGAGGGGAGCCAGCAGGAGCAGTTTCACGCAGGGCTTCTGCTGGGGGGAGCCTCAGAGGAGGGGTCCCCCAGAGGCCACATCCTTGGGGGTAACCGGAGGACACCTGCCCGTGGGGTGTGGGCGAGACCCCAAGGCCTCCAGACATGCATGAGTTAGAAGGAGTGGGCGTCTGGGCTCTGTGGACCTGTTCAGGATTTCTCCTCCTGGGGGTCACTTCCGTCAGGGTGGGGAGAGGGCTCTGTCTGACATGAGGCTCAGCACAACTCAGGCGCCTGTTCTTGGAAACCCTCCAGGGGCACGTGAGCTTGACGTCCAGGAATGAGCTCCCCCGGGGGCGAAAGCCGTTTCCCACCCACCCTCACCCCCCACCCAGTGCTGCCCTTGAGAAGCCTCTGCCTGGGGTCGGGGGTGAGGCGGGCAGGGCTTGCACTTGCAATTTGCAGACAAGGGAGGCTGCTCTGACCCCACGGGAACCCAGGATTCAGCCCACGACACCTCTTCCTGGTAGTTTAGTGAAACTCCCCAGTACTCCAAGGGTGCAAACCTGCAGTGATCGCCCCCATCCCAGGGCTACATCAGACTGGGGAAGATGAGGTGACCGTCTGCTCCCCTGAGAGCCTTGGAGATTTCTGTTAGAGATTTGCAGAATCTCCCTGAAATTTCCTTAAAACGTTATTTGCCCCAACTTTACTGAACTCTCATTAGAGTAATCAATTCATGTGCTTTGCATAAACATTTAATCTTAATAAGAAATAAGAATGTTGGAACTAGGACTGTTTTGACTGTTTCTTAACATCTAAGTTTAACTAACTTAAATAATTCAGTAGGTGGCCATAGAAAACCTGGAGACATTTCTACCTAAGGACAACACATTCAAAGACTTATGAGTTATTTATTCCTTTAATTTCCCCTCAAATACAGCCATACAAGCATCCATATTATGTGGTTTCAATGAATATTTATTTCTCAAATGAGCTATGAGGCTGTTCGGATTTTCTAATGAAAGGCAGGGGAGGAGGGAGGCTCGACCTTTTGTAGGCTCTACCGGCCGCGACAGCCCCAGATGCTCCCAGAGCCCCCAGCGCAGGAGGCCCTGACCCATCAGGGTCTGCACGGGGCTCCAGAGAAAGGAGCGTCTGCCCCCCACCTCACACGGAGCAGAAGCCAGTGAGGGTGGCAAAGGCGCTCTCACCCCCTGCTGGAGTGCGCTGCACTTCACAGTCTGCAGGGGCCACGCTGTCTCTAGCAGGGCTGGGGTGCAAGGAGTTGGCTGTCAGTCTCCTTCAGCCTCCCGTGCCTCAGCTACCTGGAAAATGGACACAGGTGTCACGGGGTGGGTCCTGCCCTATAGGAGGAGCCCACATGTCATTACCTGTGGTCTCAGCATAAGGGACACAGACTCTGGGCTTAAATCTGGAGGCCATATGGGGACAGTGCCATCTCCTCAACCAGCATCACCACGATGGGATTTTGGAGAGGGGCTGGGGGTTATGCACCTCTGATTTTATTATTGCCCTCTTTCTCCATCTCCCAGCTTCCAGCTCCCGCCTTTTAGGATCACGGAGTCTCTATTTCCTTCCACATCTGCACCTCATTCCTTATTTATGTGAGATCCTCCGAAGGCAGAGCTATGGAGCAGGAAATCGGTTTTGCAACAGACCTTCCGCCATGAATTTTCAAGGTTCTGAAGGCAGAGCTATGGAGCAGGAAATCCGTTTTGGAGTTGACCTTCCGCCACGAATTTTCAGGATGACTTGCATGGAATGTCCATCGGTAGAAATGGAGATTTCCTTTCCTGCAAGGAGACGTTTCCCTGCTCAATCCGGGTGCTGAATCCCAGCCAGGCTCTCTCCAGAGGCAGGCAGGGGACACGCCAGGTGTCAGCAGTGTTTCCATGACACCTGTTTCCTTCTGAGGCCTGGGGCAGTAGGACCACGGGAGGGGTCTAGGGCAACAGACACAGCTCCGCGGGGTTCCCCAGTTGCTGGAACCTCGGGGTCTGGGGCCCTCCTCCCTCATCCCTCCTGGACTCAGAAGCCGTGTCTGGTGGAGGTTGATGCATGGGCTTTGGAGTCTGGCAACCCTGGCATTGAGCCCCAGGCATCCCTGGTGTCATGCAGGTGCATCTGTGCCCCTGGAGGGTGTGTATGAAATGAGACGAAGCAACAGCAGACCTAGCCCAGTGCCGGGCACTTAATAGGCAGGAATACATGGTAAGTGTCCTCAGGAGACATGCAGGGACCAGCACCAGCGCCCCTCCTCAGTGTGGGGCGCAGATGGACCCTCTGCTGCCACATGGCACACACCAACTCCAACCCTCCTGGTGCCTGACTCAGACCCCTGCCAGGGATGGAGGTGGGATGCAGCCTCCCTCGACTGGCCTGGTCACTGCATGAGGGGAGGCTGGACAGGGCTGGGGCCTCAGCGTTCAGTGAGTAGTGAGGGGGAGCTGAGAGACCCAGGTTCCAAACCCCCAGAGCAAGCTCCATTGAACTTCACTTACAAAGCCCAAATTCAAACATAAAATTAAGAATTTCAAGATCTTTGCAGCCAGACTGCAGGGCCTCTGGGCATGGAGGGAGCCGCTGACCGTCAGATGCATCTGTGCCAGACTCGAGTGAGAGACACACCTCGGTCACAATGCTGAGTGCTGGGGGCGCTCCAGCGGCCTCGCCCTAACTGGGACAGTGCCACTGGTGTGATCCCCATTCTACAGAGCAGGAAACAGGCACAGAAGGCTGGGTGGCGCTCCTGGGGTACTTGGGAGGGAGATGGAGAGCCAGGCTTACTTGCACCCAGGTGTCCGGGTCTGCTAAGATCCCTGCTGGCCACGCAGTGAGCTCAGTGTCATCATCACCATCCTCGACGTCAGCCCCACAAGGAGGTCGCTGCCTGCCGTCCCAGCCTCCCACTGCAGAAGAAAGAGGCTTGGCAAAGAAGGAACGGGTCTCAGAGTCCCAGCCTCTGGGCACTGGATTAGAAACGGTGCTTCCAGAGCGCCTGGGAGGAGGGAAGCAGCTGCCAGCGTCACTGTCATTATCTGTGTTGAGGATGACACAACAATGCCCTCGATGAAGTTGAATGGCTGTTTCCAAACTCAGAGGCCCCCTGCCTCGCTCAACTGAGGACCTAACCTGGCTGCAGCCCGTCCTCAGCCCTCAGCAGAGCTGGGGCCTGGGCAGCTCGGCCGTCTTCTTCCAGAGGGGCTCAGACATCCTCGGGCGCTGAGGGTCATCCCAGGACCCAGCGTGTCCCAGCCCTTGAGGTGGGTTCATCCACGTGAGTGCCAGAGTCAGACAGCACCCCCGCGGGTGGGAGAAGCCCTTCCCGGGCAGGAGTGTGCCCCATTGCAGCTCCATTTGGAGGGAGATTTGACACGTTCTGACATGCAGTAGGCTTTCTCTTCAACTCTTCCAAGACGTGGGCACTGATTTTCTCGTCTACAGGCTGAGGGACGGGGCTCTGGAGTGGAGATGCAGAAATCGAGGTGGTGGCCGCTGACCGACGGTGCGGGAGAGAAGCCCTGGGGCCCATGGGTCCCCACATGTGACCGTATGTCCTCCGTGCAGAGCTCGGGACACTGGTGCCATCGTGTCCCCACATGTGACCGTATGTCCTCTGTGCAGAGCTCGGGACACTGGTGCCATCGTGTCTCCACGTGTGACCTCATGTCCTCTGCACAGAGCTC
>NW_012102388.1:2437170-2449743 GCF_000951045.1 Mandrillus leucophaeus
ATTTCCACCACCTCCTGGAGAACCGGAAGTCCTGGCAGCCCCAGGCGCACCCGGCCACAGTCGGCTGTCAGAGTCAAGGCTGGGGGCTGCTCCCCAGTGACCAAGCTCCCACCAGCTCAGCTGGACTGGCAGCCACATCCACCCAGCCCTGGGCATTGGTGCTGTGACCCTGATGTGACCTGGGCCTTTGCCCCCGAGGCCCTGAGCCCCCCTCCCATAGCGAGAGGCCTAGGGCATCCGGAGTAAGCTCAGTGGGGAGCAGCCTGTGTGGGGACGCCTCTCACCACAGGTTCCCCCTGAGTTTAAACAAAATGCACGTGTGCACACACGCACACACTAAAACACATATCTGCATGCACCTGCACACAGCTACACACCCACACGGATGCACAGCACACACATGCCATGCACACACATAGACACACGTGCACTCACACTCACACATCCCACAGACACGTGTGCACACTTACACACACACGCTCAAGTACACACCTGCACAGAACACATGTATGCACATATGCATACACTCATATCCACACACCCCATGTACATGTGCACATGCATACTTAAGTACACACCTACACATAGCACATGTGTACACATATACACACTCATATCTCTACATCCCAGGTACCTGTGTGCACATGCATGCTCAAATACTCATAACACATGCATGTACACACATATGCACACATGCACACTCACATCCATACATCCCATATACCCGTGTGTACATACATGCTCAAATACACACCTGCACATAACCCATGTACACACATATGCACACTCTCAGATCCACACAACCACAAACAATCCATGCACACACATACACACACATGCACATGAAAACACGTCTGCACATTCATGCATACTAGATGCACACATCCACACACCCACATGGATACACAGATACACAGGCACACTAACATCCACACAACACACACATGCATGTACACACCCACACACACCCCTGCACACACATGCCACATCACATCTATATGAACACCTGTACACACACATGCCACCTGCACACCTGTACACACACATGCCACCTGCACACCTGCACACCCAGCCTGTCTCCCAGCCTTAGGACAATGACATTCCCCCTTCAGGGTTCCCAAATCCATGACTACACTCAACCCCTCTGCAGGGCCGTGTAGACCCCGAGTCTGCTGCAGGAAAGGAAGGCAGTGGGGGATGATGAGAAGCTCCCCTGACATGGCTGGATCCAGTGTCCCCTGCACCCATGGGGTTGGACAACTGGTCACTGAGGCCGGTGGCATTAGAGAGGAGAGGCATCAAAATCCCCTGTGGGATGGCTGTGGGAAAGGATGCGTGTGGGGTGAAGATGAGGTGCTCAAGCTGGAAATCAGAGCTCCAGGGTCCCCCAGAAGGATCAGATGGAGACCACAGGCTGGGAGTCTCCAAGTCAGGGGTCAGCAGGAATCAGCCTGGGGCCCCGGCTCCCTGCAGGGGGAAGGGGCTGGATGGCCACCGTGGACTCAGCCTCTGTGGACTGTGAGGGAAAAGTTCTCGCCCTGCAAAGCCAGCCCACGCCTGCCTCGCTGAGGGACTGATCAGTGCCTCACAGGACCCTCCACTCAGCACTGGAAACAGAATGTGCTTGGGCCGCTGACTTACTTGGGCCACCCTGAGCGAAAGTTAGGAGGCACCAGTTAAGTTAGAGCTTAGGGGATGCAGGGACCCTTCGTCAGGAACTCAAAGGGGAAACAGAGCCCAGGCCCTGTTATTCCGCGTCTACTCACCCCTCCCTCCGGAAGAGATCAGAGGCAGCTGGGGGTGAGAGCCCCTCCTGGACGTCTGAGCCCAGGGGAGGCCCCGTCCTCTCTCCTCTGACGTCTGAGCCCAGGGGAGGCCCCATCCTCTCTCCTCTGTGGGACTTGCCCAGGCCTGGGGACAGGGGACCAACAACAGGCTCTTCACGCAGAACCAGACTGCTTCATCGACCCGGGGAGGGAGGGTTCCGGGTGCTGTGTGTCCCTGAGGAATGATTCACCTTCCTAGCAAACTACAGGGAAATGCCATCAAATCAAGCTACTGGTTCTAACCCTGGAACTTACAGGAAATGCAGGGAAGGGAGGAGCATCTCCAAGGATGCCTGGGGATGTGATCAGCACCATCTGGACAGGGGACTCACAGGACAAACGGCACAGCCCTGTCCTTCTGCAAAGAAATCATGGGGAGAAAAGGGGCTGGAGGAGAGGGGAGAAGGAAGACGGCAGAAATGTGTGGATACCTTCCCCCCATAACCAGTGGTGTGCTGGCAGAGGCTGAACAACGGGATCTCTTGGCATGTGTGTATGCTCACACACGTGTGCACAGATTTTCATTTTTACTGACACAGAGGCTCTGCAGCACCCAGATTTTCAATAGTGAAATACACCACACCCTTTATTGTGAATTCCATATTGCAAGCGGTTGTTGCAGGATGTTCTCACTGATTCTTACTGAACTATTCTATTCATAGTTGACTTCTGGGTGCCGGCTATTGATTTATTGCCTCTGGGTTCCAAAGTTGTCCTGCGTTGTCTGCTGGGTGGAAATGCCTCTGGGCCCGGCAGCGGCTCTCCTGTGTCAGCTGGTGCAGTGTTGAGCACAGTCAGCAGAGGGCGCCGAGGAGGCCTGGCAGGAGGAAAGGTGCTGCTGTCCGGTCCCTAAACCAGCTCCAGTGGCTGGACTGGAAGGTCCGGGCTGGGCTCCCTTGCAGGGTCATGCTGGGCTGGTGACTTCTCCAGTACTGGCGCCTGTATGAGCTTTCTCATGTTCTTTGGAGTTATCTGTACTCCTTAATCCTCAACTCCTCCTTTCTGCAATCCTCTGTTAAATTGAACAAACCGTTAAATAAAACCTGCCCGGTTCAAATCACTGTGGGATTTCTCTCTCCTGATGGAACCCAGGCTGACACACTGTGGCTGCAAATCAAGCAAGATTTGGCAAAGATAGACAATGAGTAAATGTTTTCACTGTCAGATTCAGCAAGAGACTTGCAGGACTGGCAAATGGGTGCAGTTCTGACGTGCGTGTGGGCTGTAATTTCATTACACTGACCTAAGTGAGATGACATCACATGTGTTGGCTCAGGTCAGATGGAAGTTGACACTGGAGCCCCACTTGTCATCAATGAAGTGAGCAGATTCCTCACTTAATCAGAAAATCACTTTCAGGCCAGGTGCAGTGGCTCATGCCAGTATTCCCAGCATTTCAGGAGGCTGTAGTGGGAGAATTGCATGATGCCAGGAGTGTGAGTCGCCCTGAAAGATCTCATTTGTCTCTACAAAAGTATTTTAAAAATTAGCTGGATGTGCTGACGTGTGCCTGTAGTCCCCGCTACAGGGGAGGCCAAGGCCCGGAAATCTTCCCAGACCATGGGATTTGGCTCCCCCTTTCCTGCCTGACTTCTTGAAAGTTGCTTGTTTTTTTGTTTTTTTTTTTTAATTGTAGTAAAAGACACATAACATAAAATTTCTCATCTTCACCTTCTTTTTCTAAGTGTATATATAGCAGTGTTAACCAAATTCACATGGTAGCACACGAGATCTCTAGAACTTTTTCATCTCTCTCTATCCATTGAGCAACTCCTCTTCCCCCTCCCTGGCAACAGCCATTCTTTCTGTCTCTAAGAGTTTGACTGTTTTAGGAATCTCACATGAGTGGACTCATGTTGTGCTCGTCTTTTTGTGACTGGCTTATTGACTTAGCATAATATCCTCAGAATTAATCCATGTTGTAGTGCATGGCAGGATTTTCTTCCTTCTGAAGACTGAAGAGGATTCTGCTGTGTATAATCCCGCACTTTCTCTGGCCACTCACTCTTCAAAGGACATTTAGGCTGCTTCCACCTCTTGGTTATGGTGAGCAAGGTTGCAGTGAACAAGGGTATGCAGATATCTCTCTGAGATCCTGTGATCAGTTCTTTTGGATAAATATCCAGAAGTGGGATTGCTGGATCATAGGGATTTTTTGAAGAACACCACACTGTTCATTTGACCACACCTGTGAGGGCTTATTTCTGGGTTCTCTATTCTGTTCCATTGATCTGTATGTCTGTCTTCCTGCCTATATCATACTGTTTTGATTACTGTAGCTTCGTAACACATCTTTAGTTTTCTTTCACCAGATTGTTTTTGCTATTCAGGGTTCTTCAAGATTCTATATGAATTTTAGGATGCTTTCCAATTTTTCTGTTTCTGCAAGAAGTCCCGTTGGGACATTGATAGGGATTGCATTGAATCTGTAGATCATGTTGAGTAGTATGAATATTTTAATGCTACGAAGTCTTCCAATCGATGAATACAGCATATCTTTCTATTGATGAGTGTCTTCTTTAACTCCTTTCACGAACATTTTATAGTTTTCAGTGTACAAGTATTTCGCCTTTTGGTTAAGTTTGTTCCTAAAATTTTTTTTCTTTTGACGGTGTTGTAATGGGGATTGTTCATTGTTAGTGTATTGAGATGACACTGAGTTTTGCATGTTGATTTTGTATCTTGCAACATTGTTGAATTAGTTTATTATTTCTTCATTATTATTTCTTTTCTCTTTTTTTTTTTTAAGATGGAGTCTCACTCTCTCATCCAGGTTGGAGTGCAGTAGCCTCGTGATCTCAGCTCACTGCAACCTCTGCCTCCCAGGTTCAAGCAATTCTCCTGCCTCAGCCTCCCAAGTGGCTGGGATTACAGGCAACCACCACCATGCCCAGCTAATTTTTGTATTTTTTTTTAGTAGAGATGGGGTTTCATCATGTTGGCCAGGCTGGTCTCAAACTCCTGACCTCAGGGGATCTGTCTGCCTCAGCCTCCCAAAGTGCTGGGATTACAGGTGTAAGCCACTGTGCCCAGCCAGTTTATTAGTTCTAACAGGTTTTTGTGGGAGTTTTAAAGTTTTTTTTGGATATAATATGTCTTCTACAAATAGACATAATTTTACTACTTCCTTTCTGATGTGGTTGCCTTGTATTTTTTTTCTTGCCTAATTGCTCTGGTTAAAACTTCCAATATTATGTTGAATAGAAGTGGTGAGAGTGGGCGTCCTTGCCTTGCTTTTGATGTTAGAGGAAAATCTTTCCATTTTTCAGCACTGTTATGTGGGAGCTTTTTATAAATGGACTTTATTATGTTCCATTTATAAACATAAATAGAATAAAATTTCATCCTATTTATAATTTCCTTCTGTTTATACTTTTCTGGGTTTTTTAAATAACGAAAGAGTATTAAATTTTGTTGAATGTTTTTTCTCCATCAATTGAGATGATCATGTAGTTTTTGTCTTTCATTCTGTTTATGTGGTGTATCACATTAATTTCATATGTTGAACCATCCTTGCATTCCAGGAATCCATGCCACTTGGTCATGATGTGAAATACTTTTAATCTGTTATTAAATTTTGTTTGTTAGCATTTTGTTTAGGATTTTTGCATGAATGTTCATCAGAAATTTGGTGTAATTTTCTCTTTGTGTAGTATCTTTGATTTTGGTATCAGGATAATACTGGCCTCATATGGCCCTCTTCTGCAATTTTTGGAAGAGTTTGGGAAGGATTGGTGTTGATTCTTCTTTAAATGTTTGGTAGAATTCTCCATGAAGCCATCTGGTACTGGGCTTTTCTTCTTTGGGAGGTTTTTGATTATTGATTCAATTTCCTTACTAGTTATAGGTTTGTTCAGATTTTTTATTTTTTCATGGTTCTATCTTGGTAGGTTGGATGTTTCTGGAAATGTATCTATTTTTTTCCACTTTATCCAATTTGTTGGCATATAATTGTTCTTGCTAGTTTCTTATGATCTTTTATTTTTCTCCTGTGGCATCAGCTGTAATGTTTTATTCCTGACTTTTGTTATTTGAATCTTTTCTCTTTTTTTAGTCTAGTAAAGGGTTGTTGATTTTATTGATTTTTTCAAAAAATAGCTCTTAGTTTTATTGATTTTTTTCTATTGTTTTTCTGTTTTCTATTTTATTTTGACACTAATCTTTATTATATCTCTTAAAGTTAATTTTGGATTCAATTTCTTCTATGTCTAGTTCTGTGAGGTATGAAGTTAGGTTGTTGATTTGAGGGTTTTTTTTTCTCTTTTTAAAGTTGGCATTTACCATGGTAAGCACCCCTCTTAGTACTGCTTTTGCTTAGTACCATATGTTTGTACCTAATGTATAACTTTGGTATGTTGTGTTTTTATTTTCGTTTGCCTCAAGATATTTTCCAGTTCCCTTGTGTTTCTTCTTTTATCCATTGATTATTCAAGAATGTGTTGTTTAATTTCCACATATTTGTAGGATTTTCCAATTTTCCTTTTGCTGTTGGCTTCTAGTTTCATCCCATATTTAGAAAAGATACTCAGCATTTCAGTCTTCTTAAATTGTTTATGATTTATTTTGTGGTCTAACATATGATCTTTCCTGGAGAATGTTCCATGTGTGCTTAGGAAGAATGTGTGTTCTGCTGTTGCTATGTGTGTCTGTCAGGCCCATTTGATCTATGCTGTTGCTCAAGTCTTCCCTCTCCCTGTTCTTCTGTCTGGCTGATTTATCCATTATTGGAAGTGGGGTATTGAGACCTTCTGCTGCATTTCTGTGTATTTCTCCCTTCAGTTCCGTCAGTTTGTTTTACATATTAGTGTGCTTTGTTAATAGGTCCATATATATATTTATAATTGCTATATCTTCCCAGTAAATTTACCTTTTCATCATTGTATAAAGTCCTTTTTGTCTCTTGTGACAGTTTTTGACTTGATGTCTATTTTGTCTCACATGAGTGTGGCCACCTCTGCTCTCTTTTGTTTACCATTTGCATGGAGTACCTTTGTTCATCCTCTCATTTTGAACCTGTGTATGTCCTTATATCTAAAGTGGTGTGGAGTTAGAGAGTGGAAAGACAGACAACGGAGACTGGGAAGGGTGAGTGGGGATAGGGGAAGGATGAAGAAAAGTTTGTTGAATGGTACAAAAAACAATAAGATAGAAAAAATAAATTCAAGGTTTGATAGCAGAGTAGGGTTCATATAGTTAACAAAAGTATATTGTACTTAGGTGATGGACACCCTATACCCTTACTTGATCACTATACATTATATATGTGTAACAAAATTTCACATGTGCCTCATGAATTTGTACAAATAAAAAAAATATAAAGTGTCTTGTAGACAGCATATAGCTGCATCTTATTATCCATTCAGTCACTCTATGTCTTTTGATTGGGGAGTTTGACCCATTTACGTTTAAATTAATGACTGACGGGGAAGGACTTACTGTTGTTATTTTATTGTTTTCTGTTTGTCTTATAATTATTTGTTCCTCTTTTCCTCTCTTGTTGCCTTTCTTTCTTTCTTTCTTTTTTTTTTTTTTTGTACTGACCTGCTTTGATTTCTTTCTTATTTTCTTTTGTGCATCTTCTATAGGTATTTTCTTTTGGAAGGGTCTGATCTTATTTGTTACTCAAAAAATCTTATTTTTGCCTGAATGCAGACTTAGAAGTAGAAGCTCATCGCTGGAGGATCTGCATTTCCTGGCAGTCTGTTCCTGATGTTTTTCTTTGGCCTCTTTCATTCTCGTGGCCAGCGTGCAGCATATTCTGCAGCCTCTGCCTTATTTTTCGTAGGATACTGTTTCTTCAGAGCAAGATTCCAGCGTTTGTGCTGCAGGACATGTAGAATAACAAGACACTGACTGGGTGTGGTGGCTCATGCCTGCAATGCCAGCACTTTGGGAGGCCAAGGTTGGGGGATCACAAGATCAGGAGTTCGAGACCAGCATGACCGACATGGTAAAACCTCATCTCTACTAGATATACAAAAATTAGCCTGGTACGATGGCACTTGCCTATAGTCCCAGCTACTCAGGAGGCTGAGGCAGGAGAATCACTTGAACCTAGGAGGCGGTTGCAGTGAGCTGAGATCGCACCACTGCACTCCAGCCTCGGCGACAGAGTGAGACGCTATACGGGGGTTAAAAAAAAAAAAAAGACACTGAATCTTGGGTGCTTTGGTCCTAGGTTTCTTACGTTCTTTGTTTAAGGGCTTTCAACATATTCCCAGACCAGGAGGGAAAGGCCTGCTGGTGAGGGTGCCCTTGGCTGGTGTCTGGGAATCTAACTGCAGCAGTTCCCTGCACAGACACACAGCCTCCCTCAATAGTGAGGAGCTCCTGTGTCTAAACTCCTGTGGAAACCACGTGGTCTATCCTCAGCCCGTTGCCTTCTGGGGATCTGGAATGTCTGTGCGCGCCAGGCAGAGGTGCCCCCGTGAGCAGCCCCATAGTTGCTGGGCGCTGAGTCTCCGTGGGCTTCCCTGGTGGGCGACGTCTCACTGTGCCATCACGTCACGTTGCTGGAGGAACTCAGCACACCCGGTATGGCTCCACAGGGAGAGGACAGGGACGTTGGTGCCTGGTGCCCTGGACTTGGCCGCCCAGCCCCTGGCTGTGCTCACCCCTTCCTGGCCCCTGCAGCCCTGGATGGCAGTGGCTTCCTGCTGATGCCTAACTCGGGGTCACTGCCCCACCCCGTTTCTTCTGCAGCTCCTCCAGCCCCTCTGTGACGAGTTCCATGATTAAGTGGCCCCCATGGGACTCCCTGGGTGGCTCTGGCTTCCTGTCTGCTCCGGCCCACTCACAGGACCCTTTTCTACCGACCATGGCCTCCCGGGAGCCTCACACCCCAGGACACAGAAGGGACCTGGGCCCAGCAGGGGGTTGCTGACCCCGGAGACAGTGTGTCCACTTTGCTCATGGCCAGAAGTCATTTCATTATCTCTAAGAAGCAGATGGTCTGCTCCTCCTGTGTCTGTAATTTTATTTACTTTCACACACACACAGAATGTCAATGTGACTTCCTACCTCCAACTCAGCAAGGAGGACACAGATGCTCAGAGGGGAAACGGCTGCTGCAAACGCAGCCTGAGTGTGAGGTCAGGGGCTGTGCAGGCAGACAGGCAGACAGGCAGGCAGACAGATGGAGAGATGGACAACAGACGGATAGATGGGCAGGCAGACACACAGACGGACAGACACACAGACAGGCAGATGAGTGGACAGATGACAGGCACACATGGGCAGGCAGACAGACAGACAGATAGATGGAGAGACAGCAGAGACACACAGGCAGACACACAGTCAGGCAGACCTGGTTAGATTCCCGCCAGCCACCCTAAGTAGTTCAGTTGACTGTTCAGAGCTTTTTTTGCTCACCTGAGAAGAGGGGTGGGGCTCCGTCTCCTGATCTTCGGACCACCCTCCATCCCCACCTACCTGTGGGGAAGCCCCCTCCCTACTCTCAGTGGACCTGGGGGTGCACACAGCACCGCTCCCTGATGCCAGGCTCCTAGGGCAGTCGTGTGACCCAGGCCTGGGGAGTCCCCGGACTCCATCTCCTGGTCATAGGGACAGGCCCAGGACCAGCGGGGGCGTGGGGTGGAATTCCAGGCCGGCGGGGATGTTCCAGGCTGGCGGGACCCTGGGATGCGGATGCAGCTCTCCCCATTTCTTGCCTTCCAGGGTGTTGTGTTTCTGAAAGAGAAACCCCAGTGCAGTGGGCGAATGCGTGCCCCAGAAATCCCCCTGGGGGTCCCAGTCACAGTGGACAGTGAAGCCATGACTCACACAGGCCCCCCAACCCCGAGTCCCACTGTCCCCTAGTCAGAGCCCACGGGGACCCGGGCTGGTTACTGCGCAGGAAATGAGGCCCCCAACCCCGAGTCCCACTGTCCCCTAGTCAGAGCCCACGGGGACCCGGCCTGGTTACTGCGCAGGAAACGATGCTGGACTCACAGAGGAGCCCGCAGGGCCCAGTGATCTGGTCTGACCCAGGAGGGCTTGGGCGGCCGAGTCCCCAGGGGCTTCCTGTGTGACATCGCAAGCAGACTGAGGCCCGTCAGAGCCGACCCCGGGCAGTTATGTAAGGTGCTCTCAACTTACAACCTTTAAAACAAGGACCCACCCTGTTCCCAGGAGCTTTCCAGATACACCCAGGGCAGGTGGAAAGAGATGAAGTATCAGGATTCGAGCCCCGAGAGGAGATCCAGGGGGACCCCCTCCTCCATCTGACTGAGGAATGGACTCCCCGTCTCCACCGCCCCAAGTTGTCACGGCTGCTCAGAAATCTCATATTCAACTCAAAAAAGGAATCGAAACTCCTTTCAACGCCTGCATTTTAAGCAGCGGCTTCTCGGCTCCTGTGTACTGTTCAGGCACTCGCAGATCGTCCCTGCTCTTCCCTCCACCCTGCAGTGAGCTCCTGGCAGCTGGGCTGGATGCAGCTTCCCGTGAGCAGAGGATCAGTCTGGGAGCCTGGTGGGTGATCTCCACCCAGACCAAGCATCAGACCCCGAGTCTAGTGGGACAGGCCACAGACCGGGGACTGCTGCCCACACCTGTTCTGAGGACTCCAGACAGTGCCAAGGGGAAGGGGAAATCATTCATTCAGCCATTCATTTGCTGACCCAGGCAATTATTCATTCGACAGATATTTATCGAGCCCTCCCTTTGAGGCAGGCACTGTTTTATGCACTGAAATACAACTTTTTATACAACAGACACTCTTCCCTTCCCCGTTCATCGAGGTTCTGTTCAAGCAGGGAGACAGACATTTGTTAAATGAAACATAAAATCTCAGTGAAAATTAGAGCTCTGAGGGAGAATGAAGGAGCAGGAAGAGGAACCAGGGCTGCCAGGTGCAGTAGCCCAGGTAGCACACTGTTCAAGGTTGCTGTAGGATTCACATCACAGTCATGTGCCAGGATCACACAGAGTCTGGGGCCCTCACTTTCCTCCCACCAGATGATGCTCAGGCTGGGAAGGCACCGAGACCGCAGCAGAGTTGGCCAGGGGGGGCAGTGAGAGGAGGGGAGGTGGGTGGGGCAGGGCTGGGGCACTGGAGGAGCAGGTTAGGCGGGGCCTGTCAGCCCAGGGGCACCCCAGGACTCAAACCTACAGCCGACCCCGCTCTCCTAGGCCTCACTGCAGCTGTGGGAAGGGGAAGCATGGAGCCCTCCCTCAAGGTCAGTGCAGCACCTGGCTTCAGCTCACGACAGTGACCATCCCCTGCTGCCACCATTGCAGTCACTGCCCTGGTGGGCAGCCTGGACCCCAGCTCCACTGCACATGGACGGTGTGGCCTTGGGCAGTGCTGAGCTCGGCCTCACGGGCCTGTGGGGAAGGTCACAGGAGGTCCACGTGCCAGGCCCGGCTTTAATGCACAGGGTTACCACCACTGCAAGGTTGCCTGCCCCGTCTTGTACCCGGCCGTCCATGCCCTCATCTCAGGGGGCAGGACAATGGCAAGTGGGACTCAGAGGGGAGAGAGAGGACAGAGTCCCCTGAAGCCCTATCCCCAGGACCAGTGCCAAGAGAGACCTCAGAGGAGGGACCTGGGAGTGGCTGGTTCCAGTCCCCACACTCTGATGGGAAAGCTGACCCCGGGTGACCTGCCAAGGTCACAGGGCAGAGCTAGGGCGAGGTCTAAGCGCTCAGGTCCGAGCAGAGGAACTCACTCAAGGCCCACCAGGACCCACACAGCCAGCATTGTCATCACTGAGACATAGACATGGGGGACCCCTGGGCCACACAGCTGGACAGTGAGAAAACCAGGTCCCCAGCAGTGAGCTGGCCCCATGCCCACGGCCTTCCGTGGCTGCACACAGCCCAGCCTCAAAACCGACTCAGGACGGGCCCAGGGCTCAAATGCCCCCAGGGCCCAGGCAGAACGTGGGAGTGCATGTCCCGGGGAGTGGAGTGGGGAGTGGTGGGGACTGTGGAGAACTGGAGAGGGCCCCTCCTAAGGGCAGTGAACCTCAAAGTCCCCTAAACCTGAGCCCACCAAGCTCATCTCTATGGGGGGCTTCAGCCCAGTCTCAAGAGTGGCCCCTGATGAAGGGGGATCTTGGGATGTGACAGTGACCACCGAAGCCTGGACATTTGCTCTGCAAGGAGGGGGTCTGGGCTTTTAAAACGTCCTGCTGAGAAAAGGGAACACACAGGGTGGATTCAGGCACAAGGGATTTAACAGAAGGAACAGCCCCTCTGCAGCGGCGGGGGGTCAGAGGGTCCAATCCACACAGGACACCCACCCTGACCGCTGCAGAAAGGCAGGCCTGGTGCAGAAGCTGAAACTCGAAGCCCACCAGGAAGGGCCCCGCAGATGTCAGTCGTGGGGTGCACCAGAGGCAATGGGGGCCCCGTGATGAGTGTGACCCTAACTGGGTTATGTTGAGGAAAGCAGGGATTTTCACATCAGAGTTAGGAATGGCGGTGACAATGAACTAAGGAATGGTTTCCGTGGTTACAGTTGACAGGCGGAATCTTGTGTCTTGGAAAGCCTGCCTTGAGGCTGGTTACAGTGGTTCATGCCTATGATCCCAACATTTTGAGAGGCCAAGGAGGGAGGATCGCTTGAGGCTAAGAGTTCAAGACCAGCCTGGCCAGAATAGCAAGACTCCATGTTTATTAAAAAGTTTGAAAGGCTCACTGCTTTGTGTCTCAGGATTGCTCTGTGCTGTGTCAGACAACAGGAGGATGAAAACAAACTCTCCAATCTCGGGGCCGGGAGGAAACAGGGTGCCTGTTACCA
>NW_012102388.1:2451458-2454933 GCF_000951045.1 Mandrillus leucophaeus
GGCCTTCTCCTCCGGCTTCCCCCGCATGAAGGAGTTTGCTCCGAAGCACGGAATTCCAGCAAGCCCGGGAAATCCATGCAGGCCCAGCACCCAGTGCCCCAGGGCCCCAGTGCTAAGGGTCCCACAGGATCCACTATTTGGGGTGAAGGCCCTGGGTGTCCCCGGGAGCAGAGCTGGGCTCTCTCCTGCTTGGAGGAGGGCGTGCTTTTGTTTCAGAGCCTTGTGAGCAGACAACATTTCTGAAGGTTGCAATTTTTTTTAACAAAAACTCCTTTCGAAAATTTTTGAGCCTGAGCAACACATTCATTTTTGTGACACAGAGTGAAATAAGGCATGAATTTTTCACGTTTCTTTTCTCATTCATTGGGCATTACATGCACCACTCTTCGGTTTGTCAAAATGTTTTAATTTGTGGATTTGTTTTTAAAAAGTATATGATTGGCAGGAAGTGGAGGAGGGTTCCCCTCATGAGAACACCCACCACGTAGACAGGAGGCCCCAGTTCCAGCTCAGGACGTGGGGGTGGGAAATATTTAACCGGGATAGGGAGTCCCCTCCATGACAGGTTCCCGTTCCCTGGTTCACCTGGAGGCTCCTGAAGTTGGCCAGATGAGACCCCGACGTGGAAACAAATCTCTGGGGCACAGGCACACTTCAGGGTGAGTGCAGCCTTCACAGGGGATGTGGCCTCACTGGGCTCCGGAGGCCGGGGCCTTCTCCTCCTCCTCCTTCCCGGGGATTCCTGGAGTCCCCTTCCCATTCCCATCCCCCAGCCTCCATCCTCCATCCCAGGCTTTAAAGAGATGCATTCACCTGTTGAAGACGGTGGCCCAGGCAGGAAAAGAGCAGGGGCCACAGCCGCCTTGTTCCCCAGGAGTGCAGGACAGGAGTCTTCGAGACCCACATGTGTCCTGTGGCTGCTCCACCCGGACTGGGTCAGCAGAGAGGGCGGCCCAGAGCAGGAGGCCCGGCCCAGGGCAGCTGGGTTCTACAGGGCTCCCCTCCAGAGGCTGCACCTCAGACCTTGGCCCCAGCCCCCAGCTCTGTGGATTCTCCAGGAGATTTTCCCAAGCTCTAGCCCTGACCCTTTAATTCACACTGGGAAGAGCCTCAAAGAACCCGGCAGGGACGGATCTCCCCCCACCCTCTGGGCAAAGATCAACTTGGTTAAAAGGGCCTCCAGCTGAAACCCGTCTCCTGGGGAAATTTATTAAAACAGAAACTCTGCTAGGAAGATGGTTTTGCTCAGACTTTCTTCTCCTGGGTTTCTGCTTTTACAAAGCCTTGACCTGAACTAAATTTAATGGAGAAACCTTCACTGGTTGCTGGGAGAGCAGAGTGGAGGTTTAGGTGAGAAAACTAATTTCAAAGAACTGTAGGGGAAGGAAAACTTTTCCTCTACTCTCTCATGTTCAGTGGCTGGGGGCCTGTGAGTTAAACTGACAAAAGTCATTAACAGGAAGAAACTGCCTGCGTGCGGTGGCTCATGCCTGTAATTCCAGCACTTTGGGAGGCCAAGGCGGGTGGATCACCTGAGGTCGGGAGTTCGAGACCAGCCTGACCAGCATGGAGAAACCCTGTCTCTACTAAAACAAAATACAAAATTAGCTAGGCATGGTGACACATGCCTGTAATCCCAGCTACTCGGGAGGCCGAGGCAGGAGAATTGCTTGAACATGGGAGGTTGAGGTTGCGGTGAGCTGAGATGCGCCATTGCACTCCAGCCTGGGTGACAGAGTTAAACTCTGTCTCAAGAAAAACAAAAAAAAATCAAAAGGGAAAAAAGCATGCATTTGGACATTTTAAACTTCACATGCATGAGGGTGTCCCAGAAATAAGCAAACACCAGAGGAGCAGTGAGATGCTGGAGCTCACATCTCATCCCAACGGGGGTGGGGAGGGCAGAGGTGCACTTACGGAAACACAAAGGACTTTACTGAAAGATAAATGGGCCCTCGGGAGGGCAGATGGGAGACATGGTCCTTTGTGACAATGTCTGCCGGGTTGCGGGGGCGGGGGCGCTTCTCACCTCCAAGAAGAGATCACAGTTGCTCCTGGGGAGAGACTTAGGACAACGGAGTTGTTTGGGGAGGCTCTGGTTTTAGGCAGATAGAGAATTTTAGGAACTCCAGTGCTTTCTGCTCAAAAGAATTCTGATGCCAAAATGGTATACCTCAGTTTGGCATATCCTGATTCCCTCTAGAGCCTTGCAATGAACTGTAGACCTCTTCCTGTAAACACCACCACCATACGCAAATGAAAAGACATAGGTGAGATTGAGGAGCGATGTTTGCCTCATGCTTAATAGTCAACAGTTTGTTATATGCAACATCTAAGTGGCCTCCATAAGTGAATAACAAACAGAAAGAAAGAGCGATAGAAAATTGAGCAGATATTATGAGCGGGTAACTCACAGAAAAGGAACATCAGAAAACAGTTAAACAAAAGAAAAGATGTCCCACCTCACTAACAATCAGCCAAACAGTGAATTCAGCAGGTGTGTGACATTTTTGCCTGCCCCCTCCACGCTAATGTACTAAGACGTGCAGACAGCAGCCTGGGGAGACCAGCTGCACCTCCCTTAAAGCAGTAGCCCTGGGCCAGGCACAACAGCTCATACCTGTCATCTAAGCACTTTAGGAGGCCAAGACAGGAGGATCATTTGAGGCCAGGAGTTCAAGACCAGCCTGAGCAGCATAGTGAGACCTCCCCCTCATCTCTATAAAACACAAACAAACAAAAAAAGCAGCGGCTCCAAAGCCACTGGAAAACTTCTCATGATGTGGGCAAGGCAGAAGCTTCATTAGTAAAATGGTTCAGCACCTGCCATCTGATGTCCATTCTCCCATCCCTTAGCCAAGCACAACTCAAATGCCATTGATCATGGCCTATTTCAGGGACACAAGTTTCCTTACATTAATGACTCTTTCCAGGATGCCAGGCACAGTGACCCCCTTGGTACAGGGTCAGGAGACCCACCTGTGTCTCCTCCTTGTCTGGGGGATGTTTACATGGTCTATGGAGGGCGTGCTGCTGAGGGGAAGACCAGAAGGGAAGTTTTCTATAGGGGAGCTCAGCTTCTGTTTATAAAGAGGGAGCCCAGGATAGGGGAGATGGCTCCTGGGAGGGGAATGTCTCCACATACCTAATAATTTGAGATGATTATAACAATAATAAGTATATTTCATACAGCATTTGTGGTAGGATTGTGCTCTGAGCCTTGTCATGATCTCACCTCATGCTCTTCTCTCTCTGGGATACCAACATCACCATCATCACCATCACCATCATCACCATCACCATCATCATCATCATCATCACCATCATAATCATCATTATCACCACCACCATCATCACTATCATCACCACCATCACCGCCATTATCACCATCATCACCACCACCATTATCATAATCATCATAATCACAAAAATCATCACCATCATCATCATTATCACCATAATCACCGCCATCACC
>NW_012102388.1:2456903-2458415 GCF_000951045.1 Mandrillus leucophaeus
CCTGATTCAGCCTCATGGCATCTCAGGGAGGTTGGGCAGCTTCCCTCTGCAGCTGGAGGCCGAGTGCCCCTCCCACCTCCAATCCTGCCCTTCAGCAAACTGACTGACAGGCAAAGGAATCAACCCAGAGCCTCCAGAGGCTTCCAAGGCCCAGCCAGGGGAGCCACACCTGCCCAGATGCTGCAGAAGAGCAGCACTCAGTCATGGCCTGCACTATTTCACACAAGAGGAAACCGGGTTTGGGAGAGGGGAGGGGCTACGCAGACTTAAACAGACACAGCTTTAAGCAAAGATAAACTCACAGAGCAGAGAAAGTGTTCTCTACACTCTGCTCTGTCCAGATTTTAGAATCGTGAGTGTGTGACCTGAGACTCTATTAATTAGATGCTTTAAGGAGATGACTAAAATTGGTCAAAAACTTAGATTAGTCCATTCACAAAAGAGGATTCTCACATGTCTCATAAGCACAGGGACAGTTATGCAGCATTGACAGGCATCAGGGAAGTACAAATTAAACCATAGCCAGACTCCAGTACATGTCCACAAGAATGGCTGGAATTGGAACAGCTGACCTCCTGCTGAAGACCAAGTGAGGCCCTTGCAACTCCTGTGTGTAGCTGGGAGGAGTGTGCAATGGTGAACCCCTAGGACACCCTCTTGGATGGCTTCTGGGGAGGAGTGTGAAATGTTGGACCCCTAAAACACCCTCTTGGATGGGTTCTGTGGAGAATTGTGCAATGGTGCATCTCCAAGACACCCTCTTTGATGGGTTCTGTGGGAAGAGTGTGCAATGGTACACCCCTAAGACACTCTCTTGGGTGGGTTTTGTGGAGGACAGTGTAATAGTTCACCCCTAAGTCAACCTCTTTGATAGCTTTTGTGGAGGAGGGTGCAGTGTTGGACCCCTAAGACACCCTCTTAGATAGCTTCTAAGAAGATTATACATAGAGTAACTCCATGACCCAGAAAATTCATTCCTGGGAACATAAGAAAAATACATAAATATGTCAACAAAAAACAATTACACAAGAATGACACAATAGTTTTGTTCAAAATAGTGAAACCCAGAAACAACCCAAGCAAATGCAGAACAAATAGCAGAATCTTCGTACAATGCAATGTTATTCTACAATCACTCCTGAGAACGACAGCTTTAGGGAGAAATCTCAAGAAATCATGTTGAGAAAAAAATGGGAGACATGAAATACTACGTGTCACAGAATTCCATTTATTTCCGGTTCCTGTCACTTAGGTTTCTGAGCAGGCAAGACTGTGTGGAAACCGATCACAGGAGCAGTGACCTCTGGGTGTGGACTGGAAAGGGCGTGAGGGGCTTCCTGGGGTTGGTGGTGTCTGTGCCTTAACTTGGGGGCGGTCACAAGGCCTGTACGTATGTGAAGTCCCATCCATCTGTGCTCGTAAGATTTGTTATTTTACTGAGTGTAAGTGATGCCTCAAATAACTACTGAAAAGGGGTGATGGGTAAATCCTGCCTGATCCTTCAAACCCCAT